>NW_005841867.1:941610-975435 GCF_000455745.1 Alligator sinensis | reverse complement strand
TCGGACTCGATGATCTATTGAGGTCCCTTCCGACCCTAACATCTATGAATCTATGAATCTATGATCTGGTCATGGTTGCCTGGGAACACCTGTCCTGTCCACCAACCAGTGTTTTGAGTGAAAGGGTGTTCAGCATTCCTGGGGATATTGTGACACCCCACTGCACCTGCTTGGATCCTGGTTTGGTGGAGCAGCTGGTGTTCCTCAAGCTGAACCTCCTGCTGCTGGGGTTCCCCAAGCTCCATGTGCAGATGGAGTGAGTGCCACCCTGCTCACTCTGCACCTATTTGCTTTTTTATTTGCTTTCAGAACCTTGAGAAACTCCTGCACCTATCTCCTTGAAACTTGGAAGGCTTCATGCCCTCAGATGGGGCTACCATCCCCACTGTTTTCATCCAAATCTGCAAAAAAATGACAAAGTATAGGTATTTTAGTGATTCCTCATTATAGTCTATGGCCGAATCTCCGAAATGACACCCGAATCAATCTTGGACAGTGATTTGAATGACTGAATT
This sequence comes from Alligator sinensis, assembly GCF_000455745.1. NCBI lineage: Eukaryota > Metazoa > Chordata > Crocodylia > Alligatoridae > Alligator > Alligator sinensis. Next base: position 974,920 of record NW_005841867.1, on the reverse strand, counting down.
GAATCACTGTCCTCCTGAATCAGCCAAATCAAAATCCAAAGTGAATACTTGCTGCTTCGCACAGACCTACACGTTACCACAGATCTTTGGAATGTCTGTCAGAATAGAAAGGATCTTCACTCCGTTTTCTGTTTCCATTCTCAACCACTTTACTATTCCAAGAGGGCCAAATGTGTCTTCTTATATGGCTTAAGAATATATTTACAGTATTTACAGTCAAAAAGGTTTCTAGGAAGAAGTTCATCTTTCCCCCCTAAGAGGCTAGTGGCATTTCCTATTGTGCTAAAGACCTGAAACTGAATTACAAACTATGTTACTTTGTGCAGTAACATATTGTGCCATTAATAGAATCATAAAATCTAGGGATCTCTAGAGGCCATTTAGTTCTACCCCCTGCCAGAAGCAGGATCATCCTTTACAAATCCGTTTTTAGACTTCTAGCAAAATTACAAAGTTGCCACAGGACAAGACATAATACCTTAAACTGCCATAGGTAAAGGAGGGGGAGCATGGCAGCCAACATCCTGCTGCTCCAAAATTTGTTAAAATATGCTTGAGAGATCCCAGGAAGAGGGTCACATCCCCTGCTAAAAAAGAAGGCAAACCCCTCCATAGTCCCTACCAACCTTACTAAGGGGTAAAATTCCTTCCTGACACCAAATATAGCAAACAGTCTAATCCTGAGCAGGGAAGCAAGTCTCTCTAGCCAGGAACTTCCAGGTTTAAGTCCTAGCAGAGCACTGGCATGCCTCAGTCAGAATCCCCAGCCTTGACTGCAGCCAATACGCAATGTTTCTGAGGAAAATTTAACAGCAGGAAGATAAAAAATTCAGTAGCCACCAAAGTCCAGAAGCATGAAAAATACCCATGGTAGAATATATGCATAGTTATGCCTAGATCATCCCTAACCAATGCCTGTCCAACCTCTTATTCAACACTCCCAGTGACAGAGATTCAACAACTTCCCTAGGCAGTCTATTCTACTGCTCATTGATCTGTTTGAAGAATTCTATCTTGTGCCTTTTTCACAAACTAACCATACCTCTGATTTCCTTCAACATCTTCTCATATGACCTGCTTTCAAAGTCCTTTATAATTTTTGTGTCCTGCCTCTGGACCCTCTTCATGCCCTTTATTTAAAATGTGGAGCCCAAAACTGAGCACAATACAGCCTAACCAGTGCCAAGTAGAGAGGCATATCGCCTCCTATATCTTGCCTATTGCTTCTATTAATGCAGCCCAAAACCACGTTCACCTTTTGTGGGGCTGCATCTCACTGCATACTCATATTGTGTTTGTAATCTACCAAGACTCCCAGATCCTTCTCTGTAGTGCTGCCATCCAGCTAGGTATAACCCATTTTGTATTTGTATTTTTTATAAATTCCTCCCAAGGTGTAATACCTTGCATTTGTCAGCATTTAACTTCATCCTATTAGCTCCAGCTCAGCTTTCCAATCTGTCAAGATTCTTCTGAATTGTGCTCCCATGCTCCAGCATGTTCACTATCCTTCCCAGTTTTGTGTCGTTTGCAAACTTGCTCAAGAAGCTCTCAATTTCAGCATCCAAATAATGAATTAACATGTTGAACAGTACTGGGTCCAGGACAGGCCCCCTGTGGGACTCCATTCAAAACCTCCTGCCATTCTGACAAGTATCCGTTTATAATTACCCTTTGCTGGCAGCTATTGAACTAGCTCACATTTCTCCAATTTATTTATGAGAAGGTCATGTAGGACTTTGTCAAAAGTCTTGCTGAAGTCCCGATACACTATATCAGCAGCATTCCCGTCATCCACCCAAGTAGTTACTTTGTCAAAAAAGATCAAGTTTGTTTGACATGTTTTGCTCTTAGTCAATCTGTGCTGGCTGCTTCTGATCAGCTTTTCCTCCTCCAGATGCTTGCAAACGGACTTCCTTAGCATTTGCTCCAGTAACTTCCCAGATAGTGAGGTGAGGCTAATCAGTTTGTAATTCCCCAGATCTTTTCCAATTCTCTGATACCTCCATCTCTCACAACTTCCTGAATATTATTGCCACCGTTATTTAACAGTTGACCCACAGGTTCCTTGATCTTTCTTTTTTGGCCAACATACTTGTAGAGCCTATTCTTAGTTTCTTTAACTCCCTTGCCAGGTGCCGCTCATTCTTTATCTTTGCCTTCCTGATTTCATCCCTGCATTTTCTCTCTATTACCTGAGATGCTTCCTTGGTGACATACCCACTTTTCCATTGCCTGTATACTTTTCTTTTGTATTTAAGGCATCCTAGAAGCTCCTTGTATAGTCACATTGGTCTCTTGCCATTCTCCTTGTCCTTCCATAGTGTTGGAAAAGTTTCTTGTGTAGCAGCATGAAAAATGGACTCACCTGAAGGAATAGGAGGGGCTGCCCTGCAGAGGGGCAGAGTGCGAAGAGACAGAGTTTGTCCCAGTAGGGACACCATTTGCCCTGAGGGCAAGTGGAGCTGTTTCGGAGGTAGCCCTCTTGGAAGTGGGAGGAGTGATGTAACCCCAGCAGGGTTTGAATGAGAAATGTCAGCAAAAGCCCAGGAAGAGCCCTGGCCTAGGATTGGCTGAGAGGCTTGTTTAAAAGAGGAGAGCAGTTTTCCCAGGGGGGAGAACAAAGGGGAGAGAGAGTGGGGGCAAGAGGCAGGCTGGAGACCAGGGAAGGGATCTCCCTATGGCCGTCCCCCCTGCACAGCCCTGCAGAAGTAGCAGCAAGAGGCTGCACAGAGAGTGCTACAGTGTGTCTCTTCTCCCTCCCTGCCCCTCTATCCCTGCCAGGGCAGGACAAGAGAGGAACTGCCTGTGAGGAGACTCTGAACCTGGGAAGACCCTTCTGCAAGCCCTGTGTGGCTGGGTGAGCACAGCAGGCGAGGGGGATGCAGGGCCAGGGGGAGACTGCTGGAGACTGCCATGGTTTTTCACCTGTGTGAGAGAAGCCACCAGGGAGGGGCAGGTGCTGGAGGGAGCCCTGGGCTAGAGGGGCAGGGGCTGCTCCAGCCACCAGAAGTCCCAGGGCAGGCAGGGCCCAGGGAGGGGCTGCATATGCTGGGTGCTGGAGGCTCTGTTGGGCAGGGGAAACTGTTACTATCTGCAGCCCAGACACTGCTCCCTGCTGAGCCAGGGCAGGCGTCTGGGCAGGAATCAGCTCTCTTGCAGGGACAGCAGGGGAGGAGCCACCACCTGCTGCATGGACCCCTGGAGGATGCCAGCACCAGGGGCTGCCCACAGGTCCTGTGCCAGGGACACAGACGCAGTCCTGCTCCCTGAGACACCCAGCCAGGGGCAGTGCACACAGGGTCCTCAGTACACAGTGTATAAGTTACAGACGGTGTAAATAAGTTCTTGATAGTTTATTAGTTGGAGTATAAATGTATTTATTTATTGGTTCCTTATTTATCATGGGTAATTTGTATACCTTCCCCTAGTGTAATGTATATCCAAGAAGCATTAACCCTTAAACCACCATCACCAGGTCACGCGGTGTACATTTGTTCTATTGCATCAGCTATATGTTACCTTGTAAATAATTAAATCCTCTAAATGGTTTGATTGTAAGGGGAGGATCTCCACTCGGGGACACTGCAGCACCTACCCAGGGAGCTGAGTGGGGCCACTGGCTACCAGGTACCCCAGGATCCCACTATTCAGGTGAGGGTGTGGGTAGTGTCACGCCCAGGGTTATACTTGTTAGGCTTCTAATACTGTGTCCTTTAGAATTTCCTGGGCACCTTTATTCATCAGTCTGTATTCCCATGACACCATACCTATTAACTCCTTGACTTGGTTGAAATCTGGCTTTTAAAATCAAGTATCCAAGTTCTGTTGAGCTTATGCTTCCTGCATTTCAGGATCTGGACTTCTGTCATGTCATGTTTGCTTCTTCCCAAGCTGCCTATCATCCTCACATCCTCCACCAATTCTTTCCTATTGGTCAGGATAAGAACCAAGACAGATGATCCCTTAGTTGTATCCTCCATCTTCTGGAACAGAAAGTTGTCCTCCACACAAGTTAGGAACTGGTTCAACATGTCATGTCTGGCTGTATAGTTCTTCCAACAGAAGTCCAGAAAATTGAAGTACCATCTCATAGCTTTTGTCATGAGTGCCTCATCCACTTCTTCCTGACTTGGTGGTGTATAATAAATCTGCACCATGATATTGGTGCTGTATCTTCCACCTTTTACCTTCACTCAGATGCATTCAGATCTGCTATCTTCTTTCTCCTGAACCAGAGAATGTGTATACATTTTTGACATAAAAGGCAATGCCACCACCTTTCCTCTAAACCATAGAATATACCCCTCAAAGTTTCATAGTTTCATAGTTTCATAGTTTCAGGGTCAGTTGATGTCCCAGTCATAAGAGGTGCCCACCAGGTCTCTGTGATACCCATTAGGTCACAGCTGATAAACTATATGAGCAATGATTACTTGATGTAATATGCTTTTTGCAAATCCAAATTGTTTGCAAATTAGGGATAATTACTTCAAAAGACCTGTCCTCAACTTTTGCTCAAACTTGAAAAAAAGTTCTGCAAGCAGTTGCTTAACTGTTTTGGTGTGTGTTGTTTGCTGAAGGAAGTACTGTTTTCATTTTGGTGCACATCATAACTTCCTGTTTTCAAGCTCTTTGTGATTCAAAGGTATTTAAAAATATATTATTATAATAAAATAGCACTTCCCATCTGCCAGTCACAGGGCATAGAGAGCATAGCTCATTCCAGAGAGAAACCTGCTCATTTAAGTAGTTCAGCAAGAAAATCTCAGAAAGAAACTGCAGGGCTAGAGGGAAAAAAATATACCTGTCATACCATACATCTTCTAGGCTCTAAAGGGAACACACACTAATCATTAGAAAAGCAGGGCATTGAACAGAAACAAACAAGGTGAAAAAAATCTAGGCACATTTCAGCTTTGTCACAGCAAATTTCTTATAGAGAGCTCTTCAAGCCCTTTCTTTTGACTTCTAACTAAATGATCACTATAAGATATAGGAGAAGTTAGCACTTCAGTGCTCTGCTACATTGACTCACAATGCAAGCCACAAACACTGCAGATATAAAGGACTTTATTATGCAGCTGAGAGTGTTTTTAAATGTTCAAATTAAAACTGCAGCTGTTCATATTTTTTTCTGTACTATATGATATTTATTGGAGTCATAAAGAAATTATAGGTATTCTATGGTACGGGGCACTGTTCTGTAAAATATTCGTATTTTACTGATACGTTACACTAGAGAAAGTGATTTGAAAACACAGAAACAACTGGTGTTTAAAATGCAGAGCAGAAATGTCACTGATCACTGGTATAACTATTACATTCAGGAGCAGGCAAAAATTAGTTTTACTGTTAGCCAAGGTTGCAACACTTTCTCTTCATCTAGAGTAATAATGTGCTTTCTCAGCAGAACATGCACATTAAATAAAATTAAGTAGAGAGTGAAGGAGTCTACATGATGGTGCAGCATGGTGTAAAGCTTTTATATATATAGATATATATTAAATATATATCTATATATCTATATAGAGAGAGATATATAGATATATATATAAATGTTTAGTTTTTTAGAACATATTTGCTTCTTTTCTTCTACATTTCTTTGCTTATAAGTTCTAGCTCCCTTTGCTACCTTGAGTCCAAATGTAAAGCTATCAGAGGGAGTAATAGTTTATAACCAATATAGTAACTATTTTAAGCTAAAACGTATTTTATATGGATCTGCTTGAAATCCCACTGAAATCAATGATTTAAAAAATCCACTGATTTCAACAGGGCTTCAAACAGACTATAAATCATTAAGTAATGCTTTTCAAGAGCTTTGCGAGCTAGAAGATATTTTTTTCTTATCCCTTGAGGAAACCAGGAATCTACCTTTTGCATGGTCACTACAATATCACATTTGATTCTGGGCCAGGATTGAGTATTGTCCATTGTTCATTTCAGCTCAGTGAATTTGTTTTAGAAGTGTTGGGGCAAAGTTCTAACTTGGGGATTTCAGCACCAATTTTGTGGTGAGTTTTTTAAAAGGTTTTTACTGGTAGCTGTTTTCAGCTGCTCAGCAAATGGACAGAGTAAAGGTGAAACAATCCAAGGAGCAAAGACACAGGAGGTTTTTCACAGAGGTTTGTGATTTATCATGAGTTGAATGGACATCATCACCACATATGTCATGTCTATGAGCCAATTGAAGTAGTTCTTAGCTTTGGTTGAATTAAAGGAAACATGTTAAAACATCTTGTCTTAAATACTGATGATTTTAAAATAAAGTTTAATGAGACCTTGGCTAATAGCACCGGCACAACTTCAGAATCTATCCAGTCACATATCGCTTTACTCAAAGCAGCAAGTTAGCACTTAATAATAGAAAATGCATATCACATAAAAAATCCACTTGACATCGTCTTTAAAAGGGGAAATGAGGAAGATGGAGGAATGTAAGGAGGGATTTTAAGTGCATACTGTACTCCATTCTGCACAACTGTTTGTTACAGCTGTAAATACTGTGTTATAATGCCAGTTTTCAGTGACAGAAAATGTTCCCGCTTTTCAACCAATTGGATGTTCAATCTGTAAATCTCTTGGGATAAAAAACTCCTGGAAGCCAATCTAGTGCACCTGGAAAGCCTGGTGAGCCAACTGACAGCTTTAAAACAATGCACATTTGATGTGATTTATAATTCACAAAATGGTTGATTACAAACCAAGGCTATGGAGAATTCCCTAGAAGAAGCTATATTATATTGAAGCTATCCTCTGTGCTCAATTGCTTTCAACCCAATATGAATCAATATTCAATTGTCCACAATAATTAGATTCCAACTGAATGTTTTGCATAAAGTTGTATGAGATGCGAAATATCTCGTAAAGCAGAAACAACCTGAGGCTTAATCTCATCTTTGAGCTGGTTCAGAGCTGGTGAACTGTTTCTCTGTTAAAAAAAAACACAGCAAAAGTCAATTGTGAATTGTAAACTTAGCAAAGGAAAGCTATGGCAGTAAGAAAAAAAATGTTGTTTCCTAATTATGCTGTGCGCTACGGATGGATGAAGCTCCAAATGATAGAAATTCTGCTTCAGTTTGATGCTTTATCCAAAGCCTATCTGAATCTCAAGTCTGAAAAATTATGTTGGAATTCCAGTGAGAGCAGACTTCCTTGGGAGATTCCTAACACATCTCCATTTTAAATCTATGGAAAGCTTGTCTTGCATTTCCTTGGAGTTTTTTATTCCTATGTGAGATAGCGGCTGACAGTGGGAAAACAAAACATTTATTGAGGTATTTCAGAAAACTCAAAAGATGTGATTGATGCCTGAAAATCAAAATGGTAAAGGTTACCTAGGGAAATGAGGTGCTTATTTTGCTATGCTTGTTTGGACATTCCTAATCTGGACTTTTACTTTTTAAGTCTTCCCTTCTTCAACACACTGGCATGAACTGTATTCTGTAGGTCAACAGTTGGCAACCCTTTAAGGCTGCAAGCCAAAATGACCCAGTGGGCACATCTACACAAGATGCTTTAATGCACAGTAGACCAATTTACTGCACAGTAAGCATCACCATCTACACATTCAGATGCTTACTGAGCAGTACATTGGTTTACTCAATGGTGAATTTGCTACACAGGTAGCAAATTAACTGAGAAGTAGTTACTGTGCAGTATCTCACACATAGATGGCCACCTGGGAACAAATTTAGCTCCAGTCAGATTGGCAGCAGGAGGCAGGAGATTGCACCCTGCCCCCAGGAGGGGCAGGCTTTGGGGTAGGCTCTGAGCTCAGAGCCTGGCCAGGACAATGTCCCTCTGCTCTAGCAGCAAGCATATGTGAATGTCCCTCTGCCCTAGCAGCAAGTATATCTCCTGGCTCCATGCTGCACCTCGGCTAGCACCCAAGGAGGAGCTTGGAGCTCTCCCTGGCTGCTGCAGGGGGCAGAGCAAGGTGTGAGCAACCACATGTAGAAATGCTCCCCAGTAGGCTTAATACACAGTATTTTGACTGCACAGTAAACCTACTTTGAATTAACTGCACATGTAGACATGCCTAGTTTGGATCACAGGCAGGCAGGTGCTAGGACTGCTGCCACTTTTCCCTGTGGTGACATAGAGAAAGTACTCGCTGCTGCTGCTTCTCTCCACAGCTGCAAACTCTGCCAAAGCCCTCTGCTGTCAAATGCCACTGAAGTCGCATGTCCATGGGCTGAATCAAATGTCTCCAAGAGCCTTAGGTGAATCCTCAGTGACTTAGAGCCAAGCAAATAGAAAACAGCAGCTCACTTTCTTTAATTTTGAACAACACTACAGTTTCCTTTCCATCATGCTTGTGCAAGGTGTAAGTAAAAGCAAAAAAATTGTCTCTGGGAAGCCCAATTTGTCACAATAGCAGAATCAGTCAGAAACAGAAAAGTTTTATGTGCACAGGAAGGACAATTACCTACAGGAATCATCAGATTTTCATCAACTTTGAAGGCAAAGCCCAGGTTGAGCTTTAGAAGAATTTACCATTTTTCCTTATAGCTGATTTTCCACTTCCTGCACCTAATTCTAGAATCACAATCAAACATCATTCCTCTCAGTTCTTTCCCACATTATTCATCAATACTTTGGGCTGAAAATGAAAATAGGAGTCATACTAAAGGTTTGTACTGAATATTCTGTCACTATATTCTGCCAAATTTTCAGCTACATGAATATTTTCATGAACAATGTCCACCATCCACAGAAATGTTTTTATTGAAAACCCAGAAGTCAGAAAACCAAGCTATATTAATTCAGATATATTATTCTGAGATGCCATATGAGTTGTAGTTCCTCTTTTTCATGTCCGCATTCACCTCTGTAGCCTGGGCTCTCCAGATGGACTACGCCTTCCAGAATGTCTAACGGCCAGTGACGAGACAGCCCTCGCTATGAAGAGGAAACAGTGTACCATGGGAGCCCAGTACAATCAGCAACTCCAACATATAAAAGAGAATGAAACCACAAGGCACCCAGATATAACTCTCCCGAGGCAGCTGAGCAGCATTTTCAAATCAAAGCATTACATTTTGATTTTCTAAGGTCAATTTTTTCCATGGAAAACTTTGAGGGTCTTTTTTTCCTCCCATTTCTGTCAGAATTTTAAATGGGGAAAAGAGAGAAATTTTGAAGAGCCCTAATAGACATTCAGAACAAATTTAATAGATGACCAAGAGCAAGACAGCCACTTTCCTCTCTAGCCTAAGGTCATCTTAGATTTCTCATTCTCCCCCCACAACCAACATTTCAGTGCAGATATATTAATTAATATCCTTGGTAATATCCCTGACATATTAGGGTTAAAAAAGCTCCAAACATCAGATGTGGTATTGACTCTTTTGGAATCAGGGAAATAGGTGCCAATGCTCCTTAACATTCAAAGGGCCAAGTTTAGAAATGACACAAAATACACACTGAGAAGCACGTGCAAAAGAGAAAAGTACCTCTGAATTTAGCCAATAAATAGCAAGCTATTACTCAGAAAGGACAAAATAAAAGCTCTGTTCTGGTATTAGTAGAACGTGGTGAAATTGAAGGCAATGCCCAGCCCGTGTTTATGGAGGAGTTTTCATTTTTTGCTCATTTCTCCTTGAGCCTGATCCTAGACTCACAATCAGGCTTTATTCCTCTTGCTTCTGTCAAATTATTCTTCATTGCCATAATACAACATAAATGTCTCACTTTTGTTTTAGGCTGACAAGAGCCGTTTGCTCTTGATGACTGACGACACATAACAACAACAACAGATCTCTGCAGCACTCTCTCACTCTTTTGCTGACTGACCCTTGGGGGAAGTGGGAGAACAATTAAGAATTTGAAGTGATTTAATCACATTGTGGCAGATTTGGACATGACTGCTCTTGAGCTTGGGGTCTCATTTCCCCTGGGTGGCAGTACTGTATAGGTGGCTTACCCAACCCAGTGACAGGAGTGGGAATCTGTCCCTAGACTTATACCTTTCTGATGTGCTCTTTGTAGGCCTTGGAAAATACTGGCTTCATTCTGACAGAAATAATGAAGTGAATTTGACATCCTCCCCCTCAGTTTCCTATCTTAAGCAATGAAAATTGCTACTTGTAGATTCCTACTTTTCGTCCATCGCTGGATTTATTTGAACAGTTTGATAGTTTGTACTGCCCACGGTGCCACTCAGGGCTATCACAAGGAGTCTGACCCTGCATGTAAGCTGATGTCCATGCCCCTCAGTGATAGCATAGCTTTGTTTCCCTGGGTTCAGACTAGCTGATAGTTTAGTTGCTATTCTTGCAAGTACAGATTAGAAAGATCTGCCAATGTGTTAATAATTATTCTAATGAAGAACTAAACAAACCAGCCAGTGTGCCATAAGGACTGTTGCTGAAAGGAGGAAACAACATCAACAGAAAATAAATTATGCTTTGGGACAGACATGGCATATGGTATATTGCAGTGTGATTCGAGGGGAGGGAATGAGGTTTTTTTGGGGGTGGGGGGGGTTCGGTAAAGTGAGATATAGACTTTGGGTTTACACTTAGCAATTTGGTATGTCTTGGTTTTGTATTCTGTAAACACATACTTCAATTCCTTGTTAAGAGGTTGAGTATTATATTTAAAATTGCACTATCTGGACTAAATATAGAATTATTTATGGAGAACATTAAACATACAGTTGGCAAAATTAATCCTAGAATAATTCCTTTAACTTCAGTTGAATTTTACCATGGATCACTTTGGTCCTACGTTCACATGTTACCACATTTCATGTTTACATAACTGAGATAAGGAAAGAAGTGCAGGGAGTCCCTGCCCCGAACATATTGTGTTGTCTTCATGCACTTGGTTTTAGTGTAGGCCTGTTGCCAGTCCCATTGGTGCCCCTGAGCCACTGTTCAGGCTGCGATGCACTAGTAGGCGGCCTGGGGCTGCCCTTCCTGCCCATAGCAGTAGTAGCAGTGGTTTTCTCTTTGCCCCAGATTGCAATTTGGCCCAGCACCTCAAGAGTCCAGTTAACAGCCCTCCTGCAGAAATCTGAAGAGGCCATTCTGTGGTTCAGTTGAGTTCACCAAGATAGATGATTGCCATTCGCACTGGAACACTCAAACAGTATGGCTGGCTTGAGTGAAACTTGAAGCTTTCAGTGGGTGCTTTGGGTGATGCTATGTAGGCTGAGCTCACACCCTCCTCAGGGCAGGTGGTGAGGATGTTACCATGGGCCAGTACCACCCCCTGGGCATTAGAGTTTGGACAAGTGAATAAACCAGCTTTTGGAGCAGGAGGTGGGACTGGGAGTGGTGCATCCTGGGATGCTTAAGGATTGCAAGTTGCTCATATTATCTTTATCGAGCAGGTTAACAGTAGCTGAACATATGTTACTTAATACAATCTGAAGATATTCCTCTCCAGTAAAGTTGTAAGTCTGCTATTATGTAAGCACACTTAGCATATGGTATACTGCTTGAATGTGCAGACACTCATGTTTTAAGTGCATTTAATGTGTACTAACTATCCCATTTGATGTGGTCCTTAGCTTGTCCTTGAGATGTAATGTAGGATTCAAACACTTCGTTCAATTACAATAAGATGAAATAGATCAAAATGGTATGTGAAATCCTTGAAAAAATACTTCAGGTTAAGAAAACAAAACTTTTCAGACCTAAAGGGCACAAATCTAAAGGACATGCTAAAGGATAAAATCATTTCTATGGTAACTTTTACCAGACCCAAGGCACACACTATTAAGAAATCTTATTTATAATCCTTGGCTTTCCAAAGTTACTTCAGAGAACCCCTGAATGTAAACTGAGAAACATTGGGAAAAAAATCATCATTAAAAGTACTTCTTAGCATACTAAGAAGTTGTTTTTTCATGCTGCGTCAGTGTGTTCAGAATTTTTTTTAAAGAAGTGCCAAGAAAATAGTTTTAAAATGGTGGTACTGTCATTTAATATTAAGTATCTGCAACAGGTACAGCAGCTGAAACTGATGGGATTATCCAGCTTTACAACCCCTGCTGAGTAAGCTGAACTAGAAGAAGGCTTTGTTTCTGATGGAAAAGGTGCCACCATGGCACCGCAAATCAAACATATTAGGATTTACGTTCTTGCCTCCAAGCTAAATGGTTGCTTGCTGCACTACATAAACAGAAAGAAAAATACTCTTTTGGCAGATGCCCTGACCTGTATGAGTTGAAGGCTACATAAAAGCTTCTGAGAAAGGCCCGACTAAAGCCGATCACAGAGAAATGTTCCCTTGGAGACTGCTGGTGTCAGCAGTTTTGGATAATCTCTGTCATATTAGTGACATTCATATTGTAGTAGTGATTTACACAGTCTCTAATATAACATTAAAAATGCGAGCACAATGCAAGTGGTTTGCATTCCAGTTCTGACATCTCTTTTCTGCCAGAGACTTTTAGAAACCACTAATAGAAACTGTTCTTACTAGAAAATGTACTGCAATAAAAATAGAACAGGTAGGAGTTTAAATTTTTTTTAAAAGGGCACCAAACCTAAGGAACCATCAGAAATATTTAGGCATATGAGAAGCTTATGGATTTTGAGGCCACACAATCACAGACAGTCTTTCATGATTGTTTTATGATTGCTGACTGGTAAAAGCACAGATTGTGTCACATTTGCTACTATTTCTATCACCTGACCCAGAAATCATAAAGTTCTATGCAGTCCCAAGGAGTCATACAGTTACTGAAGAGTGGGTAATGCTACATTATTCTTAGAAATATTAATGTTTTTCAATATTTTAGCAAGTAAATTCTTATCAGTGCCCCAATGTGGCATAGCTTAATTTAAAAAAGTGATCAAGGGACTTAGTATTTGAGATGTTTGTCTCCTTTCCTGGTTGTGCAATGAATCACTTGATGAGATTAATCAAATTGTTCAATCTCCTGATGTAGCTGAGTTTCACCAAATGTAAAATAGTCATAACAGTACCTACCTAACAGGAATGTCATAATGCTTAAGTTAATAAATATTAATGCAGCACAATGAGATCCTTGGATGAGTGATATATAACTGCAAAGAGTTGTTGACACTGTTTACTTAAATGATAAGAGATTATTCAAATCAAAGCAAGTGATTTTGATGTTTTCTTTTGCACTGGATGAGGCCTCACCTGGATTACTGTCTCCAGCCTTGGGATTCACTTCAAAAAAGGATGTGGAGAGATTGGAAAGAGTCCAGCACAGGGCAACAAAAATTATTAGAGAACTGGGAAAAGGCTACCTACAGAGCCTGTGCAATCTCTGTTTCTGGATATTTTCAAGAGTAGGTTAGACTAGCACATTGTGGCTAAGGACAGAAATTCCACATAACACGATATAAATCATCAGAAACTGATTCAAATCTGTAACACAACAGAAGTTCACTGTACATAAATCGCTTTCAAAATGGCTGAAACCAGTTTACGATGAATCTGGATGGGCATAGTATCAGACTTAACTGACTTAGGTTAAATCAATTTATTGAAATTCTGTCTTAGATTTCCTCCAGATTCAAGTTAACTCAAAATCCCCTAGCATCCCAGGATGCTTTGCACCTCCCTTGCAAACCCCACCCTCACAGGGTGGGCGGGTGAGTGGGCTAGCCTTGGCCTAAGCTTTTTGCTCCAGCCAAGCAGGAAGGCATGCTCTAGCAACCCCCAGCTTCTGGCCTGAGCCACTGCAGGCATGTGGCTCCATTTCCAAAATCAGAAGTGAATGTCTGTTCACTTACTTACCAGTTCAATCTACTCAGCTTGGACTAACCTGGAAAGATTGAATTTATTCAGCCTCAGGCTTTGTAATTTTCTGTACTTAACCTACTGGAATGGTTTAGTCAGGGATGATCCTGCCTTGAGCAGGGGACTGGCCTAGATGACCTTGTGAGATCATGAGTTCAGTTACAGTAAGAATCAGCCTGAGATTTTTCTCAAAGGCTGAACCAGAAAAATTCAGAGAAAATTGCCTAGCAGCAATCATGACTGCTAGACATTGTGGACATGGCTGTACCAGCTCCATAGCACTCCCAAGAATATTGCCAAGAAGCACACACTGCCCACTCCTTCCCATTCCATACATAACAAACTCATTGTGACAGGGGGTCATTTCAGGGGCCTTTCAAAACATTGGCCCACCCACCTGTCTAGGGCAGTCCATCCACCTACTTCTCCTGCCACACTTTTGATGTGTGTCCCAGGGGAGCTGGGGTGGCAGGAGGGCCCCGGGCCGAAAGAGAGCCCCACTTACCTCTCGCAGAGCCTGAAGAGCCGGAGGGGAGACGAGCAGCGAAACCACTGGTGAAGGTGATTAGCCGCGCATTTATACAGCTGCAGACGAGCAGCATGGGTGGGAGATGCCACCTGGGAGAAATAAAAAGTGGCCCCGATGATACGGCAGGGCGGCTGATGTGTGGAGGCTGGAGGGAAGAGCCCTCACATGGAGGGAATCAGCTGCCACGCCCAGCAGCGCAGAAAGCCGGGTGCAGAGCCAGAAGAGGCTCTGACGGAGCCGACAGCAGAGCCGGCAGGGAAGCCGGCTGTGACACCGGAGGCAGAGCCGGTTGGAGAGCCAGCAGAGATGTCAGCTGCAGAGGCGTCAGGAAAGCTGTGAGCGGCGCCAACAGGGGACTTAACAGGTACACCTGCAGCAGAGCCAGTGGCAGCCCCAACGGAGGAACCAGAGGCGGGAACCCAGAGAGCAGCGGCGGGGCAAGCTGGTGCTGAATCTGCACAGGAGCCTCGAAGAAAAGGTAACGAGAGGGCGTGCCCAACAGGGCCCCATCGGGCTGCACAGGAGGGCGGCCGAAGACCCGTAGTGGGGTTAGACAGTGGAGCTCCGTGTCCCATAGTGGCCTCAGGAAGAGGCGGGGACTTAACACCCCAGTGGGGTGAGCCGCTAACACGGTGGAACCCAAGCCCAGGGCAATCCACGAGGCCCAGGGGCCAGAGGCACCCTTTTGGGCCTCTCGGCCCAGTAGTTTAGAGGCCTTAGTTATCACGGTGGTGGTCAGGCACGTCACGTCACAGGGTGTTCAGTATAGGGCGATAGGGAGCCCTATTGGAGGGACTAGGCAGTGGAACTTAGTGGACCTTACACCAGGCCTGAAGACAGAGACGCGCAGCTGGCAAGCCATAGCCAGAAGTTGGGGAGGAGCCGAGGACACCCAAAGGGGCCCGAAGATGGACAGCCCAAGGTGGCGAGTGGCCAGGGTGTAGGGGAGGTCGGAGCCCTGTGAGTGCCCGCCGGAAGGCGCGACGATCCGGGAGGCTGCCCCAAGGGGGAACCCCTCCACTGAAGCAACATACAAAGTTGTGGCAGGTGAGTAAGGGGGTCCCCCTGACGTTGGCAGGGGTAGCCTGTGGGGTCCACCTGCGAGCCCGGGACAGACGCGATCCATAGTTCGGGTGAAGGCTGCGCGGGAGCGCTTAGTTGAATGGAGGCGGGCACAATGTGATTGATAAGTTGTTTCTAAGGTGCGAGCCTGCCCATTTAATGCCCAATGAGAAGGGCATAATACACAGCTCTGGCCCCTCCTTTACTGTGTCCCATGCCTTGCAGATGACATCCAAATTACTCCCAACTCCCCTGGCCCCATTTCTGGGCTGTATTCACCCTCTGGCCCAAACTTAGGCTCAGGTGTCTGAAGACTTACTTTGGCCCATGCCCCCCCATCACTGGGGCCTCAACTCATGACCTCTTAATAGGGCCTCAACTCATGCCCCCTCGCTGGGGCTCGCTTTATCAAAACACTGGGGCCAGCCTATACATAGTCCTTCTGGCTCCTCTCACAGACCCTACTTTATGCAGCCCTTGCATAGCCCTTCAGGACCACCTGCACAGACCCTACTCTATGCAATCTATATGCAGCTCTTCAGGCCCCCTTAAGCCTCTTAAAATGGTAGGCACCAAAGGTGCCTGACCACACCTAGTCATAGGACAGAAAGCCACCTTGTAGTGCTCTTACCACCTCTATCAAGATCTTTGTCTCTGATGTGAAGTTTCAGCTGCTTGAAGGCAGCAGTGGGGTTCTCAGGGAAGCTTCACTGCCTCATATCAAGTTTGACACTTGGTCAGGGCATGCCTCTTAGCAGTGCTCTCCGGAGTACCGTGGAAGTGGTGTAGACATACCTGCATCATTTGGTTTACAAATGGAACCCTGCAGTTCAGTTTGCATGGGCTCCAAAACAACTGGCATGCTGAGCGGGGAAACAGTCTGAATTGGAAGGTGCTTACAGCTATCCAATAGGGAAATATTGAAAACAAAGGCGTGTCTTAAATCTAACCCCTCTCCAGAGTTTACAGAACTTCACTTACTTAGGATTTACAACCTAGAACTGTCTCAGGAAAGTAAAGACCAACATCACCTTTTTTTAAAACAGCGTGGATAACTCTTGTGCTCAAAACATGGCTGGACAACCTGTTCTCTGTAGTGATTACTGGCATCAGTAAACACAGGTATACATGAAAGAGAACAACTAACAACAAGTTTTTTTTGTGGAACAGTAGAGGAACCTCTACAGGCATTTAATCTCTCTCTCTCTCTCTCTCTCCCCACCTCCCTAACTCTCCTTGAAGCTGCCTGAGTGTACAACACAGAGCTATTCCTAGTTACTTTATCACCTGAGGCAAAGGAAAATTTGCCTAATCTTCCCCCACATTCGCATAGGTAGCTATGTCAACCAATCAAAAGCTGCTGATCACTAACCAGGTTAGAAATACTGTCCCACCCCCAAAACACGCACAATTCTGTCCCCTTGGAAAATTGCCTGTAGGATCAGTGAGTCCCACATGCAGAAAAGAATTCAAGATTCCCTGGCTGGAAAAAAGTGGTGGCAGGCACTGTATTTTACATGTTGCTTGATCCAAAAGGTGTGCTCTGAGAATATTTACCAGATTAAGCCTCTCAGGGGAGATAGGTAGAGGAACAGCTAGTTTCTGGATCTCAGTTCAACTTTGGCATGAGACTAGCTGCCACCTACTCAACCCTCTCAAGACTGAGGCTTTTCTGGGCACGTGCAGCATCAGCAGCATAGGTAACTGAAACCTTTAAGTAAGGCTAGGAACAGACATTGCATTTGTCCCTGGACATGTTGTGCCTGTGTTTATCCTGAAACAGAAATATTCCAAGATTGGTGTGTACATACCTTGCTCTTCTAATCGGGGTTTAGTGAGTGGCTGAATGCACTACCACTTTTCTGCCATTGATTTGAAAATGAAATCCAGGGACAACCCTTCAGAAGCACTTTACCATGTGCCAGGATAACTTATTAGTATTTCTTTTCCCATGAACCCTTTTAGGATTTTTTCCTGAAAGACATGGACAGACAAACAGACATGGACATCTGAATGACTGGATTTTGTTCAGGGATAAAATAAAACCTTTTTTTTCCCTGGGACAAATGTGATATCTGTTTGTAGCCTAAGGCACTTACAGTTTTTAAATACCATTATGGTGAGACATCACCATTAATGCTGCCCCCTTTCCCAGAAAATGAAAGGGAATCTAAACAGGAGTTTTCAGGACTGCAACCTTTGGCTTAATTGCCTGAATTCCTTCTACGTTTGATTTTACATATTTAAGTCTTCTTTTGGATATGGCCCTGAAGTATCTTTGTTATCTGATAATTTCAGTGTGTTTTGAAGCATCTATAAAAAATAATTTAATTTTAATAAATTATTTAAAAAAATATTGTTATATATTGTATTTTCATGGCTAGAAAATAAGGCCAAGATATTCAATGATATTTAGTACTCAACCCTAAAAAACGTGAGGAGTTAGGTGCCTAAGTATCTTTGAAGTTCTAGGTCTAAATTATTAACAAAGCTGGGAATTGTCTACAGTTATATCAGAGTTAATAAAGATCACAGGAGCTGACAATTTGGGAGATTTTTAGAGCCGTATGTGTAATCAAAGTGAGTTTTAATATATCTATGGTACTTAGTCTCCAACAGTATCCTTGAAAAGAAAAAGCTGCACTCTTTCATGTGATCTTCATGAGAAAGCAATCCATCTCCTATTTTTTTTCTTATATGGATTGCACATGATAGTAGAAATTCACACAAATAAGTTGATGCTTGGTATTTCCTCTTTCAGGAAATTAGATTTTGATCAGTTATTAAAAAATATTTTATTGAGTGGAACTTGGACACCTTCCCTGGTGTTTCCTTGCCTTGTCACGTTCTTTTGTCTTAGTACTTTGCTGTTGGCCCATGAATAATGAAAACGAACAATCGCATACAAGTAATGTCTCCTGCAGCGAAGCCCAGAAACTAATCTTACTATGTTTTTTCTTCTGCTTTTGAAAGTCTGGGCACCCCTCAGGGGGAAGAAGTAGGCACTTGCCCTTAACAATCTGGGTAAAAGGCACTTCAGACAAATCAGCAGGAGATTTCACAGTGCTCTAGTTGCTCACTATACTTAATATTGTAAATATTTGATATTGGCCTAAGGGGGGAAAGTAACTGAATTTTCAAATTTGTTAGTCCCTGTCTTTGTGTTTATTAACGAGAAAAACAAAATTAAATGTCAGCATTTATATATGATGCCATGTCCCTATATGGTCCTTGTGTGAGTCATATAATCCTGACACTTTTCCCATAATTTTCAAAGTGTTCCAAGAGACCTTGGATAAATTCTGCAGAACTGCAGGTGTAAAGAAGGAAATGAATCTACTGAGACAGCTTCAGCAGACACTTTTACTCCTGTACATTAACTTTAGCTCAGCTGTTATCAGAATTATATAAAGAACATAAGGGAAACTAAAAAAAAAAATGACTCATGCTATTTGTTTTCTGCTGTGTCACTCCTCACTGCTTTTCTCTTTGTATTTCTAACTGGCTGGTGATCAAACAGACTATTGAGGTCACAGTACAGAAATGAATGGCAAAAGTTAAAAGTTGAAAATGTAATTATCCTTTTCTATGCCAAAGAGAATTACAAGAGCAACATCACTGTTGTTATAACAGAGAACTTCTTATAGTTTATGATGGTTTGATCTGGCATATATTATGTCTTTCTTTCTGGTTCTCTTTACATGCTTATTTAAACTTTTTACTGTGGTTTAACCACATCTTTTTTGAATAATAATGTTTAATGTATTCTGTTTGAGTTTAAATCCCTCACTTTATGTTCATCCCACATAGTGTTTTCAAATGCAAGTCTCAGATGCTAGGGTCACAGTTAAACTTTCTGTTCTTCCACAGGTCACAAAATCAAATACAGTAAAATCAGTATTTTAAGGGAAGTGGAATTTCTGTTTCTTCCTTGTTTTCTTTTTTATCTTCTGCTGCATCTCATGATTCTTTTATTTTTATTAGATATTTAAATCAATCCTTTTCCTTGCTAAATTCTTTTGAGCTATTCAAGTACTAGGTTGCTTCTGTATAATACACAAAGGTGTTTGCTCATCTACCTATTGGATTGTCATTATAAGAAAACAAACTGAAGGCTGCAACTGCACAGATAGATGAGATTTGAGTTCAGGAAGCCTACAATTGATCATCACAGCCTAAATCAGCAGATGTTACGGAAGATAGTGGGAATGGATGTTGGGATTTAGCAGGAAATATGTTACAGGAAACAGAAAAGAAACACTCTAAGGCAGCTTTTAAATTTAGCATGTGCTTCTTCATTAGTCTTTCTCCTCTGATGCATACTTTATCATTCTTTTTCACTAATTTATATTTTACAGTGTGTTTTAAGCAAATACATTTTTGTTATATGTTCATTATTACAGGTCTTTCCCTGTAAGCTCATTAAGGAACTTAAGAATATTATTGACAATGCACGTGCTAAATCCGTTGGATACTGTACTTACCATCACCAAGACCAGTTTGATGAGAATAATGAGGAAATCCTAGCATTTATCCATCAGAAGAGAGCCGTATTCTGCAGCTGGCAAAATGAACCCTCCAACCAGCAAAAATGAGAGGCTTACCAGTGGCTCAAAGCTCTATTTCAGAGGAGGCTACAGGACATCAAGAACCAGCATGGCAATCAAAGGCCTTGGAGATCCAAATTTTCACTGACCAACATGACATGAGAAGCTCCTTTCAAGCAAGAAAAGCTATCCATGGGCCATATTCCAATGGCCCAACCCCCTTGCAATCCCAAGACAGCTCCACTCTTCTCATGGACAACGCAACACTGGAAGGAACACTTCAAGACTCTACTCAACAGTGAATCTTCCTTCCAAGTCCATCCCTCAACACCCAGGAATAGAACTTCTTGCTGATCCCCCATCCTTCAAGGAAGGCTGGCGAGCCATTACTTAGACCAAGAACAATAAGGCACCAGGTCCAGATGGTATCCCTGCAGAGGTCTTCAAAGCCTGGTGGAACAGCACTAATGCGAACATTTCGCCAGCTTCTCATGAAAATATGGGTTAATGAGGAAATTCCACCTGACTTAAAGAATGCCAATATTTTGCCCATCTTCAAGAAAAAGGACAAGTCGGTGTGTGGGAACTGCCGAAGCATTGACCTACTCCCCATTGCTGGGAAGATTCTTACTCGTATCCTTCTTAATTACCTCCTCCCCCTTGCCAAAGATGTCCTCCCAGAATCCCACTGTGGCTTTAAACCATTTCAGGGTATCACCAGCATGATTTTTGTTGCACAACAGATTCAAGAGAAGTGTAGAGAGTAACACCAAGAGATATTTATAGCATTCATTGACCTAACCAAGGCCTTTGACTCCATCTATTGTGAAGCCTTATGGAAGGTACTGGTTGGATTTCATTGTCCACTGAAGTTCATCAGTGTCCTCAGGCTACTCCATGATGGGATGACCAAAATAGTCCTTTGCAATGGATCAGAGACAGATGTATTTACTATTCATATTGGTGTCAAGCAGGGCTGCATTATTGCCCCAGCCCTTTTTTCCATCTTCATGTGATTTTGACTGCCTTCCTCCTGGGACTGGAGTTAAATATTGAATGGACAGTCAGCTTTTCAACCTGTGGGACCTTCGCAGTGAAACAAAAGTTATCAAGTCTGGTATCACCAACCTTCAGTACACTGATGACTGTGTTATACTTGAGCACAGTGAGACCAATCTGTAGTCCACCTTTTCTCAGGTGCCAATCATAGCCTGGGACTTTCTCTAAACATGGGGAAGACCAAGGTGCTTTATCAGCCTGCCTCAGCACAAGCTTCTCCCCTCGCTCAATAAATTACTATTGGTGGAGAACCCCTGGAAACCATGAAGCATTTCCCATACCTTGGCAATCACCATTCCCAGTCAGTCAGTCAGTCTAGATGTAGAAATCAAATTTAGGGTTTGCCATGACAACATATCCTTCAGAAAGCTGCTTCACCATGTCTTTGCTGATTAAGATCTGTAGAAGGAAACTAAGATCCTAGTCTAGAATGCAGTGGTTTTCCCCATACTTCTCTATGAGTGTGAGACGTGAGTGGCATATCAAAGTCATCTTAAGCACCTGAAATGATTCCATTAGTTTTGCTTCAGGAAGATCCTTTGCATTAGCTGGGAAGACCACTGCACCAATGCTAGCATCCTCCCTTTAACTAACATAACCAGCACTGAGGCAAAGATCATGAAACATCAACTCCATTGGTCTGGCCAGTGTGTGTGGATGGTTGGCACTGACCTCCTGATGCAAGTCTTCTTCTCTCAACTTAGTCATGGTGAGAGGACCCACGGAAGACAGAGGAAGTGCTACAAGGACACCCTGAAAGCATACCTTAAGAAGGGTGGCATCAACTCTGCAAATTGGGAAGTGTTGGCTGGTAACACATCTCAATGGCGCTGTACCATACATTAAGCTACAGCCCACTTCACAGAGAACTGTCTTGCTCAGGAGACAGTAAACAATAGAGGTGGAAGGAAAGTGTAGAAAATTGTGCACCATCTCCCTCCCCAAGGTACTACTTGTCATATCTGTGGAAAAACTTGCAAAGCATGGATTGGATTCCTCAGCCACCTTAAAACTCACCAGTAAGCTGCCCACCCCCGCAGACATCATCCTCATATTGAGGAATAGCTGATAATGATACCCATATACGCACCAGCTACTAACTTGTTTTTAATAAATCAATCATATGGCGTTTGTTCTTGATGAGTAAGGTTTCATCCAACTCTGTTAACTGTTGGTTCACTCCAGTTTCCAGTAGGGTAACTAGCGGTGGGTGACCAGGGCATGAGCCATGAACACTAAGTAAGTCAACTCCCCCTCTCATCGCCACTTTGTGGGAGATGCTGCTGGTTTGGAGGTAGCTGACAGTGCAGTCAGCAGCCAGCAGGTTAACCCTCTTGCCTGACCTCACAGCTCCTTTTTTGACACCAAATTAAGGATTTCACATTGTTGCTTGCTGCTGCATCAACACTATAGCTGCTGGATGCCCAAACAGATACCTCCCCTTGCAGCAGTGGTGGGCTGCATGCCCTACCAGGTCTCTGCCAGGTTAGCGTCATTGATTTTAAACTGGGTAATTCCTGTTTAATGCCAAAGGACTTGATAGGAGAATTAGATCTGAGGCCATTTGTCTATTTCCAAATGAACCCTGAATGAGTTGGAGATATCAAAAGCTGAATATATATATTTTAAATATACAGATGTGAAACAGTGATACTTAATGTCTTTACCATTTGTAATAGGAAACACTCCTCAGTACTACTGAGTTATAAATTAGCATAGCTGTGCAATTTTATAAGTATTAATTTAAACCTCTTGTCCTAGCCTGGGCACAGCAGACAGTTGCCAACTCAATGTCACTGATTTTCAGAATTTTCCTTTCATTCAAGTCATTAGCAATCACCTTGGTTTTTAACTGTAATGCTGCCTGTGTGGTGGAATAGAGTTATATCAAATAAATCATTGTATCTTTCCTTTCAATCATTGTACTCAAGTTCTTAGGGGACACACTGATGGAAAATGAACAAATAAAAGGAAAGAAAGAGAAATAAAAAATTCAGGTCTGTTAACACTCATAAATCCCCAGGCTTTTCTATAGATTAAAGGCTCAAGGTAAGGGGATAAACTTAATCTTAAATTTAAGACAAGTCACTTTTCTTTTCCACAGCACAATATTTTTGTACTGGTAAACAAACATTCTCTCATTTGTACCTTCCAAAATGTATTGCGTGATCTTTGCAGGCAATTTTTAAAAATTCTTTTTTTCTTACACATTTGCAAACTACTAGCAGTGATTTGATACTAAGAATATTTTTAAAAGGTAGAAATATAGTTAATTACAGTAAAAAAATAGAAAGGATAAACATTTGCTATTGCTCTTCAAACTGAATCTAAGCTAAATGCTGCGTCTTAAATCCCCCCAAAAGCTCAAAATTAAGAAAACAATCATAATCTTAAGAATACATAAATTCTGCATGAATCAAAATATAAATAATTGAGGTAATTTTGTGCTATAGGTGATAATTATGATAGCTTTCTATTGTTCAAGACATCTTCTCTTTTTTCTTATCTGTCTGGCTTTAGTCATCCTATCCATAATGAAATGCAACCTGTTTAATATATTAAAATTAATCTTCTCTAGAGTGATTTTAAACTGAAAATTGCTTCAAGCTGGAAAAATGTGCATCTCAGTTTTGAATCAAAACCCAGATCTGATTTTAGGCTTGAGTTTTGAAGCCCCCAAATCAGGTAGTGCTAAGGCCTGAGGTAGTAGTTTTAGCGCATCTATGGGCTTTTCACAGCAGAGAATTTTAGGAAAGAATTCACAGCTGTGCTACTATAGATTCAATTACATTAGTGCAAGCACTTGGGTGACTTTCAAGATCTTTACTTGATGCTCTAGTCTACAGGTTGAGGGACCCTCATCTTCCTTGTTGCACCAAGATTCCCTTCTTAAAAATGTGTTACAGGGGCATGTCTTACAGGTTCTTAAAAATATGTTACAGATTCTTAGGGGTAGGGCAAAATCATGAGTCCTTCCCTCCAAATACGTGTGGACTCATGCAAAGGGAGCTTTACCATGAAAGGTTTCTCACCCTATACTCAGCCATGGAGTGCAGAGCAGAGGGAAGAGAGTGGGTAAAGCATATTCTATTTCCCAGCATCAGCTAACCAAATTATTTCTATTTTTACATTCTTCCTATGGAAAGAAAACACTTTTTTTGTGAAGAATTTAGTTGTTCAATTTCCCATCAATTAACAGCCATAAAGAAGTTTTCAACCAGTCAAAATAGTTACACAGGATCCTAATGGTGCTACCACTGGCAAAGATAAAATGTGTTGATCCTGCTTAAATATTTTTGTTAAAATTCCTAATATAGACAAGACACATACTATGTGCCTGAAAACACTTCACAGAGTTAAACACTATGGCTGCTTAAAGCCATAAACCCCACCTCAAAAACCAGGGCTTTACTTTAAGCTTGGTGTGTCCATGAGCTGAGCCCAGAGCATACCCAGAATAGGCAATGCGTTAGTTGGACCTGGTTCACCCAACATCTGTATAGACTGGGTGCTTTATTGGGGCTTTTTTGGCACTTTTATCTAATACCTGATTGATATAGTGGCAGAGATATACCTTGATTTTAGCAAGGTGTTTGATACAGTCTCCCACACCATTTTTGCAGGCAAGCTAAGGAAGTATGGGCTGGATGAATGGACTGTAAGGTGGACAGAAAACTGGCTGGGGCATCAGGGACAAAGGGTAATAATCAATGGTTTGATGTCTAGTTGGCAGCTGGTATCAAGTGGAGTGCCCCAGTGGTCGGTTCTGGGTTCAGTTTTGTTCAATGTCTTTATCAATGACCTGGAAGATGGCATAGACTGCATCCTCAGCAAGTTTGCAGATGATGCCAAGCTGGGATGTGTAGTAAATATGCTGGAGGGTATGGCTAGGATTCAGAGTGACCTAGACAAAATGGAGGACTGGCCCAAAATAAATCTCATGAGGTTCAACAAGGACAAGTACAATGACCTGCATTTAGGATGGAACAATTCCATGCACCAGTACAGGCTGGGGGCTGACTGACTGGGCAGCAGCTTTGCAGAAAAAGACCTGGGGGTTACAGTGGACAATAAGTTGAATATGAGCCAGCAGTGTGCCCTTGTTGTCCTGAAGGCTAATGGCATATTGGGCTGCACTGGTAGGTGTGTTGCCAGTAGGTCAAAGGAAGTGATTCTTCCCCTTTATTCAGCACTGGTGAGGCTACATCTGGAGTACTGTGTTCAGTTTTGGGTCCCCACTACAGAAAGGATGTGGACAATTTGGAGACAGTCCAGCAGAGTGCAACAAAATGGTGAGGGGACTGGGAGACATGACTTATGAGGAAAAATTGGCCTTATTTAGTCTAGAGAAAGAAGACTGAGTGGGAATTTAACAGCAGCCTTCAACTAGGTGAAGAGGGGTTAGAAAGAGGATGGAGCTAGACTGTTCTCAGTGGTGGCAGATGACAGAACAAGTAGCAATGGTTTCAAGTTGCAGCAAGGGAAGTTTAGATTAGATATTAGGAAGAATTTTCTTACTAGCAGGGTAGAAAAACACTAGAACAAGTAACCCAGAGAGGTGGTGGCATCTCCATCCTTGGAAGTTTTTGAGACCTGGATAGATAAAGCTTTGGCTGGGATGATCTAGTTGGCAATGCTCCTGCTTTGAGCAGGGGGTTGGATTAGATGACCCCCTGAGGTCCCTTTCAGCCCTAATTTTTTATGATTCTTTTAGATAAAAGTGCCAAAAAGCACCACTGAAATGTGTAATCTGTGCAGATGCTGCAGAGCCAGGTTACACTAAAGTGCTTTCTCTCCCAGTAAATTGCTGGGGGTTGGGGGTGGGGGGGGCGGGGCGGGGCAGGGTTCACATCTGTCAGCAGCCTACAGGCAAACAGTTGCTTTCTTTCTTCTTTTCTTTCCATTTACAATCTCAGGGATAGAAAACATGGGGGAATAGTCATGTTTTTATATATTTAGATCTTATTTAGATATTTATTTAGATATTATTCTAAAATCATGTTAAATCAGAGTTTTAAATATAGGGAAATTTGGGAAGGCTGTTTTAGGGTCAGGCATTAAAATGGAAAAGGTTCTATATCTACCCTGTGATGTTCAGTAATCACACAGGACCTAGGAGTCTGGCCAGAGCCTCTTTACTTGGTGTCTTGATCTTAGTCTCTGCACAATGCAACCAATTCCCGCTCGCTCTAGTGAGGCCCCCTTAAAGATAAAATTCCCTAAAAAGCCAACAAAGGCCAGACTTTTTAAGACAAGTACCAGAGACACAGAGCACTGCTTTACTCCTGAATATGTGTGCCATCACACTTCACTCCAGTTCAAAAACAACTACCTCACCAAAAGCAATCGTGGAAGTCCCATTTCAGGAAAGTATTTGAGCATGTGCCCCTTTCCATCTTATTTTACTCATAGTTTTGAGCACCACTTCAGCCCCTCTGCCACCTTATACTTGGCCTTCTATGCTTTCACACTGAATCCCATTGTCCTGGGGAAACGGTATGATTCAGGGAATAGGATACTGGCTGAGGAGTCAGGGAAGATCCAGTTGCTAGTCTCAGCTTTGCCACTGACTTTGGACCACTTTGTATCTCTTTTATCCCCTCATGTTTTGTCTGCCTTCCAAACACTCATGTAATTTGTTTTATACATATGAATAGTCCTCTTAAAGGCAATGGGACAACATATGAATATAATGTTAAATGCATAGGTGTTTGCTGGATCAAGACCTTAGATTGAAAATTCATTAAGGCGTGTGTCATCACTCCCTACATTTGGGGTCATTGAAAGCAATGTAATAATTAATTCATTAATAAAAAGCAACAATGTAGCATTATCTTGAGGTTCAGCAATGTTGCAGATTCTTGTGTTTATAAAACCTTTCATTTTGTGCCAGTTGAGTGACACTGTTACCTTTCTTAGGCCTGCCTAATGGACACAATCAGGCTCCTGCCAAAATCCTGTCTGCCAGATGATCTGCTGCCAGCTTGTAAACTTTGGAGGACCCCTTAGCCAAAGGAATAAAAGTGCGTGCTATCAGTCCACATTTTACAATGTTATTAACAACTTCATTGCCGCCTCACACAAGAGCTGCATCAGTCAAAGTGTGCCCACTGGGCTGCACGGGTACAGAAGCCTAAGCCAGCACACATTGAAGCTAATGAAATGGCTCCCACTGGTTTCAGTAGGATTTGGATCAGGCTACAGGGTACATTCCAGGGTTTCATTCTGGGTCCAGTGACATGCCAAAGCTTTAAATGATGATGCCACATCTGTGAGATGAGTGGATAAGCAACTCAATTAGTTAGAGTTAACTAAAAGGACTGAAATTTTCATTCAGTTAAACTTTTGATTCTATTTTGTCTAACAAACCTCTCATATTGCCCTATTAATACCTATTATTTACACTATTTTTTCAACTTTAAAATGCCAAATGAATTTATAGAAGGCAGCTTGATTCAATAGATAGGGCCCTAGACTTGGAAAAGATGTCTCTACTTACTTCCTATGTTTTGATCTGGTGTGAATCTGTTCACCTCCTTGGGTTTCCTGAATATTTTAACTATAAGGGCTTTGGGAAAGAAATTTTCTTCCCAAATGTGGTATACTGGTATATTGTTTCTCACCTGGGGTTTACTGATTTTGCTAAAATACTTTAAATAAATAATAATGATAAAAGTAGCCTTGAAATAATTTACCCTGAGAACTTCCCTATGAGATATGATCATTTTATGAATTTCAGAATCCAAATAAAGAACTAAGCAGAGTGGGCAGGTGACTTTCCCAAGGTCATAAAATGTATTAGTGGCATGGACAGGATTTAAAGACTTCTAGCATCTAGATCTTTGTACAGACCATAGATTAAAGTTGACATTCTCTGAAGTCTTATAGACTTTCAAGTTTATGTAATAGGTAGACTCTCCCTAGTGAGCTTGAATGGATTCTTTAAAGATTACCAAAGAGGGTAACTGTAAAGAAAGTATTAAAACTCACCTCACATGTGAGATGCGTGAGCTACACCTGTTGTTTCAGGAGGACATATTTGGAATTGGGCTCCAAGCCATTGGACAAGTATAAACTGAAGTCATTGTATTAAAATTATATAAGAATTTGCATCACTGATTCCACTTCTGCATTAATGGTACTGTTTGAAGGTTAAATCATATTTAAATAAAATGAAATTTCCTACAGTATTAAAGTAGATATTCCTAGCTGACAGTTTCAATTTCACTTTGATGGTAAAGGTTATACTATTGCCTTTGTCCTAGCAGTACTGTAGATTTATAGTCTGTATGTTTGGGGTCATTTTAAATAAACTTTACATTTTCAAACTGAATTCAGATGGGAGAAAAAAACCCCAAAAAACAAGAAACCTCCTGCTGTTTGTTAACATACTAACACAGACTGCTCCAAAAAAGATTTGGGTTCAGATACATAAAGGAATATAGAGATCCTTTGAAATGCTCAGAGGCATTGTAGAAACATTTTCTGGGCCACTCAGAATTTCAGTGCATCTAGTTTGAATGTGCAGTTTGAAAGACAGCCTTTTAGTGCAAATAATTCTTTTATTTGAAGAAAATGGAGGCACACGTGCAGATTAGGAAAGTGAAACCAGAAGGAAAGGGAAAAATGCTAAATTTTATGGAATAGAATCTTGGAAAGTCCAAATGTCTTCTAGGTACTGCCCTGTCCTCCTCCTTCCCCCTTCATATGTCATTTAAGAAAGCAATATGATGTTTTAGTGCTGCCCTCAGTAATGGAGAAGGAATACGTTCCAGGAAATTTTGCATGCATTCATTTATTTGAAATATATGATAAATGGCTGAATTTTTGCCTCCTTTCCCTTAAATGTTAATCTCCAAGATTCTAAACACCTAGGGCTTGCCTGTACTAATCCCCACCTACTTGCTCCTTGTTCATACTCACCAAATGCCAAAAAAAAAGTGTACATTAGAGCAGCACTGGGTAGGCACCAATATTAATCTGAAAACTGAAAGCCTGCAAGCAGGTCTGGGCAAAAGGAAAACCATGGTTAAAGTACACTTTGAATATATAAAAGTAGTGGGCAGGAAGATTTTCACAAAGGAGTCCCTTACCACAGACATGCTCCAGGGGGGTGGGGAAGAGAGGGGCTTGCCTTTTTTATTTATTTATTTTGGCTTTTAAAAACAAATCATCAATGTTTCCACTTTAGTGAGAACAAGGCAAATGGAGTTTTCTGTCAGTTAGTTCAGAAGGTTTCCTATGGCCAAAAAAGAGGTAGATTTGTAGCATAAAACAACTGGCCTGCTAGCTTTGCAATCAAAGCACACGCTAATAAATGTTACCCATCACTGTGTTGACCTTAGCTGTAAGACATACTCCTGTTACAATAGTCACGTACACCATAACCACCATCATCCTGAAGATAGTTGCTTGGCAACTGTAGCAAGTTCTCCACTTACTCATCAGACACAAGATAGTAAAATAGCCTACCAGTAAAACCTTAGCTCACTAATTTCTCATACCATCAGCAGCAGAGAATAAAGTGAATCTGCAGTGCTCTCTTGAAACAGTTGCCCAAAGACATTTGTTCTTACAAATAGAAACCAGAATTCCTCTGTTTTGACTAACATCTTTACACATAGTTTACTATTTTGTGCTGATGAATAAATAGGCAGATTTAGCATTTGAACAAGTAGCATTATCATTTATTGTGCATCAGCATTATAGCCCTGGTTAATTGGTGACAATATGCTAGATACAATATGCTAGATATTGTATGAGATTCAAAATATAGTTGCTACCTTCCCTGACAAGCTTAGTCTAAACAGAACAGAAACACACCAGGAAAAGCAAAAGAAATATAAGGGTGAGTATTGTTGGGGAAAATGAATCTTTAATTTGCTCCTGCACCAATACCTACATCTAGAGATGGTGCAGAGGCTAATACACTGGACCCCAGGCGTAACAGATAAGAAAAGGGACTGAGTCACAATTCCTAAATCCTATTCCCACCTTTGCTACTGTTTTGCTAAAAAGCCTTGAAATACCAGTCAATGAGAGCTTGAATGCAAAGAAACATATGAAACTTGTCGGGCACATGGAGACAACTTAGTGTGTTTTCATTTTGACAAGCTGGGACATATGGTAAGGGAGTGTACCAGCATGCCTCTATCAGGAGCTCTATCAGGAGATATGCATTTTGAAGCATGGATGTACTGGAATGACCCAAAGGATAATGGCTCTGTAGAGATGATGGATTGTAGTCTTGGAAAAAGCAACTGGGAAGAGAAAAAAGAGAAACCCATGATTTGGGCAAATGTTGAGGGAAAGAAAATACAAGCCCTTGTCCATACCAGTTGTGCCCGGACACTGAATTCAGGCAGATCTAGCTCCTCCCAGCTGGGCATCAGATACAAAGGCAGTCAAGATGATATGTATGCACAAGCAACTCTCCACAGATCCCCGAAAGAAGTATCAAGTGGAAATACTCCAAGTGGCCCGGGAGATGCCAGTCAGCCTAGTGGAAGATCTACCTTACCAGATGGTATAGGGCTGTGACTGGGAAGAAATGTACCATGTGTTAGATATGGTGAGAACCCAGGGAGAAAACTAGTTAGGTCTTGTAGGAGAAAAATCAGAGAATGCTGCAGATCTAGAGAGTTTTGACCTGGAGAGTTTATCCAGCAACATGGATTTTTGGGAGGCTCAAGCTGGGGAAGACGCATTCTGAGCCATTATTCAGACAGAGCTGGCCAAGAACAATGAACAGGTAATCTGCCCCGAGCAGTGTCATAAGTTGCCCTAGTTCGAACTGAGAAAGGGCCTACTTTATAGAATTACGGCAGGTCAGCAAGAAGGGCAAGAGATACCCTAGCTTTTGATCCCTCAACCCTACAGGGCCCCATTCTTGAGACTGACACATGTGAACCCACTGGAAGGACAGATGGGGAGAGCAAAAACTGAGGCCTGGTTGTCCAAATGGTGTTTCTGGCCACATCTGTATGAGCAAGTTGAGGACTTTTGTCGAGCTTGCCCAAATTGCCAATGAGTCAGTCTAAGAAAACCCTCATGGGCCCCACTACAGTCTATGCTGGTAGTGTCAGACCCTTTTGTGCAGATAGCATTAGACATAGTAGGGCCACTACTGAAGAGTTCAGTGGGACACCAGTTTATACTAGTCCTAATTGATTATGCAATTCGGTTCCCGGATGCAATACCATTATGCTCTGTCACTGGGCACTGGGTAGCAGAGGAATTACTAAAGTGGATATTGAGGGTGGTCATTCCCAAAGAGATAATTACCAAACAGGGGACTAGTTTTATGTCACATAGATTTCATAGACATCAGGGCTGGAAGGGACCTCGGAAGATCATCGAGTCCAGCCCCCTGCCCAAAGGGCAGGAAGTCAGCTGGGGTCATAGGATCCCAGCAAGATAAGCATCCAGTTTCATCTTGAAGGTGTTCAATGAAGGCGCTTGAACCACGTCCGGTGGCAGGCTGTTCCAGACCTTGGGGGCTCGGACAGTAAAGAAGTTCTTCCTTATGTCCAGCCTGAAACGATCTTGAAGTAGTTTGTGACCATTCGACCTCGTCATCCCTTGGGGCGCTCTGGTGAACAAACGTTCCCCGAGATGCTGGTGGTCACCCCTGATAAACTTGTAGGTGGCCATCAGATCACCCCTGAGCCTGCGCTTTTTCAGGCTAAAGAGCCCCAGGGCTCTCAGCCTGTCATCGTAGGGTCTGCTTCCCTGACCTCTGATCATGCGCGTGGCTCTTCTCTGGACTCTCTCAAGCTTCTCCACATCCTTTTTGAATTGTGGAGCCCAAAACTGGACACAGTACTCCAACTGCGGCCTCACTAAGGCCGAGTACAGGGGGAGAATGACGTCCCGGGATTTGCTTGAGAAGCATCTATGGATGCAAGCCACACTCCCTGCTCCTCCATTGCAGAAATCTATTTTAATCCGTTTTTAAAAACACACTTATTCTCTAAAGCAATTGGCTCCAAAATGTGGTACCTCTACTTTTGCTATTTACACACTCTCCTTTTTCATCCCTAAAGCTATTTCTTTCGGATTTGGGGGTTCCCAGTTCCTGTCATCTTGCTTTAGTTCAATCTATTCTAGATGGAGCTTTACCTGACGATTGCCTAAAAACGAGGCGCTGAACGCCGCTGCTTAGCGGCGTTCCTGTCAGAGAGTGCATTTTGCACGGGTTCTGTGATTTGGATTGACATACCACTTGTTTCTGTATAAATATGAACTCGCCATTTTCTCAACCTCCTGAAACCCTCAATGGAGGACCCAAGGGGACAATTGGCCAGTTTCTCCCAGAGGCGATCATGGGACACCAGATCGAAGGCTTTTTTGAAGTCAAGATATATGACATCAATCTCTTCTCCCTTGTCCAGGTGATAGGTCACCTGGTCGTAGAAGGAAATGAGATTGGTCAAGCAAGACCTACCCGCAACAAACCCGTGCTGGCTATCCCTTAAGATGTTGGCGTCGGCCAGTCCATTAAGGATGGCCTCTTTAATAAACTTTTCTAAGATCTTCCCCGGGATAGAAGTCAGGCTGATGGGCCTATAGTTAGCTGGATCCACTTTCCTCCCTTTCTTGAAGATAGGCACCACATTGGCCTTCTTCCAGTCTTCGGGCACTACACCAGAGCGCCAAGAGTTTTCAAAGATCCGTGCTAGAGGCTGGGCTATGATGCTCGCCAGCTCCTTGAGTACCCTGGGGTGAAGATTGTCAGGGCCAGCTGACTTGAAGGTATCCAGCTTCTCAAGATGTTCCTTCAGAAAGTCAGCATTAAGGGAGGGCAGGGGATCACCCTCACCCGGACTTCCCGGCCCTGTAGCGGGCATGGGCGTCCCATGGACTGATGAAACACTGACGCAAAGTACCTATTTAATAGGTTGGAAGTATCCTCCTATTTTCTACTCTTCAGAAGAATAATAGTCCAAACCATCTCAAACCTCAAAGAAAAAATTGTGGTTGAAAAAGGACTTTTTATTGTCCTTGATGCTCAAAGCTAGTTGGAGTTCAGTTGCAGCCTTGGCTTTCCTGGCCTGCTCCCTACAGGACCGGACCAGTTCAGAATAATCCTCCTTGGAGGTGACTCCCATCCTCCACCCTTTGTAGGCCTTTCTTTTTAGCCTCAGGAGATCTGCTAGGTCCCTGGAGAGCCAGGGGGGCTACTGTGCTCTCTTGCTGCCATATGTCTCTGCAAAGGCTTCACGTCATATGAAGCCTTTGCAGAGTACTTAAAATCCATCACCTGCGTACGACAGTATACCACCCCTAGATGAATGGGTTAGATTCACAGATTCATAGATGTTAGGGTCAGAAGGGACCTCAATAGATCATCAAGTCCAACCCCCTGCATAGGCAGGAA
>NW_005841867.1:935869-941270 GCF_000455745.1 Alligator sinensis | reverse complement strand
CTCTCCAGGTTATCCGCATCCCTCTTGAAGTGCAGTGCCCAGTATTGCACGCAGTACTCCAACTGTGGTCTGACCAGCGCCCGATAGAGGGGAAGTATCACCTCCTTGGATCTATTCGTCATGCATCTGCTGATGCACGATATAGTGCCATTGGCTTTTCTGATGGCTTCGTCACACTGCCGACTCATGTTCATCTTGGAGTCCACTAGGACTCCAAGATCCCTTTCCGCTTCCGTGCCAGAAAGGGGGTCATTTGCTAGGCAGTACGTATGCTGGACATTTTTTCTCCCTAGGTGCAGCACTTTGCATTTCTCCTTGTTGAATTGCATTCTGTTGTTTTCTGCTCACTTGTCCAATCTATCCAGGCCTGCTTGCAGCTGTTCCCTGCCCTCCAGCGTGTCCACTACTCCCCACAGTTTTGTGTCATCCGCAAACTTGGACAGAGTACACTTCACTCCCTCGTCCAAGTCACTGATGAAGACATTGAAGAGTATCGGTCCAAGGACTGAGCCCTGCGGGACCCCACTGCCCACACCCTTCCAGGTCGAAACCGACCCATCCACCACAACTCTCTGAGTGTAACCCTCTAGCCAATTCGCCACCCACCGGACTGTGTAGTCATCCAAGTCACAGCCTCTTAACTTGTTCACCAGTATGGGGTGAGATACCATATCAAAGGCCTTCCTGAAGTCTAAGTATACGACATCAACCCCTACTCCTGCGTCCAGGCGTTTTGTAACCTGGTCATAAAAAGAGACTAGATTAGTCAGGCATGACCTACCTGCTACGAACTCGTGCTGGTTTCCCCTCAGCATAATTAAGCCTGCTGGGCTCTTGCAAATATGAGCCTTGATAATTTTTTCAAAGACTTTGCCAAGGATGGAGGTGAGACTGACTGGCCTATAGTTGCCTGCGTCCTCCTTCCTCCCCTTCTTGAAAATGGGGATCGGCCAGTGCCTTCAGTACCCTTGGATGGAGCTCATCCGGGCCTGCCGACTTAAAGGCATCCAGTTCCTCCAAGTGACTTTGCACCATCTCAGGATCTACGCATGGTAGTCTGGTGCTTTGCTGCTGCCTCTCTACAATCCCAGTGACAGACTTATCGTGCCCCTCACTTAGGAACACTGAGGCAAAGAACTCGTTGAGGAGTTCAGCCTTGTCCCCCCTGTCCGTCACCAAATGCTTCTGCCCATTTAGTAGAGTTCCTATTCCTCCCTGGGCCTTCCTTTTACTCCCTATATATCTAAAAAACAATTTTTTGTTATCCTTTACTTGGGATGCCATCCTCAGCTGCATGGTAGCTTTAGCCCATCTAACTGCCTCCCTCCAAGCGTGAGCAGAGGAGGTATACTCCTCTTTGGTAATCTCTCCCTTTTTCCACTTTTTATGTGCCCCCCTTTTGGCCCGTAGGCTGCCCTGGATTTCTCTGGTCAGCCAAGGAAGCATCCTGGCCCCTTTCCCTCTTTTTCCTTGCATTGGGATTGTCTCCTTCTGTGCCCGAAGGATCATTCCCTTAAGGCACAGCCACCCTTCCTGGGCTCCCATCTCTTCAAAACTCCTACTCTGCAGTGTGTCCTTGACTAGTCGCCTGAGTTCATTGAAATCAGCTTTCCTAAAGTCTAGCACTTTCACCCTACTAGTTACCTTACCCACTCGACGTCTTATGAAGAATTCTATTAATAGGTGATCACTGTCCCGCAGATGACCACCGATCTGTAGGTCCCCTACCATATCATCCCCCATTGCCAATACCAGATCCAGTAAGGCATTCCCCCTAGTGGGACCGTGTACCTCCTGCATCAGGTGGAGGTCCTGTACACAGGATAGAAGAAGTTTAGTGTAGAATTTTAATGACACCCTTAAGAATATTTTACACCAGTGTGCCCAAAAGGAACCCTGCAAGTGGGATCTATTAGTACCTCCTCTGTTGTTTGCAGTGAGAAGGGCCACACAATCTTCCTTGGAGTTTGCCACGTTTGAACTGGTATATGGACATCAACCTAAAGGACTTTTAGATATGGTACAGGAGGGTTGGGAGGGAGAAGAACCTACAGGCCCACAAGACTCAGAATAGGTAAGAGAGCTGAAACAAAGGTTACAGAGGGCCAGAGAGGTCCCTCAAGACCACCTCCATCAAGCACAGCAGGAACAAAAAGAGTATTATGACAAGGATGCACAGATGAGGGAGTTACACACAGGACAGAAGGCGTTTGTGCTCCTGCCAAGCACCACTAGTAAGTTCCTAACCTGTTAGCAAGGGCCCTTTGAGATTGAGAGATGTCAGCCCTGTAGATTACTAGGTGTTTCGCCCAGGACACAAGAAAGAGAAGCTTTCAAGATAACGTTGTCCAATGGGGGGTATAATTACTACCTCCCGATCTAGATTATCATTAAACATTAAACATTAAGACATGGCAGGGGAGAGTTGGAACTGGTGCTATGACATGCAGGCAAGTGATCGTGATTTCACAGACAAGCCTATGAACTGCACTTCATCAGCCTCCTAGGTACAGAAACTCATGGACTCAATATAGACATTGTAATTCTGACACACTATAACCTGCTGGACATCTAACTCCCCAGGTACCTTTCCACTGTTACCTGCGCTGCTACATCCCCCGACCCCAGCCTGTCCCTCACCCTCTGACACCTCTATTTCCATTTACACTGACTGGCTTTCTTGCCTGCATTGCATGCCAGGGCAGCCTCTGGCTTCTTTACTATTCCTTCCATCCGGGAACAGCACAAACGTCAACTGCAGGGGCTTCCTCAACCTGATGAAGGGAGTTTCAACCTAAAATCTTGCTAAGATATATTTCTGTAACTATTCATTTGGTCTTCTAAAAGATACCAGATTTGATTGACCCAAAGGACCTTCTCTGCCAGTACCATGTCCTTAGACCAACACCCCTAGCACCTGACTGGAAGGACACAGGGCCCTGGGCACATCTAAGCTCCAGGGCTGGGGCTGGCAAGAAGAGCTCTCTGGCAGATGCTAGAGAAGAAGCTCCTTCAGGAGAGGAAAGAAAGGCTCTGTCATCAGTTTGAGATGCTGCTGATGCTACTGTTCTGCCCACTAAGTTATTATTAGTATTACCTGTTGTTAATTAAAGTGGTGGACCAAACTGAGGCTGTAGGGGAGGAGGAGGCCTCATTAGGGCATGCTACCATGTCGTGTAGAAGCCCCAGTACTGGCGAGGGTGCACCTTAACACACACACAGAGTCACACAGTGAGGGCATGCCTTAACAAACACAGTGAAGAAGAAGCTCTTGCAGGAAAGGAAAGAAAGGCTCTGTGAGAGTTTGGCTGCCTGAGATGCTGCTGATGCTACTGTGCTGCTCACTAAGTTATTATTAGTATTGCCTGTTGCTAATTAAAGTGGTGGATCTGACTGAAGGGAAGGGGAGGGGAAGAGGAGGCCTCATTGGGAAACACTACAATGTCATGCTCCTTAACCTCCTGGATACTAGAGATCATGGACTAAACATAGACATTGGATT
The DNA here is from genome assembly GCF_000455745.1 of Alligator sinensis. Taxonomy (NCBI): domain Eukaryota; kingdom Metazoa; phylum Chordata; order Crocodylia; family Alligatoridae; genus Alligator; species Alligator sinensis. Next base: position 937,768 of record NW_005841867.1, on the reverse strand, counting down.
TTTGATACATTATAATCTGCCTGGCAACTGACTCCCCAGCCCAGCCCCTTGCTTCTTTACTTTTCATTCGATCCAGGAAGAGCACACACCAACTGGTGAAACTTCCTTAGCCTGACGAAGGGTTTTTGAACTCGAAAGCTTGCTTAATAACTATTCTCCAACTATTTGGGTTGGTCTAATAAAAGATATCAAATTCACCCAAGGAACCTTGTCTGCCTATGCTCCTTAACACACACACAATGTCACCCATGTCACAAGTTTTGCTTGCCAGCAGCTTGAGGTGCAGTTTCCCAGAAACCCCAGCACTTATCTCCTTAAAACTTGGCAGACTTCATGCCCACAGAAGGGGCTACCATCCCTGCTGGTTTCATTGAAAGCTGCCAAAAATGACAAAGTTACAGGCAGCTTTGCGCTTCCCCATTATAGGCTATTGGCAACAAAATGAAGCAGAACAGTGGTTTTGAAACCAAACGAAACTCAAAATGAAACACTGTCCTATTGAAACTGCAAAGCAGAATTTGAAATGAAATGGTGCTGTTTTGCGCAGCCCTACCCTTCATTTATGAAGTACAACAAACTAAGTGTGTGCTTCCAAGAAGTATCTGATCATAATTTAAAGCATTAAGGTCCTGAAAAGCATGACTGTAGGTAGTAAGCAGAACCAGAGCAGAAACAGAACCAGGAATAAGTTCTGGCTGGGTGTGGAAGGTGAGGACAAAGAGTTTAAATTAGAGACCCTGACCACTGACAAGGTTAGGGTCAAAACACAAACTGTTTTTAGCAAAGAATGATGGTATCAGATCAATCTAATAACCTCCTATGATAAGATTGCTTAAATGATGAAATTGCTTAAAGGTAGGCCTTGGAAAGTTTATGGAAGTAATATGGAAGAGTATTTAGGGGGAATAATCAGTACATGTAGTAAGTAGATTGTGGGTGCAGACAGAAGTGTAGCTCCCAATTGTAACTTTGCAGGAAGTGTATAGAGTTACAATGATCCCCAGGACCAAAGAGAAATTCACTGTTGGTTCCAGTGGGGAGGGTTGCAAGCCTGCAGCAGGTTTCCCCTAGCAATGGCCCCTCCTCTGTCCCAGCCTGTCCCTGTTTTCAGAATAGGAGGGTGGAAAGGGAGCAGAGGGAGCTCATTCTTGTGGTTCCCCAGCTGGCACTGGACAGTAGGGTTGGTTAATTGGAACCCCCTCACCTCGGTGGAGCTCCAATCCACCCTCCCCACCCTCCAGCAGGAGCTGAAAAAACTGCAGACTGAGCTTCCTCTGCTCCCTTTCCCCCCTCTCATTCTGAAAACAGTTAGAGGCTGGCAGGCAGGCAGACAGAAATTACAGAAGCTGTTCTATTTTGAAACATCTTCATCTGAACCCTCATGCAACAAGGGTTTTGATTTTTGCCCTGTCACCAAATTTTTGAAGCAGTCTGCAGCCATGCACTTGTGTTTGGTTATGGCTATAGACCTCTTTCTGTGGTCAGATTGGGTGAAAACTGTCACTTTTGTCTGCACCATCTATTATTTGGTATCTCCATGAAGGTTTTGAAACTAGACTTGAACTCCATGTAGGTGATTGCACGCTGCAGGGCTTCTCTTCATAGATTCACAGATTCATAGATGTTAGGGTCGGAAGGGACCATAATAGATCATCAAGTCCGAGCCCCTGCATAGGCAGGAAAGAGGGCTGGGTCTAGATGACCCCAGCTAGATGCTTATCTAACCTCCTCTTGAAGACCCCCAGGGTAGGGGAGAGCACCACCTCCCTTGGGAGCCCGTTCCAGACCTTGGCCACTCTAACTGTGAAGAAGTTCTTCCTAATGTCCAATCTAAATCTGCTCTCTGCTAGCTTGTGGCCATTATTTCTTGTAACCCCCGGGGGCACCTTGGTGAATAAA
>NW_005841867.1:932605-935834 GCF_000455745.1 Alligator sinensis | reverse complement strand
TTGTAGGGCTTGGTCTGCAGGCCCTTAACCATATGAGTGGCCCTTCTCTGGACCCTCTCCAGGTTATCCACATCCCTCTTGAAGTTCAGCGCCCAAAAGTGTACGCAGTACTCCAACTGCGGTCTGACCAGCGCCCGATAGAGGGGAAGTATCACCTCCTTGGATCTATTCGTCATGCATCTGCTGATGCACGATAAAGTGCCATTGGCTTTTCTGATGGCTTCGTCACACTGCCGACTCATGTTCATCTTGGAGTCCGCTAGGACTCCAAGATCCCTTTCCACTTCCGTGCCACCCAGCAGGTCATTTCCTAGGCTGTAGGTATGCCGGACATTTTTCCTCCCTAGGTGCAGCACTTTGCATTTCTCCTTGTTGAACTGCATTCTGTTGTTTTCTGCCCACTTGTCCAACCTGTCCAGGTCTGCTTGCAGCTGTTCCCTGCCTTCCAGCGTGTCCACTTCTCCCCATAGCTTTGTGTCATCTGCAAACTTGGACAGAGTACTTTTCACTCCCTCGTCCAAGTCGCTGATGAAGACATTGAAGAGTATCGGTCCAAGGACCGAGCCCTGTGGGACCCCACTGCCCACACCCTTCCAGGTTGAAGCCGACCCATCCACCACGACTCTCTGGGTGCGACCCTCTAGCCAATTCGCCACCCACCAGACTGTGTAGTCATCCAAGTCACACCCTCTTAACTTGTTTACCAGTATGGGGTGGGATACCGTATCGAAGGCCTTCCTGAAGTCTAAGTATACGACATTTACCCCTCCTCCCGTGTCCAGGCATTTCGTAACCTGGTCATAAAAAGAGACTAGATTAGTCAGGCACGATCTGCCTGCTACGAACCCATGCTGATTTCCTCTCAGCATAATTTGTCCTGCCGGGCTCTCACAAATATGAGCCTTGGTTGACTGCAGAGGCAAGGAAGGATTTGTATCCTCCTAAACTCTTTTATTTGGCTTCTGGTTTCTTTGTTTGCTTCACTTTGTCTGAAACACTAAAGATTGGTCACAAAATGAGAAACAGGAATTTGACTGGTGGTGCTGGTGCTCATGGTGACACTTAGGTATTTCTCAGGCACCTTCCTGGAGAGTCTTGCGTATGTATGCTGGTGCTCCTGGTGACATTTAAGTGTTTCTCAGGCACATTTCTGGAGAGTCTTGGCCATGTACTCAGGCTCAAACAGATCACTAGAACTGAGGTGAGGAAGGAATTTTTTCCCCCAGGTCAAACTATCAAGGCACATGGGAAGTCTTCCATTTCTGTGCAGTGTGTGGCCTGCTTCTCATCATAGGATCATAGTAACCAAACAAATCCCTGTCAGTGCAGTGGCAAGTCATTGGCAGTGCCCTGGTCTTTCCTGTGGCACTTTATAAAGTGGAGGAGGAGTTACTTTGTAACTTTGGTGAGTCAGAGTGGTCAGATAAATGGTCTTGTGAATCCTTCTCCAATCATCTAGGACCTCTCCCAATCACCACGAGTTTTCAAAGATGATGGCAAATAGCTCTGCAATCACATCAGCCAACTCCCTCAGCACCCTTGTGTGTACTGCATCCAGCCCCATGGACTATATGTCCAGCTTTTGTAAATAGTCCCTAACATGTTCTTTTGCCACTGTTGGCTGCTCACCTCCTCTCCAAACTGTGCTGCCTGGTGCAGTAGTCTGGGAACAGACCTTGCCTGTGAAAACTGAGGGAAAATAGGCATTGAGTATGTCAGTCTTTTCTGCATCCTCTGTCACAAGGTTGCCTCCCTGATTCAGTAAGGGACCCGCACTTTCCCTGATCCTCTTCTTGCTACCAACATACTTGTAAAAACCCTTCCTGTTACTCTTCACATCCTTTGCTAGCTGCAACTCCAATTGCATTTTGGTTTTCCTGACTCATCCCTGCATACCCAAGCAATGCTCTTATATTCTTCCCTAGTTACTTGTCCAAGTTTCCACTTCATGCACACCACACAGTCATAACTATATCCTGATCAGGGCATACCCTGGGAATCCTTACCCTATTCTGACTCTGAGTATTGACAATAACTGTGGTCAGTTACTTAGGACTGATTCTTTTTTTTTTAACGATACACACTTTTGTTCATTGCTAACTTGCACACAAAAAGCACACAGACCAAAATTGTTCACACCAATTTATGCTGCACAGAGACCCGCATGCCATAAAAGGCTATTATTTTCTAAAACTATTAATGATTTTAAGTCTTCACAGTTTTCCGATGCCTGAATAGTGATAAGCCTGATTTCCAGAAAATGCTGACCATGTGCCCTCTGAAAACAAGGCTTTCAAAGTTGAGCAGCCAAAAATAGTAAATTGCTTCTGACTTTAAAATTTAGTAATTTGTGCTCCTTTTGGAAGATATTCTGTATTTAACTGTAAGTAATTGTCATGCTTACTACTGTACTGTACTGATATTTGCACCACTAACTTCCTGAGCCACTAATTAAAATGGGCATTGAGGACAGAATGCTAATTAAAATAGTAGTAGGATTCTGATGGGTGAGCAGGGGACATTTGCGATTCCAGTCATCTGCTAGCAAGCAATGCCATGTGTGATTCTGTTTTAATATTCCACAAGCCTTACCTATGCACTGTATGTACATCATAGTTTAAGTTCCTGGCATTTGAAATTCCAAGTGTGGCTCGTGTCATCATGTACTTCATGTTCTAAAGCTGTGTCAGGACTTTTGTAGCCTGCACAGGGCACATCCAGACAAGCACAGTCATGTGGTATGTGTCACTGCAAACACGTTTGCAGTGTCACATACTGCACAGTCTGGTGTTCTTCATGCTGCAAGGGCATGCTGCCCAAGCATTTGCTGTTCTGGGATATTTTTCCTCAGGTTTTTTGACCCCTGGATATCCAGGCCACTTGGAGATGTGCTGCAGCTGTTAGACAGGCTCTGCATGCCATAATCTCAGTGGCTGCTGGCTCCAGCCTCCCCTAACTCAACTGTGGCAACTTGCTGCATGCCAAAGTGAGCATAGCACCAACATTCCCTGGGGACAAGTAGCTGCATTGCAAGGTGCAAGGTGCACAGCCGCTAGTTGTCCCTGGGGAAACAAACATCCATGCACAGCTGGACATACCCATAATGGACCCTATCCAAAGGCCTTATATGTTGTCTCAAATATATTTTCACAACAAACTTTTATCATGCAAAAAAAATCACTAGTACATGAGTTTATGAAGAATGTGAAACATAGGCGACTGGTGCCAC
>NW_005841867.1:932346-932595 GCF_000455745.1 Alligator sinensis | reverse complement strand
TTGGGGGGGGGGGGGCATGTGCCCCCCCTGCGGCCAGTCCCACTGACCGGAGGGGGGTCCCCTGCGGGTGATCCTGAGGTCTGGTGGGGGGTCCCCTATGGGTGATCCTGCAATGGCCGATAGCTGTGCTTGCTGCAGCCACTTCTGGGAGTGGCTGAAGCTGCTCCTGGGAGCAAGTGCCAGCCGATTGCTGCAGTCACCCCCAGAAGCAGCCGCATCCACTCCCAAAAGTGGCTGGCGGGGGGACCG
>NW_005841867.1:883790-932327 GCF_000455745.1 Alligator sinensis | reverse complement strand
TGCCTGTCCCCCTGATCCATCACCTAAGTGGTGAGGGCAGCCATCAGGGGGTGCACCGGCACTCTCAGGGGTGCATGTGCACCCCCGTGCACCCCCTACATGGTGCCACTGGTGTGAAACATGGTAAAACAACGATGAGATAATAGCTCCACGATCACCACAAATACAATGCATTACAGTAGATTATCATAAACTAACAGTTATAATCTAGAGGTGAGATTTTCAAAGCTATCTGGGAGACTAAAATACATATCCTCCATTAATGTTGATATTTCTAAATGCCCTACAGTACTTGAAAATCTCAGCCTGTTTCCTGCAGAAATAATAAACTGCATCAGTACTATAGCACCAAGGGATTATGCCTTTACCAGAGTGACATACCAAATAGAGCTCAAAACATGGCTTTTTCTTGGGGTACTTTTACATTATAAAAAATGCTTTCATTCAAAATCAAAATTAAAAATAAATGTTTTCAAACTTCCCTGAAAATGTCGTTTCTGAAAAAGAATGTTTTTAGAACATTTCATTTCAGTTTTATTTTTCAAATTTTATTTCTGTTGTTTCATTTTATACATTTAATATTTTTATGTGATTTCATGACAGAAATGACTAATATGCACTATTACTACTGGTGTCTCATGAATTGTAGAAAATAGGGCTAGAAGGCACCTGAGGAGGCCTTCCTGTCAAATCCTTTGCTCAAGGCAGGATCATCCCTGTCTAAACTATGCTGTCCAAGGTTTAGTCAAACCTGCTCTTAAAAATGAGAGGAAATATACTCTAAGCAGTCTCTTTTCATTTCTTCTCTTTTTTTTTCCTTTTTACAATCATTAAGAGCAGCTGCAACTTTGTACAAACTGAAACGTGTTGTCTTCTTTTCTATAACAATAGGTTTTTAATTTGTGCTGTAATTAGTTTGACATTATTATGTCATAAAATGATAGAATGATAGAATGAAAATAACGCAAAATGGAAAACACTATAAAATACATTTGAATTCAGAGTTCTGAAAACAAACTTTTATGGACCAAAAAAATTGAACCAAAATGTTTCATTTGAATTTCTTCCCAAGGGAATTTTCTCAGAACTGAAATTATTTCACCACATTATTTCTGAGGGGAAAAATATTTTGATGAAAAATTTCTGATTAGCTGTGATGTTAAATACAAATTTGAAACAATTTGAGCAAGACACTGAGAACTTCAAATGCAGAATGTATATAACATAAAGGCAGGCAATCATAAGCATTCCAACATGGAATACTGATTCAAAAGAAAAAGGTAAGTACAATCCAACAGTAGCTTTCAGAATGTAACTAAAAGCCAAGTTTAAATTTAAGATGATGCTTTATTGAAACATCAGCTGTGTCTTCCATTTTATTCATTGGTATCAGTGTTAAAGGTGTGAAATTATTTCATGCCAGTCAGGAGAGAGTGTAGCTTTCATTTCTTGTGAAGGAAGAGACATTTCCTATAGGCTAACAACAGGTTTTAATGCTAAAGATTAAGAGTAAAAGCAAATATTGAAAGATATTTTCTGTGTGTGCTGACTTGTCAGTTTTGAACAAGGTTATACTTAGTCACCACCCCTAAAACTTTCTGCCTGCCAAAACTATCAGAACTTCATGACTCCTGCTTCTGTTTGCTAATTGAATGACTTGGTAAATTCAGCTGTAAATTAAATAGCTGATGAAGGATGGGTCATAGACTTTACTCGTTTAGCTTTGAAAAAAATGATATCGACAAACTGCTGATGAAGATTAAGTTGATAGGTGCCAAGGTGAAAAAAGTATTTGTCAGCTGTACAGTAAAGCACTTTGGAGACCTGGAATGCACTCATATGCATGAACAATAAAATGCTTCTTGTTGATAGTCTGCCTCACAGTTCATTTGCCTGAAAATCTCTTGGCAGCCATCTGGATCAGGTTTAAATAAAATGTAATACTAAGCCCCTAATCTGACAGTGATAAGCTGGTGACAATTATTATTCATGAGGTTAGAGGGGGAGTAGACCTTGAAGAGGCAGATGTGAGTCCTTTCTTTCAGACCCAGTTTCAGTGCTTTGAATGAATTGGAAACCACTTCAGAACATAAGGTTCACTTTAATATAAGGACAAAATATGCCACTTTAATTTGCTTGACATCTAATTGCTTTCTAATTTTCATAAATCTAAGTTACACTTAAGGGAAAATGAGCTATTTTTTTACCAATGTTTCCTGTACATGCACTTTTATATTTGAAAATATATTTTTTTTATTAAATTGCTTGCATAAAATAAATCAGATGAGCTTAGCCTTGTTTCAGCAAGGGCAACATTTACCAATGTATGGTAAAGCCATTTTCCTCCATATTGAAATAGAAAACTTGGTGCATTTGTCTAAAGCACTCAGCATTGATGTAACTGCTGTCACTGAAGTTAATTTTACTATTATTTTCAAGATAGGATGAACAAAGCCACCGCTGAAAGCGCTAACAAATCCCATCCTTTATTCCTCATAGGCCTAATCCAAACACCTTTAAACTCAATAGGCCTCTTTCCATTTACTTCACTGGGTTTTGGACCTAGTCTTGGATTTGTTCAGATTAGGATGAGAAACGTTTTTGGATCTTTAGGTTTGATTTTTAAAATGCACTCAGCTTTAAACTTCTGGGAGTGGTTACAGACTCTTTATAAAAGTGACTGTCCTATGTCTATCAGGGTCCAAGCTCTTTATTCCAGGTTTTTTGTTTCATAAATGTGTTATGCTGCAAATTGGGAAGAGCTGTATAACCTGTGCTATAAATGAAGAACTGTATAATATCATCTCCATTCCAAAAGTTCATCTAATTTTTCAAGCTTATCCACTTCATAACTAGAAATTGCACACATGATATTTCATATAAATCTCCATTTCTGCTGCAACTACAGTAATGCTACAATAGCTGTCCCATACTGAATGCTTTTCAGGAACCTGTGCTTGGTAAGTAAAGCACTCTCCTTTCTTCCTGTTCCCAAAGGAGAACTGACTTGCTTTTGAAAACGGAGATACACAGGATGTTCCAGGTAGAAAACTGTTGTAGCATTTGCAGTCTCCCCTGTTTGACCTCATTGAAAACTTTATTCCCTATGGCACAAACTGCATGACAAACAGTTGGGAGTCTCATGGATAATTCAAATGCCAGCAGTTCATTGGGACAATTCCAACTAGACTGGAAAAGTTACTATGTATGTTTAGACAAATCCTCAAGGAGAAAAATGGCAGTCCTTGAATAACAACCCTAATTTTCTTCTGCCTTTCAAGTGTTTTTATGATTTTTTATTATTTTTTGTATTACAAGCATCATCTAGGCATCCTTACTGAGACTGAGAATCCCTTGTGCTAGTCATTCTACAAAAAAACAATATGAGAAAAATCCTCACTTCAAAGGTCTTATGGACAAAGCACTTTGCCTATGGTTATTCACCAGGAGGAACTAGGAAGGAACCCAAGAGCTCCTGGAGTCTATCCATGGAAACACACTCTCTCTCAGTGCTGTTCTCTTCATTGGATTCTTAGTTGTGTATTTACACTCTCAAAGGCCTCAAAGTATTTGGTTGTAATTCAACTTAAAGTTCAGACTCAACAAAGCACCACTGAAAGAATATTTTAAAAATATTTATCAGTGAGAGTGAGAGGCTTCATTACAGGGCCCATTCAGGGGCCATTCCCAGAGAGTTAGACGATGGCAACTGGAGACTCCTAGGTCTGGGGGGGGGGCACCTGGGGTCCCACTGCAGCCAATCACCAAGTTGGGGGGTGCGGGCAGGGTCCCCCACACGCTTGGCAGTGGATTCCCCCATGCTCCTGTGGGACATTCCATCTGCCCCACCATCTCAATGTTCACAAGCCATGCCTAGTACCTCAAGGTATGTAGAAAAAGCATATAAAGCAGTATCTATGGCTGAATCACTGTGTGCCCACCTGGTCTCGTGTAGGTGCTCCCTTGCCACCTTGGAGCATGTGCCTGGGTATGGCCGCAGTGTTTGTTCCTGAGGCTGTGGTGAGGACTTGTTTTCTCCCTGAGGGAAGCCCGATACTCACCTGCCATAACTTCAATCTTATTTCCAGTGGTGGGACTCCCTCTTGTGACCCTGCACCGGTCAGTCACACTCCCTCACAGGTATTCTTGGGTCTCCACCTCCCCTATACCCCAGCCATGAGCCAGCCTGTAAGATGGCACTTGATGATCAAGCAGCCTGCCCTCCGGTGTTGCCCCTTGGGCCCTTCTTGTCTGCAGGGTTCCCTCTGATCTTGTCCTGCCTTGGGTCTCTTTGGGATGCCAGACCGTTACTGCCACTATGTTGGCTCTTCCTGGCTGCACTGCAGCTTGTAGCGCTGCCTCGGTCACTTCTATCTCTGGAGCTTTGCCCATGGCCTTAGTCCCTATCTTAGGGCATTTCATGGCAACCCCTTTAGAAAACAAAATTAGTTCTAAGGAAAAGAAAAAAGGAGAGTGGGGTCTCCTCCCTTCCCCACTCATGACTCTGGCGTCTGTGGCTTCACAGTCCCTTGATGCTATCTCTGTCACTTTAATTGCTCGAGGGCCCCTCCAGAGTTCCCACCCTTGGGCTTTCTGTTGGCAGGCAGTGCTTTCCTGCAGTGCCTCCCCAGCTGTTTCTTTGCTGCCAGCTTTTATCTTTGCTGGGCAGTGCTCTTCAGTGATGTCATCCTCCCTGTCTTCAGCTGAAAATATAAGTGGCTGACGAACCGCGTGGGTGCTTCATCTCGGCATGGCTTATCCATCCCTTCTCCTCCTGGAAAAGGTAATTAGGGAGAGTCTGCCCTGTCTTTAGGGCTTTCCTTACAGGGACAGGCTTTTTCTGCCTCGGGCCTTGCTGTGGAAGGGGTCCCCTGTTCCCCCAGTTCCATTCCCCTGGAACACACTGATTCTCTGAATCAGCCAAATCTTCAGATTTGGCCAAATCAAATTGGGACAGAATCAGTGAATTGAATCTCCTTGTCTCCTGAATCAGGCTGAATCCGAATCAAATACTGCCAGCTTCGCACACCCCTAGCTACCACCAGGGCTTACAGATGGCTCTTGTATGTATTCTGAATTAAACACTGTCATGATTTAAATATTCATAGATTCATAGACACTAGGGCTGGAAGGGACCCTGGAGGATCATCAAGTCCAGTCCCCTGCCTCAGGGTCAGGAAACCTGCAGGGATCATGGGATCCCAGCAAGATAAACATCCAAATTTCTCTTGAAGGCATTCAAAGTAGGTGCTTGAACCACCTCTGGTGGCAGTCTATTCCAAACCTTGGGGGCCTGGACAGTAAAGAAGTTCTTCCTTATGTCCAGCCTGAAATGGTCATGGAGGAGTTCAACCTTGTCCTCTCTTGGGGTGCTCTGGTGAACAAACATTCCCCCAGGTCCTGGTGAGCATCCCTGATAACTTGTAGGTGGCCACCAGATCACCCTGAGCCTTCGCTTTTCCAGGCTGAAGAGTTCCATTGCTCTTAGCCTCTCATTATAAAGTCTGTTTTCCAGACCTCTGATCATGCGTGTGGCTCTCCTCTGTACTCTGTCAAGATTCTCCACACCCTTTTTGAATTGTGGAGCCCAAAACTGGACACAGTACTCCAGCTGCGGCCTCACCAAGGCCAAGTACAATGGAAGAATGACGTCCTGGGATTTGCTTGAGAAGCAGCTGTGGATACAAGCCAGCATTTTGCTTGCTTTAGTAGCTGCAGCATCACATTAAAGGCTCATGTCCATCTTGTGGTCAGTTATGACCCCCAAGTCCCTTTCGTCCGTAGTGCTAGCCAGTGTAGCACTGCCAAGCCTATAAGCATGCTGCAGGTTTTTCTTCCCAAGGTGGAGAACCTTGCATTTTTCGGTGTCAAACACCATCAGGTTCTCATCCTCCCATTTCCTGAGCCTGTCAAGATCTGCCTGGATCACCCTCCTTTCTTCAGGTGTGGATACTTTACCCCAGAGTTTGGTGTCATTAGCGAACTTGGCCAGTCCACTTCTGACACCAATGTCTACATCATTAATGAAGATGCTAAATAGTATAGGCCCTAGGACAGAGGCTTGAGGGACTCCACTGGTCACAGCACACCATGATGATTGACTTCTGCCAACCACCACCTGTTCTGAGCTGTTCTGATGAATATATACCATACTTTGTTGTGTTTCATCTTGGTTTTTTCCCCTTGATATGCCCCTTATTCTGAGGATCTGCACTGTAGTATATTCTCTCACTTCAAAGAGACTGAATATGTATCTTCTGAGATGTAACCTTACATTACCAAGGACGCTAACCACTAAGAGCATGAAGGGCTCAGTCCAATGCCAGTTGTAGTAAATGGGGTCCTAAACTACAGTTTGGGAAAGGGAAATCCCAAGATTTGCCCTGAAGCTATGTTTTTTTGTATCAGTGTCAGAGTTGAGCAAATAGTGGGAAAAATTATTCATAAATGTATGATGGCTTCTAAGCAGAGTTTGGCTGTGAACATGTTTTCACTGTAGCCAACTAATTTCTATGACCCATTACTACGGTGAAGTTGAATTTGAATAAATCCTCACACAAAGCCAATTTCAAGCCCATAATTGACATTTGTTTAATTATGATAAATAAGTTTGACTTGTGGCAAAGCAAAATGGACAAGCATAGTTTATGTGTTGCAACAGGAAGTCTGCACATGCCGCATGATATTGCTTCCTTTTTCCTATATAGACAATAGCAAATCACTAATATCAAATCACATATAATTGAAAAATGCTCAGAGTAAGAAAGCTGGTCATAATCTTTATAATCTGTAGTCTGTTCACAAAAAATATTCATTGGCAAACTTTGATTAGTGATCAATTTTTAAAGGGTTTGTGGCAAAATTTCCAAAAATAAACAGCTGAAATCATCAAAAAAAGTTGCTAAGAATGTTTCTCCCAGTTTTTAATCAGCATGGACATTTACTGTCAACTTGCCCATTGAGGTGGTCTCTCCACATCAGTGTCAATGAAAATTTTAACTAGCATTCTATTTAACACATTCCTTGTTGGCTGCTCTGAACCCATTCTATGCATACAGGATTCATTCACCTGCTAGAACTACTTAAATTCAATTGAAAATGTATATATTTTAAGACAGATAATTATTAAAATATCTCCAGAAAAGGAAAGCAGATATACAAGGAAACCTTAGTAACAGGAACACTGTAGATTCAGATGTATTTGAGCCTATGAAAATTGATCTATGAGGACACATACAAGCAAAGATATTTTAGGACGGTAAGGGAACAACAGCAGATCAAAGATACTTATTAAAGAGGGTGATAGGATACTTATCAGAAAAGGTGTAGCTTTCTTAGTGAAAAACTTTTTTTTTTTAATGGCATTTTAACAACATTAATATTTTTCTCTGCCAACCCAATGAGAACTTGGATGCTTAAATTATAGGTGCTGCATCACCCAAGTCTTAGGTGCCTGCCATCAAAACAGATTCTAGAACCCTCCATTAGGTATTTACTCTTATCTTCCTATATATTGCCAGGGGTGGGGAGATTTAGATATTTCAGAAATGAGATCCCCCAAAAACCAGCCACCATGTTGAACAGCAAATACATCTAAGGTTAGTACACTCAGCATGCACCTGCCTAAAGTGGGCAAAAATAAAAGGATAAGTATAGTGATCACTAGGTTCAATAAACATAGGCATGCAAGAATGAGAAGAACTAAACAATGAACTTGATTGTGGAACAATAGGCAACCTCTGCAGACCTCTGGCCTGTCTCCCACTCTAACCAATAGCTACTATGCCACTGAGGGACCATCTCTGTTTTCAACCCTTCTAAATTAGGGAGCATCTCCAAAGCATACATTTTATTTTCCTTCTTAACAATAACTAGAAAATCAATCAACACAAAAAGCAATTCACACTCATTTACAGAGGATAAATTATTAACACTTCACTCCAAGTTTTTACAACACACATTCCTATTCTCCCTTTTCCGTAGCTCTTTAGCAAATCGTTGTGAGTCTTTCAAGAGGTATCACTTTCTTTCCAGGGCAATGAAGTATCAGATTCAGTTTCTGATTTGTTTTTGGTAGGAAGTTTTTCCTTTAATGCTTGATAGACTTGACTGGGATCTGACTGACCATGGAATCTGATTTCTTCTTTTAGCATGATAGCATTTGCATTTCTGTCCACAGGCACATTTCTTCCCATTAGGACATGGTTGCTGCATGTGTTCTGGAACAATAGGTTTCTTACTAAAAAGATTGGCCAGTTTGGGGCTATAACAACCCAGAGAATCATCACAAGGCATTAATATTATACTACAAGCACATGCTTAACTAGATTCAGTTTTTCACAGGCCAAAAGACCTAAATTTCATGTCACCTCCTTCCGTACCACAATTAATGGGAGTTAATATATTTCACTTTGATTTTGGAGGCCAGCAATACTTTGTCCTGTGACTAGCATATTTGTTCCAGAATAGCCAGTTATTTTATGCTTGTTGAACTCACTTTTAGTCTCAATTTTAATTTTTTGTATTCATAGCCTGGGAAAATATTAATCTGAACTCTACTGTCTAATTTGAAACAAAACCATTTTTCCTTGTACTTCAACTAGCAAAATCTTGTCCTTCTCATTGATTTGCTTGATTCAGCCATATCTATATAATGTTCTTCTGGTATTAGCTGAGCTAATTCTTCTTGCAAAAACTTGGGGGTTTGTGCCTGGGATCTGCAGAACCTGACAAAATCAGTCCTCTTGATACAGTTAAAACAGAGCTTTCCAAATGCAGTAAAACATTGCAGACATTTTGCCTTCTACACTTGGTAAACGTTTGCAGTGGGAGTGAAACAGAAACATGTGCAGCCATCTTGTGTGTGTTGTAATCTGCCCCTCCTTTAGGGCTTTATTAGTGTTCCCCTAAGAGAACCTTTTGTTTCTTTCTAGTAGGTCCTGAGGACCAGGGCTCTACAGTCACTCCACATGTCCCTTTCTTTATAACAAACAGGGTAAAATTTACAATTCATTGTAAATTATTAAGAACACACTATAACCCTTAAAACTGTTTACACTATTATACCAACCGTATATACACCTAAAATTGTAATTGGATGTTAAAGGTCAAGTCTCTTTGGAGGTCTTCTCAGTCTTCCAGCAAGTAAGAGGTGAGCCATTCATAGGGCCAAGTGACTGCCAAGGCTTCTTTTTCCACTTGAACATAGCATTGCTTGTTATCTTTAAGACATCTTGCTATAAAGAAAACAGACCTCTGGTGTCCTTCTGACTGTGTTTGAATGAGTACTGGTCCAAAAAGATGCATCTGCTGTGACTTCCACTGGGTAATTTACTGAATACTATACCAGGTGGTGATGCTGGTAGTTTTTTGTTTGTATTGAATTCCCCTTCTTGTGCATTCTCTCAGCTCCAGATATTGCATCCATTAAGGAGGTATCTTAAGGGTTTTGTTAGCTGTGCTAATTTGGCAAAAAAATTCCAAACTGTTTGGCTAAACATAGCAACTGTCTTATGACAGGAACATCTTGGCATTCAGATAAGGCAAACAATGCCTTTATTTTGTCTAGGTCTCACTGAATTCCATTTTGTGGTAATTATATGTCCAACAAATTTTATTTGTTCCTTCCCAAATTCACATTTATCATTCAAAGTGAAGCCAGATTGTTGGAAGCATTGCAAAACAGCATGTAGACATTCACTATGTTCCCATTTATTTTTGCCGTATACCAACACATCATCTGCATGGCAAAGGATACTGGACATCCTCATCAAAATCTGAGAGATTAATTTTTTTAATGCTCTTGTCCTAATGATATAGCAGAAGGCAGCCGGTTGAAACAATATCTCCTGAACAGGGTAATGAATATAGTTAATACTCTAGATCCGTGTTTTTCAACTTTTTTTCATTTGTGTACCCCTAAAAAAAATTGAATGGAGGTGCTGAGCCCTTTAAGCGTGGGTGTTCACATACTTTTGATTGGTCATAGCCAATCTTTTGCAGACCCCTTAGACATAGTCTGCAGAACATTGTCTGCTTGAAGATAGTCTGCTTGAAGATTGTTGCTTTAGATTCTTTAGCAGGAGGGATTTGCCAAAATCCTTCTGTAGCATCTAATTGTGAAAATGGTTTAGCCTCTGACAACTAAGCCAATATCTGTTCTACTGCAGGAAGTATGTGTCTTTCTCTGCATACATTTTTGCTAAACTGAAGAGGTTCCACACAATTGCATATTTTTCCACTGGGTTTTGGCACTACAATTATTCCTGCATACCAGTCTGTAGATTCATCTATTTGGGAAATAACCCCATTGTTTCCATTTTCTTGAATTCTTCCTTGACTTTCTGTTGTGAAGGAACAGGGATGGAGCAAAGAGCTGTTAGAGTAAATGGTGATAGTGCCAGTTTATTTTTATTTTGGAGCTGGTGATAGTGCCAGTTTATTTTTATTTTCCCCTGACACCTTCCCTAACCCTCTGAAGACCTGAGGATACATTTCTTATACAGCTGCCTTTTGCTATTAATCAAATCTAGTTTCTCTATTAGGCGTAGTCTTTGCATTGCTGGCAATCCCAGTAAAGGAACCATTGAACAACGTAGATACACCGAGACAATTTTTTTCTCTTTTTTCCAATTTTCCCTTGAACTAGCCACACACTTCTATTGCAGCATTACTTGCCCCTATGAGAATTTTATCTGACCTTTGCAGATCTCTGTCCCAGAACTGATCATAATCATTTGCAGGAATGGTAGTAACTCCAGCTCCAGCAACTATTTGGAATGTAATGTTTCAACCATTTTGATCTATATTGGTGTACCAAGTTGTTGATTCTTCAAGGTGTCCTTGTACTGCATCTTATTATGTTCTGCCTACTTTTCCAACCTGTCCAGGTCTGCCTGCAATCATTCCCTACTCTCTGGTGTGTTCACTTCTCCCCACAATTTAGTATCATCCACAAACTTGGACAGAGTACACTTCACACCCACATCCAAGTCACTGATGAAGACGTTGAAAAGTACAGGTCCAAGGACTAAGCCCTGTGGGACCCCACTACCAACTAGGGATGTGCGAGATGGGCTGTATTAGGTTTGGATTTGGCCCAAATCAGGGACAATGATTTGATTTGTTGATTTGTATCACTGTCCCCAATTTGATTTGGCTAAATCTGAATCTGAAGATTCAGTGCTGATTCAGAGAATCAGTGTTTCGGCCATAGTGTTTTGGCTTTACATTTTTTTCTGCACACCTCAAGGTACCAGGCATGCCTTGTGAATGCTGCAATGCTGGGGCAGATGGAACATCCCACAGGAGTGGGGGGAGGGGGGGGCCCTGCATGGTCGATGGTGAACCCAGAAGTGGACCGGAAGTACTTCTGGTCCACTTCCAGGTCCACCAGGGAGCACCCCTCCCCTGGCTTAGCGATCAGCCACAGGGGGACCCGGGTGCCCCCGCAACCGAGGAGGCACCAGTCACTGAGCCGGTGGGGAGGGGAGTGCACTCCTTGGCAGAACCGTAAGTGGACTGGTGGTGTTTTTAGTCCACTTCTGGGTCTGCTGCCCTACTCCTGTAGGGTGCTCCATCTACCCCAGCATTGGAGCATTGATGAGCTGCCTGGTATTTTGAGCTATGTAGAAAAAACATTTAAAGCTGTGTCTACATCCAAATCACTGAATCTTTCCTAATCTCTCCGAATCGATTCAGAGGGTTGCGATTCAGTTAGGAGGGATTAAAGGGCCTCCTGATTCAATTTAGGTTCAGAGATTCAGCCACTGAATCAGGCTGAATCTAATCAGGGAGTGAAGCTTCGCATAGTCCAACTACGCACATCCTTCCAAGTCGATACCAACCTATCTACTACCACTATTTAGGTGTAACCCCCCAGCAAATTTGTCACCCACTAGACCATGTAAACATCTATATCACAACCTCTTAATTTATTTATGAGAATGGGATGAGATACTATATTGAAGGCCTTCCTAAAATCCAAGAAAACAACATCCACCTCTACTCCTGCATCTAAGCGTTTTGTGACCTGGTCATGAAACCAGATTAGTCAGGCATGATCTGCCTGCTACAAATCCATGCTGGCTGCCCTTCTGCATTATTTTTCTCACTGGACTCACAGGAATATGATCCTTAATAATCTTTTCAAAAGACTTTTCCAAGGATGGAGGTGAGACTGACTGGCCTATAATTACTGGGATCCTCCTTCCTCCTCTTCTTGAAAATAAGGACCACATTGACCCTTTTCCAGTCCTCTGGGACCTGATCCAAGCACTATGAGTGCTCAAACAGCCATGCCACTGGTTCTGCTATGACACCAGCTAATTCCTTCAGTACCCATGGATGAAGCTCATCTGGGCCTGCTGACTTAAACACATCCAGTCCATCCAAGTGACTCTGCACCACATCAGCATTGACAGTTGGTAGGCTGGTGTCCCTCTGATGCCCATCTAAGAACCCATTAGGAGTCTTATCTTGACCCTTGTTCAGGAACACTGAGGCAAAAAAAATCATTGAAGAGCTCAGCCTTGTCCCCCCTGCCTGTCACTAATTGCTCCTGCTTGTTCAGTAGGGGTCCTATGCTGCCCTGCACCTTCCTTTTGCTCCCTACATACCTATAAAAAGACTTTTTGTTGTCTTTAATTTGTGTTGCCAGTCTGATGTAGCAGTTAAATTGTGTTGCCTGATGTAGCGGCAAAATCTGTACACCACATGCATGGTGCAGTAACCACCCATAAAGCACAGTGCCATAGCAATGTCACCATACAATGAGGTGTAGACATGCCCACAGAGACACATGCAGCCATTTTGTAATCAGCCCCTCCTTCTGTAGCTATTTGACATGAACAGCATACTCAGATTGGCTCAAATAGTTGATTTGCAGCAGTTTTCCACTTAGACCTGGAGACTTAACAGAACAAAAAACAGATATAGAAAAAAGACAGATCAGAAAGTTCCAGTAAAAGAAAGAAAGAAAGAAAAAAAAAAACCTTGGGAAATACATTTTTGTTGTCTGAGTCAGCCCAAGGGGTGATTGTGGCTGTAAATATTGTAAATATTGCATAGAAAGATAGGACTGCTTAGAAAAGGAAAACAGGGTAGCAACAGTGACAACTGTTAGGCAACTGCCTAACAGTTTGTTTATTTATTGTTAGGCAACTGCCTAACAATAGTGACATGACACTGAGTAATAAAAGAAACAGCAAAAGACAACAGGTTGTCTCTCTGCTTGGACTAGATCCCAAGAAGCATCACACCACCAATGCAGAAACAGGGACCAGGGACCCTTGCCTCAGCATGGCCAGGGATGTCTGATCCTTATTACTGTCCCCCTAATGCAGATTTCTGTTCCTCTCTAG
Organism: Alligator sinensis; assembly: GCF_000455745.1. NCBI lineage: Eukaryota > Metazoa > Chordata > Crocodylia > Alligatoridae > Alligator > Alligator sinensis. The sequence goes on along the minus strand of NW_005841867.1, from coordinate 918,966 downwards.
TAGGTCTGGAGAATCAGGGCTCTATTATCACTTCACAACATCAACATATTTTCTCTCTCTCCTTGTATGCTCTTTGCTAATGGGAACTTCCCCTCTGTCAGATGGCTTCTTGCGAGTTGAAAATTCCACCCTGTGAGGTAGCTTTCTCTGGACACATTCTTTCATGCTTACTATACAGGTAACCCCTTCTGGTGCATTCTGCTCTGCAGCCTGGGCCTTCTCAGTTTCTGCTGCCCTGAATATTTGGATAGTGTTTTCTAGGGACAAATCTCCCTAACACAATACCCTTTCTTGTAATGCAATGTCTGCAATGCAACAAATGATCCTATTTCTAAGCATAGATTCCATCAAGTTCCCAAGATCACAGTTCCTACTCAGGCCCTTCAGTTCAGTAACATGCTGATCATGGGTGACTGGTGCCTCCTGAGTCAGGGGGGGCACATGCCCCCCAGCACCCAGTCAGTGACCGGGGGAAGCCGGGATCCCCACAGCCAGTCACGCTGACCCAGAAGCACAAGCAGGGCAGCCAGAAGTGCCAGTGGTGCTCCCGGAAGTGCCAGCAGTGCTTCTCCTGGTGCCCCCATTCCCTGGCCGGCACTCAGAGAGGGGGCACTGCTACTCCTGCTTGCTCCGCCTGCCCATCACCTAAGCAGGGAGCATTGGCTTTCAGGGGGTGCACCACCGCTCTCAGGGGGCGCACGTGCACCCCCATGCACCTCCTATGCATCACCACTGATGCTGATTTATACTTTCTCCTCTTGTTTGCGTGAAAATAAAAAACTTGTGTCTTTCAAGAGTCTCATTCTTTTTTTGGCATGCAGTACTCCTGAGATGCAGACAGTACTTTACTTAATTTCAAATGCTGACCTTTTTCAAAGGTAAAGGTATTAATACACAGCCGCCTCCCTAGCAATATGCAAGATTGAGGATTTTACTTTTTCATTTTTCTCATCTGCCTCTGTGGATGCTAGCTACCACTCAAACCTTTGTCTGAAAAACCCTACAGTTCTTTGCTATATTTCCCAACATAAGAAAGGCAGGTGAAGGTTGCAGAACTTCCATGAGGTACTTTTACTTAACTGTGAAAGCAGCTCACATACTGTGGCCCTTGTCCTTCCATGTGTCTGTGTTTCTCCACTTGCTCTAGTTTCCAACTTCTGTTTCAGCTTGATTCTCTATTTCTTTCAAGTTTCCTTTGAAAGGCAAGGATTTCTTAGCATGGTATCTTTTATTTGACCAACAGCATAGGCTGGGATAAAGTTAGACAAGCTTTTAGATGTAAGCTTCATTAGATCTGACAAGAACAAGCCAGACATAGCACAGGACTATGCAAGTGACTCTCCTGTTGATACAGCCCAGTGTGTGGTTGCCTTTTTTTGCAACAAGACCACACTGTTGGCTCATATTCAGGTTATGGCCTATTGTAGCCCTAGGTCTTTCCCTGAAGTACTGTGCTTAGCCAATTGTTTCCCAGTCTGTATTTGTGCCTGCAATTATTCTGTCCCAAATGAAGGACTTTGCATTTGTCCTTGCTGAATCTTATCTAATTCACTGAAGACCACTTTCCCTGTCTAGCCAGGTCATTCTGGATTCTAACCCTCTCCTTCAGAGTATTTGCAACCCTACCCAACTTGGTTTCATCCACAAGTTAACTAAACATGCACTCTAGACCATCTTTCAAATCATTAATGATGTTGAAGAATAGGAGACCCAGGAAAGAACCCTGGGGAACCACACTTGATACCCCCTAACCAGTGGATGTTGGGCCATTGATGACTACATGTTGAGCACAATGATCTAATCTGTTATGTATCCATTTTACAATACTTTTATCTAGTCTGTATTTCCTTAGCTTGTTAATGAGAGTGTTGTGGGAGGCAGTTTTAAAAGCCTTGCTAAAGTCAAGGTATATCACATCCACTCCTCTCCACCCCTCATCCACAAAGCCTATGGAAATCAGGTTGGTAAGGCATGTCTTGCTCTTGGTGAATCCACAATGGATGTTACTGATCACTTTGTTCTTATAGTTTCATAGTAGCTAGGGTCAGGAGGGACCTGATCAGATCATTTAGCCTGGCCCCCTGCCACAGGCAGGAATGAATGCTGGGTTCACAAGACCCCAGACAGGTTATCATCCAACCTCCTCTTGAATTTGCCCAAGGTAGGGGTGAGGACCACTTCCCTGGGAAGTTGGTTCCAGATTTTGGCCACCCTAACTGTAAAATATTGCCTTCTGATCACTAACCTAAACCTATTCTCCATCAGCTTATGACCATTGTTCCTCGTCACCCCAGGTGGTGCTGGGGTGAAAAGGGCTCTACCTATTTGCTGTTGATCTCCCCTGATGAATGTGTAGGCAGGGCCCCCCTCAGCCTCCTCTTGCTGAGGCTGAACAGGTTCAGGTCTTTCAGTCTCTCCTCATAGGGCCTGTCCTGCTGCCCTCTCGCCAAGTGGGTGGCCCTCTTCTGAACCCTCTGCAGGCTGGTCACATCCCTTTTGAGGTGTGGCTCCCAGGACTGGACGCAGTACTCCAACTGCGGCCTCACCAAAGTCACATAGAGGGGGAGCATCACCTCTCTGGACTGGCTTGAGATGCATCTTCGGATGCATGACAAGGTATGGCTAGCCTTGCTGGCTGTGGTCTGGTATTGGCAGCTCATGTTCATCTTGGAGTCAATAATGACTCCAAGATCCCGTTCCACCTCTGTGCTTCCGAGAGCAGAACTCCCCAGCCTGTATGTATGCTGTGGATTCCTTCTCCCAAAGTGCAGCACCCTGCATTTATCTATATTGAATCCCATCCTATTCTCATCTGTCCACTTTTGTAGTCTAAGTCTATTTGCAGCCTCTCTCTCCCTTCAAGTGTGTCCACCTCGCCCCACATCTTAGTGTCATCAGCAAACTTAGACAGTGTGCTTTCCATCCCCTCATCCAAGTTGCTGATGAAGATGTTAAACAGTGCGGGCCTGAGGACAGAGCCCTGGGGTACCCCACTGTTCACATCTCACCAGGTTGAGTACAACCCATTCACCACTACTCTCTGGGTGCCTCCATCAGTCAATTTTTTACCCATTCTTTTCCACATGATTCCTTGAGGACCTACTTCATGATCTTTCTAGATATTGAGGACAGACTGTCTGGCCTCTAATGCCCCTAATTCTCATTTTCCCTGTTCTTAAAGATGGGCATTATATTTGTCCATGACATATGCCTCTGTTCATGAAACACAGGCATATGTGAATGTCTATCTTTAGGTCCCTGAATGTAGAACTAAACAATGAACTTTTTCATAGAGCAGTTGACAACCTTACAGACCCTTGGTCTGTCACTCTAACCAACAGCTGTGACTTCACTGAGGGACGATCTTCCAAATCTCAACTTCTAGTCTTCTCAGTAAGGGGGTATCTCTAAATTATACCTTTTATCCATATAATAAGCACAGAGATGAGTCTTACCTCTGCAAGACTTTATTCAAAATTATAGGGAGATGACTTTGTCTACTCAGGATCCATATCCTTGAAGGTAGATATCCCTCACCTTCCTGGAGAGTACCTTAACTAATGGAATTTAAGGGGGCATGAGAGAAGGATACTTTCCAATGTACCCATTGAGCATTGGCAATATTCAGAAATTCAATAAGCCAAAAACAAAAGCAGCAGCATGATCTATCATTCATGATAAGGAGGATACCTGGTTTTAGGTCCCTGTTCAAAGGCCTGTTTATGCATTTTACATTTAATAGTCACTATATAAAATGCAGGAACTATGATCAGAGAGGTAACTAGAAACAAAAACTCCTCCACCATCCCTTCTCTCTTTGACCCAATGATTTTTTTCTGCGCAGTGGCAAACCTTCTGTAGGAATGATACAAAGTTCCTCCTATCTCCTGCCCATATCCAGAATAACCCATAACTAAATGACACTCTCCTTGGAGGTAGTGTATATAGATTTGAACCTTCCAGTCAAAGGAGGGAATTTTACCATTTCTTGGGTAAGAGCTGTAACCACAAAGATTTTGTAAAGAAGGAGGAGCTGGCATTGGCACAATGTTATTTTAAAGAAAAGAAGTGGCCGCACATTCTTTTAGCATGGAACCTAGATTTATTGTTTCATCTTAGGCATGTGCTGAGAACTGTCACTTAATTAAGCATCACAGTGAACTAACATAGTTCCTGGATCTTGATTGGGCTTAGGTGTGATATGGGCACTGAATTACTTTGCTCTGTCAAAACTGGACATGTCTACCCATACATTAAGGTACTTTTCCTAATGCTCATTAAATTTAGTACCTCCTATGTGAGGTACTAAATAAAATATGCATTAGGCTGCCTTAATGCACAGTAATGAATGCGCACAGGTTTTAAGTGACGCTTAATGTGCAGTAGCCTATTTGACCAAGTATTAGCGTAATAGCACATTTTTTAATGAGATGCTTTAATGTAAAATAGGCTACAAATATGGGTACCTTTGGAAACCCTGGGCAGGTCTATGCAAGGCATTTACTGCAGAGTTGCTTAATTAGCTGTGCAGTGGACATCTTGGCATCTACATAGAATCATAGAAATAGAAATCATAGAAATTAAAGGCTAGAAGGGACCTCAAATGATCATCAAGTCCAACTCTTCTGAACTGGGCAGGAATACTGCTGAGATTATATGATCCCAGCAAGGAGTCTCTAGGTTCGACCCCTTAGCCAGGTCTCAACTGACCGGAGTGTGGACTCTGCCAGCCCACAATATCCCATTTTTTAATAAAAGCATCATGGGAGATCATATCAGAGGCCTTTTTAAAATCCAAGTATATGGCATCAACCATGTTTCCCACATCTACGTGGTTTCTTACTTAATCATAGAGGGAGATGGAGCTGGTCAGACATGACTTGCTTGCAACAAAATTATGTTGGTTATCCTTCAGCATCATGCCTTCTGCCATTCTCTCACAAATGGATTTCTTGATAATTTTTTCCAAAATTTTACCTGGTATCAAGGTCAAACTGATCGGCCTGTAGTTTCCTGGATCGTCCCTTCTCCCCTTAAAGATTGGCACCACATTGGCTCTTTTCCAGTCTTTCAGGACTTCTCCCAAGCACCATGAGTCTTCAAATACCTTCACCAATGGTCCTGCAATGACTCCAGCCAGGCAGACAACCACCATTTGTATGCAGGAACACTGATGCAAAGTATTCATTAAAGAGTTCAGCTTTCTCTTGAATGTCTGTTATCAGATGTCCTGTCCCATTCTGTAAGGGCCCCACATTTCCCTTGGTCTTCCTCCTGCTAACTGTATACCTAAAGAAGGACTTCTTATTGTCATTAATTTCAGTCACTAACCTGATTTAAATTGCTGCCCTTGCCTTCCTTATTCTCTCCTTACAAACACAGGCTATACTTGTGTATTCCTTCTTGGTGACTACCTCTTGTTTCTACTGCCTGTAAGCCTTCTTTTTCTTTTTAAAGCACTCCTTGTTTCCTCTGCTAACCCAAGATGGCTTCCCAGCCCCTTTACCACCTTTCCTGGATATAGGAACAGACCTTTTCTGCTCTCTGAGGATCACTCCTTTGAGGAATGACTACCCTTCCTGAACTCCCTTCCTCTCCATTCCCTCTTCCCATAGGGTCTATCCCACTATTTTCCTAAACTCATTGAAGTCAGCCTTCCTCAAGTCAAGGAACTCTGCCCTACTGGCTGACTTCCCTACCCTACGATGGATAGTGAATTCTATCATCTCATGATGACTGTCTCCCAGATTACCCTTAATCCTCACATCTCCCACCAGATCGCCCCCTTTGGCTAGAACCAAATCCAACAAAGCCTTCCCCCTGGTTGGCCTATTTACCTCTTGTACTAAATAACATTCTTCCACGCAGGTCAAAAATCTACATGACCAGTTAGACCTGGCCAAGTAATCCTCCCAGCAGATGTCAGGGTAATTAAGGTCACCCATGACTACCATGTGCTTTGAATGTGCAGCCTCCATCTGTTCTCTGGAAAATTCCATATCCAGCTCCTCCTCCTGGTGTGGTGGTTTGTAATAGATACCTTCCATCGAGTACCCTTCTCCTCATCCCCCCATATCTTGACCCACAGGGTTTTGAGTCACCCTTCTCTCAAACCAATTTGAGTCTCCAAGGAGGCATACCACTCCTTTACATAGAGAGCTGCACCTCCTACCTTCTTCCCTACCTGATCCCTTCTGTGCATGTAGCTCTCTATGCATATGGCCCAGTCATGCATGGCATCCCACCAGGTCTCCGTTATTCCAGTAAGATCACATTTCCTATTTGCTATCAGGAGTTCCAGTTCCTGCTGCTTATTCTTCATACTCCTAGCATTTGTATATAGACACTTAAGTCCCCCCTTGGTAACCCCTGCCACTCCGACATTGTTCCACCCTCTCAACATCTTTCTTGCTTGGATGTCCTCTAGCTTGTATTCCCATCTGCGCACACATCCCCCAGCACACCTAGTTTAAAGCCCTCTCCAGCAAGTCATCCATCCTGGAAGAAAATAGTTTCTTCCTCCTTGGTGTGAGGTGGATGCCATCTCTTCCCAACAAGACTGTATCCCGGAACAGTGTTCCATGATCATAAAATCCAAACCCCTCACTGTGGCACCATCTCCTGAGCCTCCAGTTGACCATATCAATACAACTGTCCCTCCAGGGGCCCTGACCCCTAACTGAGTAGATGGAAGACAAAACCACCTGCATCCCCAGCCCCTTGAGTCCAGCCCCCAGAGCCCTGTAGTCATTCATGACTTGCCCAAGGTTGTTCCTGGCTGTGTCATTCATGCCCACATAGATAAGCTGCATGGCCAGAGGGCTGGATACGTTTTGTAATCCTCTCAGTCACATCCTGGATATGGGCTCCAGGAAAGCAGCTGACCTCCTGTGCAAAGGGATCTGGCCAGCAGATGGCAGCCTCCACTGCACTGTCCATTTCCTCCTCTGGACAGGGGTTTGCCTCCTTTCCTCCTCTGAAGCAGGTGCTTCCAGTCCTTCCTCCACCAGTCCTCCCTCCACCAGTGATGCAAGGGTCTCATACCTGTTGCACAGCTGAACTGGAGAGGTTTCCCTTGCAGGATGTGGCCTGGAGCCTGATGTGACCGCTTTCTACTCAGTTCCATTCAGGTCCTCCCACTCCAATTTTTGTCCTCATTCTTCTACTGCAAAGCCTTGCTGTTCAACTCATCTATCTCCTGCTCAACAACCCTATTAGGCTATAGGAACTAATAAACTCCACAGTAGGTTAGCCCTTGTAAATACAAGTACAGTCCTGCTGTAGAGTTTTTTTCATGCACAGTAATGCATGTGTAGAAACTGCCCTGGCTGGCTGGGGCATGAGGGTGTTTTAGTGTAGGGGCTCCCTACCAGCTAACCCCACACTAAAGCACTATTATGCCCTAACCAGACCCTCTGCAGTACACTGGGGCAGGTGAGAGCAGCCCCAGACTGGCAGGCTGATCCCCAAGGCCCCTTCCAGCCAGGGCTGCTCTGACCCAGCTCAACATGCTGCAGTCCTGGGTGCACATGTAAACACAGTGCCCAGGAGCAATGAACTCCAGCACAATACATCCCTGAATTTATTGATTTGCATTAATATGCATGTGTAGATGCACCCACTGAGAGCAGAAATGAGCTCTTTACTTTCAAGGCATAGGTTTTAAAAAGATCTGTATAACTTTTTTTTTTTTCAGATGCAGCAAGTAAACCACAAAATTAAATATAAATGAAGAGTGTTCTCAGGTACAGGGTTAGAAAGAGAACACACTGTACTAATGCATGACAGAGTAAAAAGACCACAACTGTCAGACTAGGAAAAAATGATGATCCAATCCATGACAGGCAACACTGTGTGTGCACATTTCAGCTTCACTGGAAATTTTTATGCACATGGTTAGAGACAAAGGAAATCCCCAAAGTTTAAAAAAGGAAGAAAGAAAGAGCACCAATGATGAGAAGGGGGTCTGAACAGAAGCCAAGTTAAAGAATCTTTTGAGCTGCCTACAAAAAAACAGCAGTACAATTGTAGTACATAACAGTAGGAATACTGATGCTGAATGTTTATAGTGGAGTGTGTGTTATTATATCCTAGGAGATATAAAATTATATTACTGGTAGGATTATATTATAAAATATAGAAATGCACTCTGCATTTAGATTTCAAGAGGCAATATAGTATATAAAAATGACACACATATACTCTCTCAGTAGGATTTCAGATGGCTCATGTTTTCTGAAATAGAAACAAAAAGAAGTTTAAACCATTATGAAACCACAATTCTACAGGGTGTTTTCAGTAGGCCTACGCCTAAACAATTCATGTTTCTTGATATGCAGTATCTTTTACTATTATTACTGCTGGAGCCAGTCATACCTGTTAATGCTTTAGGTAAAGATGAAATTTGGTCCTCACCCAGCTCCTCATTCACTGCACCCTTCATGGCACCAACACACTCTATTCCCTAACTTGTTATTTCTTCTTAGGAACAGAGGGTGTGTTTGCACGGGCAATTAATGCACCTGAATTTACTGCACAGCAGCCAGAGGGTGCTCTAGGCTCCCCCAGGTGCCAGCTCTGGGCTGGCAGGGGGAACAGGGGCCAGGCCTGGGCCCCAGTTCCAGGGACAGCTCCCTCACAGCTGCATGGAGATTAGGGCTGGCCCCAAGCCTTGGGGGCTAGGAGAAGCTGTCCCTGCTCTGGAGGCAGCTGCCTCACAGCTCTGGGAAGATCAGGGCTGGCCCCAAGCCCCAGGTGGTGCTAGGAGCTGTCCCTGCTCTTTGGGTAGCTCTCTTACAGCTATGGAGAGATCGGGACTGGCCCTGAAGCCCAGGTGTGGGGGAAGATGTCCCTGCTCCGAGGGCAGCTCCCTCATAGCTGTGTGGAGATCAGGGCCAGCCTCCATTTCCCCACATTTGTGACTGAGCTGGCCCCAGAGCAGGGACAGCTCCCCCACATCCTGCAGAGATTGGGGCTTAGCCAACCAGCAGTTGTGGCCCCCTGCTGCCTGGGCTGACAGGTAGCAAATTGCTTCTGGTCAGGGTCTGCATGTGCGCTTTGGTGCATTAGTTAATGCACTGTTTTTCTAGTGCCTGTATGTATTGGTACTAGCAAACAGAGCATTAGACTAATTTAATGTGCAGTAATTGACACAAACATGTAGGTGGTGTCACTATACTGTGCATTAAATTAGTCCAATACACAGTAAAGCATCTCATGTAGACACACCCAGGGGTCTAAAATGTAGCTCAGCCCACAAGTTTGCAAAACTTGTTTCTAGAAATTTGAACTTGCCTCAATAATGTTCTGAGGATGTCTTGCTCCTGCAGGCTTCTGGAACTCATGTAAGACATGAATGTCTTTTACTGCATGTGATCGAACCAAAGCAAAATGTGGATGGACTCACAGCTAGGTATGAGTGTTTTGGAACTGCCTTTTGATGCTGATAAATGGCAGATGTAGCACCCAGAAGTATAGGGCTGAAGAATAGAAATCTGTACTCATTTTTCAGAGGAAAATCCAGCTCCGCCTGTCCTCATTTACATAAGTTATAATGTTGCAAACTCATAGCTCCACATCGTTAGTGTTATTACCTTAGTTGTGATGTATTTACATTCTGATAATATAAACAACGCAGTGTTTTTGTATCAGCACTCATAACAGGACACAGATGTTGTGTAGGATGTATCCAGGAATAAATAGACCAACCTAACTCTCCAGCCAGTGGACTTGGGTTTGGGAATGGGATTCAAGTTTAACAAGGAATGGGCATTAGTCCTACTGATAAAAAATTCTCCTATAGGGATTCTGTCCAAGAACCCCATTTGCTCTGGGTTCCCCACCTGGATATTTTGAATTGCAGTGTTTCTGCTGGATCAGAGCTAGCTGACTCAGTATCACTAGCAGTAGACAGAGACCTGACTAAATCCATGTTGGGAATCCAGAGGTGACATCATAGCAAGGAGCACCTAAACTGGTTGCTGCACAGAAGTGCAGCAAGTAGCTGTATATTGGATTAGGAGTTGATGGCGTGGTGTTCACTGGAATAAAGTAGACCAGCAAGGAACAAAAAAAGGCCTCTGAAGAAATCATGCCTCTGACCATCACTGAATCTAATGAGTTTGAAAATGGGGTTTTAGCTAGTGAGGAATTTCTCTACCAATATTCTGGACTTTAGCAAGCTGGACAATTAATGCATTTAAACTGTGCTGTTGGCCATGGTTTTGAAACACTGATGCAGTATCTCTCATTTTATTGTGCATAAAACTTGGTTGGTTATATTATATCCTTGTAGGATTGGATTGAGCCCTTCATGGTGCTATTGATGTTGTTGTAAAAGAATTGCACTGTGCTATTCTAACAGTATTCCTTTATGCAATAGTAAAGTACTGTATATACCCAAATCTGAGATGACTTTGAAATCCAAGATGACCCCCCCCCCCATAATTAGATTCTATATGTGCAATATAATACATTTGTTATATTTTTATATATGGAACTATAATTCCACTATAATTAGTGGAAAGTTGTCTTATATTCATTCTCCCATTGTTACGGTAGGGTAAACAGCATTGGGAGGTGAAAAGCCAGACCCCTGTCCCTTTCCCCCCTCCTCTTGCCCTTCCAGCCTGCCCCCCACTTGCCACATTACCCCCTGCTGCCTGCCCCCCATGCTTGTCTCTGCCCCACTACTTCCTGCCCCTCCACCACTTGTTCCCCATCCCCCTGCCACCTGCCCCCTAATGTGTGCCCTCTGCAGCCTGCCTCCTGCCCACCACATGCCTTTCCCACTCATGCCTGCTCCTGTGCCCCTTGCCACCTTGCCTCCTTGCCCCTTGCCCCCCCTGTGCCTGTCCCTGGCATCCCACTCATCTCCACCACCCCCTGACACCTAACCCCTTACCCCCTGCGCCTACCCCAGATCCCCCTTCCATATCTGCCCCCACTGCCTCTTTCCCCACCATCCCTGTGCCTGACCCCTGCTGCCTATCTCTCCCCACTTGTATTCTTTCCCCATGCTGTTTCGGGTGGAAAAAGAAAAACTCATCTTGGATTCAAGTAAATATGGTAATAAGATGAAGTAATCATTTCATTGCACTGTCTCTAAAATAGCACCTGCCTTGTACTCCCATTTATGTGAGAGATGCCCTCAAGTTGTAAACACTGGACTGCCCCAGATCAGGAAGTCGGGGAACCAGGTTTAGAGTTCTAACTGCTCTGACACAATATATTTGTGCATCATTCCAATGAAGCATTGGAAAAACCCATAAAAGTTACATTTTGCAGTGGAAGATCAAGTTGGTCAATTTCTGAAAAGAACAGGATAACTTTGGGGAAGAAACAATAGGAAAACATTTTGATGGCTGGCTCCCTACTGCATTACTACTATGCTTATACTGGTGTAATTCTATTGACATCAATTACTCCTTAATAAAAATGGATTAGCAGAGTGGTGCAATAAGAACAAAGACCATACAAAATGGATTTCATGACATTGTAAAGGAGCTACTGTATAGTAGTACAAATTAATTGGTATGGTTTCCATAGATGTTTCTATTATAGCCTGTTATATATTCTGTATTAAGAAAGCCTTGGTATTTTCTAATTGTAACTTTTCTCTGGAACGTGTACAAAAAATGAAGACAGTGTCAAAAGTTATAGCTTCAGAATACAGCTATCAAATTTATGGAGTACATAGCTCTAAAAAATGATAGCACTGTACTATAGCAGTAAAGGTGAACTGAGATAGGTATGTCTGTGCAATCTTGCTGACTTGAATGCTGACAGGGCAGTTATTCTGGAGGAAACAATTTTTATAATGTACCTAAAAAAATTCTCTTGTGGCCAGATTGAGCAGACTACAAGATCTTGAACTCATGAATACAAAAAGGCTTTCCTCCAGCTACGAAGACAGGGCTAGGGTAAGAACAACAACAACAAACTAGAACACCAGTTATTTTCTTAGAAATGAAACAACACATAACAAAAATAAGCCTTATTGTGTGCTCCCCTATGAGTGTGCATATGCAGGGGTGCATGTTTCCTGTGGGACAAATAGCAGCAGCACATATTTGTGTCACATTTGTCCCTGGGCATGCCCCTGCACATATGTGTTCTGGCACATGGCAAAGTGACCCAGGTGGGGTAGGGGAGGCTGAAGCGAGCACCTGTGCTGGCCTCAGCAGCCTTACCTGGGGTCCTGGAGGCCACTCAGGGCACCAGTGGCATCAAGCCAGCTGCTCAGGGCCTGACTAGGGTGCCCCTCATAGAGCACATTCCAGCTTTCTGCTACTCTTTCCTCAGTCCTCTATCGATACGAAACCCAACGCCTTTATGTCCTCTTTATGTCCGCCTTTCTTGAAGAGAAAAATAGAGGACATAAAGGCGTCCAGCTTGGTATCAAAAGAGGACAGAGGACAACTGGACTGTCTCTATGATGGCCACCTTAGGTCTGACCAGCAGCCACATCAGGGTTTTGGCTGACCAGGCTCCCTTTGTAGCGGCATATGCTGCTGCTGCATGCAACATGCAACATGCTGCTTTTTTCAGCAATGTTTTTTTTTGTTTTTATACCAGGATCTCTCAGTGTCAAAAATCCCACTGCAATGCAAATGAGCAGCACAGCAAACACTTACACATGTGCTGTGTGAGGTTTGTGGCACCTCAAACTGCTTTGAGGTGCTGCAAACTGCATGTGTAAGTTTGTGGTGGTTCGCCCATTGTGTTTGATAACCCAACATAGGTGAACCTTAATTTTGCAGAGCAGTGATTCTCACCAGGGTGATATGGGATGCCATACAATATTTGAAGAGTGCTGGGGAATGCCCTACAATATGCAAACACCTATACTTGATTCACAGGGTAAATGCAGAGATTTCAAATAGAAACCTATAGTGTCAGAAATATCCTGAACCTGTTGTGGTTTTTGCCAGTTTTTTTTGCAAGAGAAGATTTGCTCTATTATTTTTCTGTAGTTAAAAACACAGTGAAAACTAAGTTTGCACTTTGTGATGGATGCTTTGAATCTAACAAGCTGTGATTTGATTCTAAAAAAGTTGATAACTACTACTCTAGAGGCTCCTGAGCTTTCAAAATAATGAGCTATGGATTAGGCATATAAAGTGGGAGTATTATTCTACTGAATTTGAAAACATGTAATAACATTGGTCTCTAAAGGAGAGGAGATGACTCACAGACTTGAATTATACTATCTACTAGAATTTAAGATGACCCTGAATTTAAGACAAATTGCAAATAATTATATTTTATATAGGGAAAATGTATCAAGAATCTCAGTAAAGCTTCTCATGTAGACATGCCCAGTATGTGTATGTATTTCAGATACACCTCACAAAGGATCCATATGCTAGTTACCACCTCCCACCCCACACTCATGACTAGAACTGGGTGTTCTGGGATCCTCCAACAATGTATATGCACATGAGGCACAGGACCAGCTCCATCTCAAGGAGGGCAGGGCCTCACTGATCATGTGACAAGCTGAAAGAGGGGGCAACAGACCCTCTCAGCTTCCTTTCAGCTACATAGATATTTGGTGATGTTTTTCAGACATGTAAGGCTAGTAAAGAAACAGGAATCATGGGAAACAGGAAAGACAGGTGCTGCTCAGCTGTGGGAGTGAAGACAACTCAAAATGTATTCAATATAGTGGCTCTCCATGAGTTGGAAAAGAATTAGCACTGAAAGGACAGAGCAAAATGGGCATTATATTTTATTCAGATGACCTGTACTAATTTAACCTTGTGGTAGATTCTCATCAGTATGTATGTCCAATTACTTCTCAGTTTCTTGTGGGCTAAGATCAAGTGTAGACCTCAGGCCTACACTGGGTCTCACTGGGGCCTGAGCAGTAAGAGCATTCTGCATACCTGCCAAGTATTCTGCTGCTACACCAAGCTGATGAGGTGCCTTATGGTATCTGACAGCATCAGATGGTCCAGAGGCATCTACATCAAACATATCAGAGGGGAACACCAGCACATGGACCCCAGCAGACCACCAGCTGGAAGTGAACCAAAGGGGACTACCTGAACACTCTCCCTCCAGTGGGTTGTGAATGAGAGCCCTCATACCTAGACGCTCCCTAACCCCTGCAATAACATTATTTGTATCTGTGTATACTCTTTAGAACTCCCCACTTTGTAATGACGCAGCTTCCTTGCATGGGGCATTATGTATCCTCTCTCCTTTGTAAGCAATGTACCCCTAGCTCCCCTACTCCCCACCTCAACCCAGCCCCAGATCAAGTAGGTTACACCTTTACTATATAACTTAGCTGCACCCCTCCACCACCACCTCATACTATGTAGCCACCCTCACCCAGGTGTTTATATTTCCCTCTACCCCTTCAGCTGTGTAAATGTCCTTTTTAACATTCACTAATAAAGTTTAATCTGTTCAGATAGCAAGACCTCACTGGATCATTTGCTTGTGCAGGGCAGAGAAGGGGGGAGGGTGGGGAGGCATGGACCCCAGGTCCAGGAGTCCCAGCACAACATGGAAGCAAAAAGAAGAAGCTACCCAATGAGGTTTCAAGTGAAGCATGGAAACCTGCACCCAGGAAAGATGCCAGATGGGATGGAAAGAGAGGACATCACAGTGAAGATCATGTGAGACATGATCAAGGTACACATGAAAAATTGACTTTATCTAAGTTGCATGCTGTGTAGGTTAGAATGGGAGTTGAATTTCAGGAATCCAGAGAGCAATTCAGATTTATGTCAGCTGCAAAAGACTAAGCAGAACCCAAAAGAAAGACCCAGACAGATCCTCCAGGCTGTTGAGGAAATCAAATCAGTTCATCAGCAACCACAACCTGGTGAATGCAGGCAAAGGAGCCCACAGCCCTAGGGAAAGTTCACCTGGGTAGACCCTGCCAGGAAAATCAAATCACAGATAGATTTTGTTTTTCTCCCCAGGGGATGGAAAGTAGTGAAAGACAAATCCACACCCATCTGCTTCTCAGGCCACTGCCTCCTAGCAGTATAGGCAGAGATGGGGGGAGGAGGGTGTCTGACAGGGGCAGAAGGGTATGGGAGCTAAATGTGAGCCTCCTGGGAAACAAAAGGACCCAGCAGGAGTTCAAGCAGTGCTACATAGAGTGGAGGGCCCTCAGAGCTGGGTACCACAAAAAGTGGTGGGCCAGCATCAAGGAGAGGACATGGGCCTTCTTCCAGCAGGCCAGCAGGAGACAAGCCAGTTCCAAAAGGAGGCAACACAAATGCCTAAACCACAAGTTATAGAGCCTGCACAAGCAGCTAGCTATGGGTTGGGACATAAGGGAGGTCATACCATAGGTGAAGGCCCAGATCAGAGCCTGGTACAGGGACCAGGCCATGAAGAAGATCTTCCCAGCCTAGGCCCCCTGTGTGGAGGAGGGGGAGGTTTGCTTACTTCAGCAGGTTAAAGGAGACCAAAAGGGAGGTCATGACCAGCTTGAAAGACAAAGCAGGTTTACAGCAATGGTCAAATGAAGAGATGCTGGAGATGGTGGCAGTCTTGTATTGGGAGCTCTAATGTGCATACCTGAAGGATCTGGGGGCCATGCATGAATGTCTGCAGGAGCTTACCTAGACTCTTGCAAAGGATGAGAGGCAGAAACTGGTGCAGGAGTGGACACTGGAAGAGACTCACAAGATGTTCCACAGCTTCAAGAGCAGTAAGACTCCTGAAGCAGAGGTTTGCCCATGGAATTCTATGTCACATTTTGGAACCAGATGGGGCCTGACCTGATGGAAGTCTTTAGGAAACAACTGCAGGAGGACCACCTGGGCCTGGGAATGGTCTCATGACCCTTCTGTATGAGAAGGGGCCAAGGGAGGATCTGAAGAACTGGAGATCCATAACACTCCTGAACTTCAATTATAAGCCACTGGCCAAAGTCATGGCTAAGTATTTCAAATCTGTCACAGGCAAGGTGATAACTAAAGACTAATTGTGTGCAGTACCGGAGTCACAGATTTACAGAGCTACCATACCAATGGGAGAAACAGCAGAACATTGTCATGCTGAACCTCAACCTATGACCAAATGTCCAACTGTTTCCTGTTCAATAAACTGAAGAAAATGGGAGCCTGTATCCAGGCACAAAATCCCACAAACTTCATTGCCTGGATAAAGACGTTGTACACCAATGTGAGGTGAATGGATTCCTGACTGCCAATCATGGTGGAGTTGGGCATCCAGCTGCCCACTCTCCCTAGTCCTGTTCATCTGCATAATGGAATCACTATCCCAGCAGTTCAGGTGGGGCCCCAGGATCAGCAGAATGCCAATCCCCAGAAGCAGCTGAGAAGAGATGTGTGTCCTGGCCTACATGGATGATCTCAATCTCCTATGCAGAGAAAAGTGGTCAGTTGAAAGTGTGTTGCCATACACGCAGGTGTAAGGAGTGGTGGCAGGGGCCAACCTCAACATGAGCAAAAGGATCTGCCGGGTTCTGGGTGAACTCAGGGACTTGTCAGCCCTGGGGTTTCTCTGTATCCCATGAAGGGTTAAAGATCCTTGGGGTGGAGTTTAACCCAGAACTGACCAGGCAGAGGGCATGGAAAAATAATGGAAAAAGATTGAAACCAAAGTCAAACAGAGACCGATTGTGACACATGCACTGCCTGTCAATGCAGGGTGGGGAGGGGTATGGTACTCATGAAGGCAGTGTTTCTACCAGTGCTTCTGTACACTACACTGGTCTTCTACTCCTGGAGCAGGTTGCTTACAAAATCCAAAGAGCCAGGTGCATCTCCTTCTAGGGTTCCAGATGGGAGCAGGTGGCATGGACTACACTATAAAAATAACGTGGACAAGGGGCAGAGGGATACCCAATGCACTGCTGTTCCGCTGTGCCAAGTACATGAGCCAGATCTGAAAAATTACAACTGGGCAGAATCCAAAACAGCTGGTTTCATAAGGTACTTCACAGGGTATCTGATGTGATACTGATGGGTGTACAAGTCATTCAATGGGAGACCATGAACCATGTAGCTGGCATGGTTCTTATAATGTCCTAGAATGTTTCTGAAACAAATATGATCTATACAATGAAGTCCCAGTGATCATGACCAACCACCAGAAGATGCAGGAGATGATAAAGGCAACAGATGATCCAAAGCATCCTCCGCCATAAGGACTTCATTGATTCCATGCTGGAGGAAACCTCTAGGGCTATGGAGAAAGGACTGCCAGAGGTGGTGCTAGAAGAGGAAGAGGACATGGACTCTCAGGAAGGTGGAATATGGAAGTTTGTATCTTCTGCCAGCAAGAAGAAGTTGTGATCCCCAGGTGCAATGGTTTGCCTGGAGAACAGATATGGAGTGCCAGCAACAGAGGAGGAGGAGTGCATGCCATTAGTGGAAGAGGCCAGGCCAGGAATCCCCAAAGTGGGGAGAATTGAGACCACTGCCATGAAGAGGAAGTGATGGGTGGTGGTGGTTGGAGACTTCCTTCTGTGGGGGACATAGATGTCTATCTGCTGGCCTGACCTGTTGTCCCAGGAGGTCTGCAGCTTGCCTGAAACCTAGATCCAGTAAGGGAGGTTTAAGTAGGATAAGAGGAAAAACTCTTTCACTAGGAAGGTGGTGAAGCACTGAAACAGGTTACCTAGACAGGTGATGGAGTATCATGAAGAAAATATTTGTCATTTTATGATCAGCAACTTTGGCAATTAGAAATTCTACATTTGAAAAATCTGAGAGAAAAGAACTGATTTTGCATCAAGCACGTGTGTAAGTTTGATTTGTAACTTGTTTTCATTCAAAGTATCTTGGTCCAAAAGTATTTGTTAAATTCAAAATGTAAAAACAGGAATGAAATAAAGTACATTACAACACGATATCAATCTCATATTTTGGAATGGAAAAAGAACTTTTCCATTTCAGTTTTTGGTGCAAAACTGCATCTGAGAATTTTCAAGAAACAAACCATTTCTTTTTAATGCTTAGAGTTATGGGTTCATGGCATGCTGCTGCTGTGGTGCAGACTTACTATCAGAGACAGCCAGATACAGAAACCTATCCCAAAATATCCCATAATTATGTGCTTTGGGCAGTCACTGAAGATCTAAGAAATCCAGGTTCACCTTGTAGCCCACACAGTGGATCTTTCTACATAATGCAACAGCTCCATTAGGAAAGATTGACACAACCACATTTAGGTCTCTTCAGACCAGGGATCCTTAGTATTTTCCATCCTAGGCAAAAATCAATTATTCACACACCTCTACATCAGAGTTTGGCCAGACCTTGTAGTATTGATAAAATGCTGTGCATAGTGTGGGGTTTCTATATACCCATTTACCAGCTTGCCATTAATGTTTCAATAACAAAATTACTCTGACTTATATTAAATTAAATATGCCCTCAAAGAAGCACTTCATTTTATATTAAAAAAATGAGGGTGGAAGGTCTTTGTTAAGCTTCATTTCAAGCCACAGAGACAAAGGAGGCTAACAAATTATCTATGTTTTTTTCCCTGCAGTGCTCTCCACTTTTCTCCTGTCCTTCAGCAAAGATTGAGAGATTGAAAATGTGTCATTCACACCATCATATTAGTAGTGTAACTTGCGGGTGAGCAAGCAGGCACCTCACTTAGGGGGGGTGCCAAAATGATGCCCTCCCCAGAAGTCCACCCTGGTAGCAACAGCAGCCCCATGCTGCTGCTGTTACAGGAGCAGGTGGATGCATAGACACTGTGCTGCTGCTCTGGCACAACAACGAGACAGGCAGACCACAGCAATAGCAACCAGGGACATTTTTTAAGTCCCCAGAAAAGGAAAATTAGCAAACCCTGCTAGTTACACCCCTGCATCATATATAATACTTCAAACAATGCCACTGTAAACTGAAGTTCTTATACTTTTGTATGAACCCAGGTTTGAAAACTCAGTGTCAGGGGTGACACTAGCCTCATTCTAGTGGAGGAGGGGGAGGCTGAGGTGGGCTAGACAGAACATTTTGGGGCTGTGCAGGTAAAGGTGGACAAGGTTTTTTATTAGATGCTGCCCTCGCTGGTTGGGACATGATGGTGCTTTAGTATGGGGGCTGCCTGCGAGCTAGCCCCACACTGGGGCACCCTCATGCCCAACCAGCCCCTCTGTAGCACATTGAGCCAGGGGGCGGCAGCCCTGGGTTGGCAGGCCAAACCCCTGGGGCCCTCCACTGAGGCTGCTCCAAACTAGCTCACCATGCTGCAATCCTGGGTGCATATTTGAATGGTGTGCCTGGGAGCAATTAACTCTGGAGCAATAAGCACTAGAGTTTATTGCTTCACATTTATTACACATGTAGAAATTAATGACACACATGCAGTTTCAAAAAAAAATTATCTTGTGACTATTTGCCACCTAGGGATGCCCATATGGGAATAAGAGCCTCCCACCCATGATTCCTGGCTCCCTAGCTTTTAAATCACCATCCCTGATGGGAAGAATCAGAAGCATGCACGACACTTCCTATCCACGGGGATAGGAACCACAGTGGAGAGTTCCCAGCCCTGATGTCTTTTAAAACTACCCTTCAGGAAAAAGTCCTTCCCCTAACCAGCTAATCAACTGATTGGCAGTAGCATGGGGGCATTCTCCCATGGTGGGAACTTTCCTGGGGGGTACCCATCACAGGAGAGTGCTCTCCTTCTTCCACCAATCAGCTAACTGGTGGGAAGTGGAGGGATTTTCCCTGGAGGATCCCCAGAGGGCTGTCTTGCAGATTGTTCCTGGACAAGCTATCAGAGAGCTAGTGCTCTTTTCCCTCCCTTTTCTTTGGAGGGAGGGAAAGCAGAGGACTGGGGGATATTGGGTGTCCTCCACACCCAAGAGAAGCAGCCATTCAAGTTGGATTGGGAGGATGAAGATCTTCTTAGCAGGAATTGATCTAACTTTCTGGCAAAAGAGACAGTTCTCTTCTGCAAGAAATCCATTGAGTCCCTGTACATTCTCTTTTTGTGCCAGGAAAAAAGACACTAAGGCACTGTTATTAGCTTATATGGGGACCCTATAATGCAAAAGTGAATAGAGTTCACTCCTGGGATATGCATGGATAGAGTGCTCATCCTAGGCCCAACTGCCTCCCCTCCTGCCCTGCACCTGCGGTACCATTCAAATTAAAATATTTAAAAAATGCAACTAGTTACTTTTTTTTTTACCATTGCTGCGCTCCTGCCTGGTGAACCATACCACTCCACCTCCACCTCTGCCTCAGTTTCTCCCTCTTGCCTGCAGCAGTACCACTGACTTGGGGTGGGGGGCGCAGTATCTTGGATGTCCATAGTCCCATATAGTCACCCTACTGAGATAATACCCAGAGAAGGAGGACTTTGGGAGTGCTGTCTGAGACAAGGTTGGAACTGTAAGCAGAGAAACTGTCTCGGATTGTTCAATTACTCTTTTGACAAAGTGGGACTTTGTACATTCTTGTAAGTGAAGATAATTGCATCAAAAATACAATTTCTCTCCTTTAACTGAAACAATCCCAAATTTTGCCTAGCTGCTAAGCTCGAAAACAAAAGGTTAGGTTCCCTATTCCATATCCCAATGAAAAGAAAGAACAGTATGACACAGAAAAGCATTTGGAAAATTTGGCAAGGCTTTGTTGTGGTAAAAACACTTGCATCCTAACTTTGTAGACTCCCACTACTCTCACTCACAAAGACAATGAGGTTCATCCCACTCCAAGAGATGTAAATTAGTAGCAACATTTAAGTCAATGCAGTTAAGCTAACATGAAACAAGGAGGACGCACACCACACACAGCGAGAAAAGTATATCTGGTATAAACATGTACTATTGCTACTCTTCAAACTTCCATGTGAAGAATTACTTCTTTGTTGAGAATATTTTGCCTAATTCTAGTTTCAGTGTTACAGTGTTTACCTTGACCTGTCTACCTATATGCAATATTTTATGGTCTACCTTTTATTAAAACTAGAAGTAGATTATGTGAGATTGGATCTAGCATAGATCTAGTGTATACCAGGGGTGTGCAAAGCGGGCCCTATTTGATTTGGATTTGGCCTGAATCAGGGACAGTGATTCAATTAATTGATTCAGATCACTGTCTTTGATTCAATTTGGCCAAATCCGAATCTGAAGATTCAATGCTGATTCAGAGAATCAGCAGTTTGGACATAGACGCAGCTTTAAATGTTTTTTCTATATACCTTGAGGTAGATGGCTATATACCTTGAGGTGGCTCGTGATCGTTATGATGGTGGGGCACATGGAGAGTCCCACAGGAGTGAGGGAGGGCCCTCCACGTGCTCAGCAGCAAACCTGGAAGTGGACTGGAACTATTTCCGGTCCACTTCTGGGTCAGCCAGGGAGTGCACAGGGGGCTCCCCTCTGCCCCTCCAGACCCAAGAGGCACCAGTCACAGAGCTGGGGGGGGCGCAAGTGGGCCCCCCTATGCACTCCCTCGAGGACCTGGAAGTGGACCAGAAATGCTTCTGGTCCACTTCTGGGTCTGCTGCCAAGCAAGCTGGGAGCCCCCAGCACTCCTGTGGGACGCTCCATGTGCCCCAGCATCACAGCATTCACGAGCCTCCTGCTACCTAGAGGTATATAGAAAAAACATTTAAAGCTGTGTCTATGTCCTAATTGCTGAATCGATTCAGAGGATTCCAATTTGATTTAGAGAGATTAAAGGGTCCTCTGATTCAATTCAGATTTGGAGATTCGGCCACCGAATCGGGTCAAATCTCCACCGAATCAAATCAGGAACCGAAGCTCTGCACAGCTCTAGTGTATACTAGAGAGAAGTTCTTTCTGTGATATCTACCCTAAGTGGTGAGTTTCATTAAACTGTCACTAAAGGAACTTCTATTCTCTTCCAACCTTTAATGTTAGACTTCATGATGATTTTGAAGGACTGGGCTTTCTAACCACCCATACATACCCCCAATACTTTCTGGCAGGTGACCTCTCAACTCATTTTTAATAAGTAGGGTTAGTTGATATCTGTCTAATGAGAGATTTCAATTTGGCATTGCATTAGCCTTTAGCACAGAGTTTATTGAAGGAATTGTGTATAAAAATTCCTACTTTCATATTATTGTTCCACATTGTTATTACTTTTGTAGTCTTTCTCTCTGCTATCTGTGATATAATGACAGTGAGCTCAAAGGTTATTGGAACAATGCTGGAGTGACTTAGTACTTGACATAAATCAATCAGTTTATGTCTCTAAATATTTCATACTACTGCAAAAGACCTAGTTTTCTTCAGTCTCAAGTATTATTGTATGAAGCAATATTGGGAAAAATCTTGTCTAGATCTCTCAGAATTAAATGACCTTTTCCACATTGTCTTTTCCTACCAATTGCTCTTCCTTCTCAACAAACACACACTGTGTTGCCAGTTATTCCAAAAGATAAAAATCAATGATATGTGGTCTCAACGGTCATCTTTCCATCTCAACCATCATCAAGAAAAAAAATGTGTGGTTTCCTAGTAGTTCCTATGTAATTTTTGCTTCTATAAATTACATTTTAAAGTTATTTAAGTTAGCCTGAAATGATTTATGTCCACTGCTATTATGCAGACAACAATCAGATTTATATGTTTATTGTGAATAGAGCTTAGTAAACATTTTTCAGCTAAAACCTTTTCCAGTGGAAACAAAATGCAAATTTTGGAACACTAAAACATATAAAGTATTTATGTCAGTGCTGCTGACTAGCTGGTGCAAAATTGAAAAAAAAAATCCAAAGAAACTGAAACCTTTTATTTTGATATTTGACTTTTCCTTTTTCTTCTTCAAAATGCCTTCAAAATGACAAATTGATTTGCTTCAAATTAAAAAAAAAAAGAAGCCAAAGGAAGGAGCATGATTACAACACACAACACATTTTGTTTGGGGTCAAATAAAATTACTATTCTTTTAATTTGCCAAAAATTCATTTCAGTTTGCCTCAAAACAATGTTTTTCCTTTTATGTCCTTGGAACTGTTAGGAAACGACAACAATTTATTGTTCACACCGCTGTGCTTCTGATACGTACGTCACCATCCAAGGGCTGCATTGCTGATATGGGCAAAGCTGCCTTAGAACATTCCCGTAGCCCATAGTTAATAAGAAGACAATGGATCAAATTCAGATCTGATGAAAGAGAGCAGTAACTTCAATAGAACCGTGCCCACTTACATCAGGTCTGAACTGACTACATTTATTTATTTATGTGATTTATATAATGCCCTTCTCAACAAAAGGGGTGGGGGCAGCAGTTATGGTACAAGAAACAGAACAACTTAAAAGAGAAACTAGAATAAATAAAACAAAATAATCACATAAAATAAAGCAGAGACCCATTAAATAACATCTCACCCTAACTTGCTACATGCCTGTCCAAATAGAAAGATCTTGTAGCACTTCCAAAAGATGTCCAGGCTCAGGCTCTGGTGGGCCTTAAGACAGAGGGAGTTTCAAAACTGAGGAACAACTGCCAAAAATGATCTCCCTTTTTTCCTTTGTCAAGTAGACTTTGTGCACTGATAGCACTAGCAGGAGGATACTCTCAGCTAACCATGTGGATCACGATATACCTATAAGGGAGAAAGTGGTCCCTTAGGGCCTAGGCTTTCCATGCCCTTATAGGTCAAAACTAGCACCCTGAATTGTGCTCAGAAAGCTACTAGGAGCCAGGGCAGATGCTGGTGGGTTGAATTCTGTGTTGTTGGTGACCATTACCTATCAGAAGGTGGGCCACTTCATTCTGTGCTACCTGCAGCTTCCAGGTGTTGTCAAAGGCAACCTTGTGTTGAGTTTAATGTAGTCTAGCCAGATCAGAGTTTAAAATAAAGGGCGCCTATATATGAGCAGAGAGGCTGCTCCAACATGCTGTAATTATAGCCCATCAGAGCAGACCCAATTAATCAAGTCTGCCAGAGCATGGTAATTATTGCACTCCAGCAGACTACAGCATTTTGCGTATCAATGTTCCCACACTGAAAAATGGTGGTGGGGGCACTTTAGCTAAAGCTCGTTTAATGAGTTTCAGTTAAAGAGCACCAGCCGCCATTTTTCAGTGTAGGGACACTGATACACAAGATGTTACAGGCACATTAATTAGAGCAGTTCTCAGAGCTTATCTAGTTACAGTTCCTGCCCCCCCTCTTCCTCCCGCCCTGCCCTGGAGCACATGTATAAACAGCCAAAGAGACTCAGCCTTCTCAACAGATGCAGTTTGCAAAAGGTGCTGTTAGCCACAGCCACGACATGAAAACAAGTGCAGCAGGGGACCCAGGAGTACCCAAAGTCACAAATCTCAGTAACAAGGGGAGGCTGATGCCCCATTCCTCACCAAATCGAGTGTTTCACCCACTATGAGCACTGAATCATGCCTGGATTCAGTTTTGATTGGTTCAGTAGTAGCCAGTTTCCAACTGCAGGCAGGCACTGGGAAAGACAGACTGTAGGGCAAAGGTCAGAAGAGAAGGAGAGGAAGAGCTGAGCATCATAAGCATACTGATGGCACCTCATTCCAAATCTCGACACAAATCTTGTGCAATGGCCTCACATGCACATTGAAAAGGAGGGACAACAAGATAGAGCCCTGGAAGACCCCACAGGAAAGGTCCTGAGGGGATGACAAGCATGCATTCATCATCACCCTCTGCAGCCTCCCTGCTAGAAAGGAGCAGAACCAATTTGGAGCTGTTCTGCAAATACCCACCATGTAAAAACTTTACCAGTGCCTCATAGTCAACTATATCAGAGGCTGCAGAGTGATTGAGTAAGGTCAGCAGGGCATGATTTCCCCTGTCAATCTCCAGGTGAAGATCATCAACTGAGGCCAGAAGCACAGTCTATATCCTGGACAAAGCTGGACTGTTGAGGGTCCAGGAAAGCGATGGTGTGCAGTCACACCTGGAGCTGTCAGGCAATCTTCTCCAAGAAAGTGAAGGTTGCAGACAAGGCTATAACTGTCTGCAGAGGCAGCATCAAGTGATGGTTTCTTGAGTAGGGACTGGATAAGCACAAACTTAAGAGTTTTTGGTACCTTGCCCTACTGAAGGAAGGAGTTAGCAACCACTACCAGCAGTGGCCCCAGTCTTCCCCTGCTGAATTTTACAGTTTTGGGTCCAGCTTGAAGACAGTCACTCCCATCCTTTAAAGCACATCCTCTGCATCAGTGGGTAATAGTGATTTGAAATGATCCATATAAACAGGACAAGACTGGGCTTCTTCAACCCCAAACTCTGATTCTGTAGCAAAAATGGTAGTCCCCAAAATGTGATGGATAGAAGTGTTTTTTTCTGCAACGTAGGTGGCAAACTTGTCACCAAAGACTGAAATAGATTCTGTTTCTGAACAGAGACAGGTCTCTTGTGCTTCTGTTTTTTACCACTGCAAGGATATTTCTACTCAGGGCTCCCTTCATCTCTAAATTTGGGTGGATGGATGATTCAGACACCTCTTTAAGGAAAATATATTTTCCTCCTTACATTAGTATTATTGAAGACAGCATGTCAATGTCATAAGAGGAAAGGATAAGCAATAGTTTTTTCATGGTCAATACTTCTTTATGATGTGATTTATAGTGTAACCAAACAGAGGATGAAGTCATATCACACAAAAGCCCAACTATTGTATACATAAAAAAATTGTGTGCTATCTTCAATCTGTTCAGACAAGGATGGAAGAACATGGTAGGACATTTAGAATAACTATGGTATTTATTTATAAAAATATAGAATGACAAATTCTGCTGCCATTATTATGGCAAAACTCTCATTGAGTTTGCCCTGTTGCAGGATTCATTTCAGGAGGTGACCTCATTTTGAAAGCTGAATCCAACTGAATACAAAAATCTTTGTTTACTGAAATGTGTTGCAGCAGTTTTTGTAAAGTGAAGTAGTGAGTCTTGTGGTAGCAGAAGAAAATCTATTTTAGTTACTGCTCAGCTTAGTTTATTATTTATCAACCTGAGGCTCCTTTTACTACGTTCTCTAACATTGTTTTAGGAAAAAAACAAACCAACAAAAAACCCTGAATGACTAAAATATATATTATGCCTACAGAGCCACATTTGCTCTCAGTTACACCATGGCAACTAGAAGCAAATCTATTGAAAACAGTGGATTTCCATTTGCGCAAAATGAGCCCTGCTGCACCTCATATTTTGTTTGGTAACAATCATAGAATGTGCATGGTTTCTGGGGAAGCCCTTGGCAAGCACCATGAAGTCCTGCTGCATCACATCACAGTTATACCTCTAGTAGGAACATAGATGCAGTCAGAAATAGATACTCCCAGCTGGGTTCTGATGAGGTGTAGCATCTTAAAAAAAGATGGGTTACACAGTTCTTTGTGTACAACTGTGTACAAAATGCTAGAAACTGATAACTTTGAAGAAATAAAGTGGCTGCTTTCTTTGGTTTGATTTGTTTTTTGCTTATGAATTTGTGGGCTTGTTAAATATCATTTAGAAAACATCTTGAAGATTTTCAAAGATGGTAACAATTTGTCTTGAACTAGGAAATTTGCAATAAAACATGAAAAAATAATCTGTGAGTTTTCCTTTGCTGCTCTTCTCTGAGCCCATTACAAGGAACCTTATATTATATACTCTCTAAAGGGATTATTTTAT
The DNA here is from genome assembly GCF_000455745.1 of Alligator sinensis. Lineage (NCBI taxonomy): Eukaryota > Metazoa > Chordata > Crocodylia > Alligatoridae > Alligator > Alligator sinensis. The sequence continues at coordinate 892,372 of NW_005841867.1, read as the reverse complement.
TTAGTCAGGAGAAAGCACATGCTCCTGAAGATTAATTTTGAACCTTGTATGAATTTACTTAACGGGTTAACTATCTCTACTTGTTGAAAGAATGAAATAACAGTCACTATAATTGTTACATATGGTTTATGCTTAAAAAACAAAGACCCAGATCCAAGAAGGGCTAGGCACCTAAAGTGAGACTTGGATGGAATTTACCTGTTTAAATCCAAAATCATCAGCCTAAAAATCATAACCTTGAAGACCATTAAGGCTCCATACCTTTCCTTTGAGTCCTCTGAGGTACTCAGTCTGGTTGGTATCCTCAGAGCATGCATAACATATGCTAATAGTATTGGACTCCTTTGAAAAGACTGCTTCTGACTTTTTTAATAATATGGCCAGGAAGAGAAAATGATGTTTCCCTTTTATGTAATAGTATACTGCTTATACCATTTGCCCAGGAAATGGTAAACAAGGTTCAATTCCCTACTTTGCTTGAAGGGAATTAAAAGCCATATCTCTCATGGCCCTGCGGACAGCCCTAACAATCAAGAAATCAGTTTGTCTAGCTCAAGATACTTCAACCTGCCTACTGAAACTGTGCCACTGTGTAGAGAAAAAAGAATGCTTTATTGGCTAAAAATGAAATGCATGATTGTTCATGGCTGTAAGGTAGTAATTAGTACACTTGCCTGAAGGGAGTGGGTGAATACTTAATACTGTTCATATATGTTACATTAAAGAGACTGCAAAAAATACAGAAATGGTTCTGGAAGTGTAACCCAGGACTATCCCCTCCTAGGTGCCTGCCTTGAGCAATCCAAAGTCATGTTCATGATTGCTGTCTCTCTAACCCAATGAGTCTTGAATCCTTTTCAGAGACTCTTCCTTGACAGAAGGAGTAGATAGTATCCTAAACCATCCAGAATGATGCATAACCTAGTAGTTACAGCACAGTCCAGAGAGGTGAGAGAAGTGAGTTTGAATAGCTGCCAGCAGTGGACAGAAAAGCAGCAGAGGTAGTATTGTCATTGTCATTATTTTAAACTATCAGAAAGAGTGACTTGGTGAGATGCAGGACTCACCTCTGTCCTCAGCATTTTCTTATTGGCTGGCTCTAAACTGCTCCTTTCTCAGAGTATGGGTGGATTTGGAGCCCACTCCGAGGGGTATAGGGAGCCTATGGGTCTAAACTCAGGTTTCTAGATTCCAGTTAGGAATTGCAATGCCTTTCAAACACCCAAGTCCTTTTATTAGACCCAGCCCAAAATGTTTCAAACTTATTGCTATAGTTTAGGTTTCAAGCAAAGCAGCTGAGGTAATGCAAGAATCCCTAGTGACAGCTAAAAGGCTAGTTGACATCTGGAAATGAGGAGTGGATACCGACTGAAGTGCACTATAAGCCAGTTTATAGGGAAGAGTAAAACTATTAAAATTCAGCTGATTCCCAAATAAATAAGGCTCCCTAGGGATGCTGCTAAATGAACTTTCACATTTGTAGAATTACATTTGAACTCTTGAAATTCTTTCCTCTTCTCCCCCCTCCTCAACAACCAAAAAGTATTTTGTTTCCCTAATATGATTACCATCTAAAGTTAGAGGTCATGGATATTTCTCTAGAAGCCTCTTTTCATGGGTTTTCTAACCCTACCGAGGTTTGAGCTGTTTAGAGAAACATCTGAACTTAAGGATGCATATCATCAGTTATGCGGCAAACCCCACCCCCCCAAAACAAAAAAAAGAACAAACCCATCGTGGGCATTTGAAATACAAGTCAAGATCTGAATCAATATCTCATGGTTTGGGTTGTTCTCAAATCAGAACTGAAATTTAAATCTGAATCTAATGCTTGCATTCATACTTTCTGATAATTCCATTGGCTTCACAGTATGGATAGGATGCCAATTTTTCTGTTTTTCCGGGTTGACCTAGGACTGTTATTCACTGTTTCTGAAAACCTACTAATCTGATTAACATGGGTTTCCAGGATATCAGATATTAAGTATCTGGGCTGATTTTTGTAATGCTAACAGTGCTTGAATTCTAACATCTGCATGTTCCATTGCAATATGGCAATTTTGAATAGTCCAATTCATTTGATAAAGAAACAAAAAGTTGGAATTACTGAATTTATATCCATGTGGTACATATTTCTTTGTTTTCTGTGGGACCTTGCAACATCAAGAAAAGGTATTTTTTTTTAATATCTAAAAAATAACTATATCTTCAGAAAATTCTTCCCTGTATAAGACCATCGCGCTACACTCGGATCTAATCTGGCTTTAAAATTATTATTTTATGTTTTGTTAGGGGATTGTCCCAGCTTGGTAGTAACTATAGTACTTTTTTCACTAATTATAAAGTGTGTCTGAACTATTTTTTAGTGAGAAAGCCTTCCCCCATTTAGGATACTACATAAGCATATGTTTAAAGTTATAGTTTACAGAGGGTGCATCTACACGTGAAATTAGTTCACCTGAAGAAGCTCCGGTGCAGTTCATACTGGAGCTTATTGCTCCCAGGTGCACCATTTACATGTGTGCCCTGAACCACAGCACAGTGAGCCAAGGTGGCGCAGCCCCAGCTGCAGAGGGCCCAGGAGGTTAGCCTGCCAGCCCAGAGCTGCTCCACCATGGCTCAACATGCTGCAGAGGGACTGGCGAGGGCATGAGGGTGCTGCAGTGTGGGTCTAGCCAGCAGCCAGCCTCTGCACTGTAGCACCCTCATGCCCCATCCAGTCCCAGTAACAATGTACATGTGCATTGCAGAAGACTAAATAATTTGGTGTAGGACAGTACTTGTCTCAGGCAGTACTATCCTACAGCAGGGTTAATTACTTTACTCCAGCCTCACAGTGCTACACATGTAGATGGTGACAGTTTACTGTGGAGCTAATTAGTCAACTCTGATAAAGCACACATGTAGATGCCCCCAGGGTATATTAGCCTGGACAATGCTGCGGTATTGGTGTTATACTGATTCTGGTACCAAAGCTTACCCTTTCAGGCTAGCTCAGAGATCTTTGCTCAACACTGTATTGTGCTGCACGTGTAATTTGGTGAAATGATGCAAAATAAATAAATGTTCAGTCAGCAAAATTACATCTTCAAGAGTTATTGTTTGTAACATGAAAAACACATTAAAATGTATACCATGAGAAAGGAAAGAACTCCTAGCTCTTAAACTCATTCCCATCCTATGAATTCTGGATATGGTAACCTCTCTTTCCAAAGGCAGTTTCTCTATTCTGCTCCCCAAAATAGTATCAGGTTGGAATATTGTTACAACTGTGATGACCCAGGAGACAGGCAAGAAACAAGGGGTTTTTTTGGTGACATTTTTTATTGTCCCAACTATACAACTGGGAGATATGTTAAACAAGTTATTGGGCACAAAGTGCTCTTCTTCATGTTTGGGCTAAACACCTTGCTTCCTGAAATAGTCATTTTTATAACCTTTTAAAAAATCTTGATGCCACTGGGGGAGGGAGCTAAACTAAACTAATGTTAAGCTTTGTTCACCAGGAAAGGTTGTATCCAAGTTTCACAATATAGCGTCACAACACAGCTCAAGGTTGCAAATCGGACAGAGATACAAACTGCTGTTATCCTATGTAAAGGGTCCATTTACTAAGAAAAGTGAAATAATGTTTTAACTGCCTCATAGGCATACAATGAACATTCATTAGAATAAAATAGATACGGTTCTTTTAGGAACTGTAAGCTGCCTGTTTTTGTATCCCATTCAGATGTACAGTTTCATAATGGATCCTAGAGAACCTCGTTGCCTTGAAAGGACATTATTGGGTTACTGGAAATAAGATACAATACGGATTCTGTGTGAAAGTCAAATAAAAGTAATGGATAAAACACTGAGCCTATGTAAGGTGCTTGCTGAACCATTTTCTGTGTTCTACAATCGAGAAGAGGAAATCCCTGGAAAGAAAAACGCCTGGCTGCTGCTGATTAGCTGACAAGGACAAAATTGAACACTGTGTGTGTTATAACTGTTTGTGTGCTACCACTGCTCCATCATGTCAGCAAGTCATTTGCTTAGGGTAGCAGGAGCTTTAAGGGTAATCCATTAAAAAGAGAGTGAATTACCAGCATAGCAGAGAAACATCCCCTGCCTTTACTAGGTTCCTCTGCATGCCTTATATATCTGGGTCTTTTTTTCTTCTTTCATCATTCAGTTTCCTTACAGCAATACATAGTAGTAGCTTCAAATTACCTTGCCTTTAGGTTCTAGTAGAACATAAATAGGGCTATTGAAAGTGGAGTATAGTACAATACATGCAATCCATACCTTTGAATCTTTTCTGAGTAGCTGTGACACATTGAACTCATTGAACTCACATGAACTAATGCCACAACACTCTGGTCTAGGTGTATCAAAAAACAAAACAAAACAAAAACAATGAAAAAAAACTGCACACATGCCCCTAACGCGAAGAATCCATTGCCTGCATAAATCAGTGCTACCTTTCTTCCCAGCTTTGCTTCTTGCAGTACAGTTGAACCTCACTGTACAATCGCCTGCTGTGGGACTTGAGTAGTGGTGGCAATGGTTCTGTAGGTGGCAGGTGCCATGCAGCATGCTAATCTTTTATGAAATGTTGAATACTTGACTCTCAGTAATGCTTTTTTTAAAGGATGCTTTTCACAAAAATACATCACAATGGCTGTCAAAAATGAGCTGCCCCCCCACCCCCCTGCCCCCACTCCCTTAGAAAAGGACTGACTGTAGTGGAAAAGATAATTACTTAGTTCCTTTATCTCTGAATTATTTGTAATAAAACCTGAAATCACACCACAAGGTCTTTCATGAGGATGTCATAAATTAAGATGCATCGATGTATTTGGTGCATCTGTTCAGCTCTGCGCTCCTTTGTCTTCTGCAAATAACGCAGCAGCTTCAATACCCAGCAGACAGCATTTACGCAAATGATGTCGTGGTCTGTATCATTAATATTCAGCGATTGTCTGTCATAGACACCTTACTGTACATCTGTTATGCAAATTTATGTTAATTTTTGCGCACTGACAGCTGCCTTGGTTCCCTCCCTAAAATGATCTTTTCCATTTTGAAGTTTGCAATCTGTTCCCAAAAATGTTAATCTAACAATTAACTGAAATTGCTAAACAGAAATTTTACATGTTATGTCCAAAATAGAAACCCGTGTTTTTAAATAGATGGTGAATCTTCTCTTCACATCATTTGTTTTATATGTGATTCAGAAAAGGGTAAACATTGATCTTTGCACAGCCTGGGATAAGTGACAATTTTCCCTATACAGTAATAGGTTTTACAGGAAATGATGCCATCTTGTTCTCACATACGCTATTGGCATAACATTGACTTTCCCATTAAAAGCTGCTATTTGTGCTATAATTTTCCATTTGTGTATTTGAAAGATACAGATTTATATTTTTCTATTAACACAAAATATTTATTAAATTTTGAATGTCTGAGTACAATATATTGTATAAAAGACAGCAATCACTTTAAAAAGAAATGAGGTTCCATGAGTGCTGGGGAGGAACCTGTGTTCATGCTGTATGCTAGTAAAACTGACACAGGGAGGTGCAAGAGGGAGATCCTGGAAGCTACAGGAAAGGTCTGAACCCAAAGTATCTATAGTAGCTTCTACTGTCAGGAACCACACCAGTTACACGTGAGAGCTTCAGGCTAGAGTCCAAATGAATGGATGAGAAGGTGATATAAAGAGGAGGGGTTTAAAACATGACAGATAGATAAGTTTGACAGGAAGAGCTTCTACAGACAGAATGGGCTCTTCTCAGAGTGGAACTAGGCTGCCGATGCACAACATTTACAACTTATGGGGATATTATTTAAACTAGGATCTAGAAAAGTGTCAGGTGCTGACGGGCACTTGGGTTAAACAGATGACACTAATTCAGAGCTACTTTTGAATCTGGGAATGGCTAGTTCGGAAGCTGCAACAAAACTAGAGAGGCTGAGATCTCTCTATCAGAAAGGGGAATGAAAGAAGAATAGGTGCACTGCCACATAAAAACTATTTGTATCTGCAATTTTTATGCAAGGTGCTCCAAAGCCAAAATAGGTGAATTAGACTAACTCACAACAGAACAAGACCCTAACATAATAAGCTTTCCAGAAACACAGTAGAATGGCAAATTAATAGGATGGTGGGCTGCCTGGTCATAAACCACACAGGAAAGACAGACTGTAAGGAGAAAACATAAATTGTAGACATTGGGAAATAGCATTATTCTATATTAGATAAGATATCATATAATATTCCAAATCAGACTTCACCACAAAAAGTGCTGAGGAGATCCTATCCAAGGCATATACTTTTCAGGGAATAAAGCTGAGGTATTGTCTGACTGAGTTGCCAAGAGAGGAAGTAATAGAATAATAAACTGAGAGATTAAAAAGCAACATTACCTGAACTCACAGCATTCGTCCAATAGTTCTGTAAGAATATCACAATGTGATATTCTGTCTGACCTGCTAACAAAAATATGTAATCTCATAAAAATTAGCTACTATACCACAGAACAGAAGGGTGGCAAATGTCCTTATCTTTAAAAGTTATACTAGGGGAGATTGGGAATTACACAGTGGAAATTTTTAACTTCAGGTCCAGGGACATTATTGAAACATTAATTAAAATGGAATTACTAAACAGACCCTAAGATAAGTATGGTATGACAGGGATGAATCAGCACCGTAAACTTGTTCTTCTCTATTCTACTGTAATGCGCTGAGAATTTCAGCCACACAAATGATGGAGGTAGATAAAAAGTGTTTGGCTTTCAAAATGATACTGGAAAAAACTTTTCACAAGAGCCTATTAAGCAAAACAAAGTACTCATGGGCGGTAGAGTTCTGTCAAGGTTCACAAAGACATGGCTAAAAGACATATAAGAAAAACAGAAGGACTGAAAATCCAATTGCTAACTTAAGAACTAGTTAACAGTGAAAAGCTGTAAGATTGTGTATTAAATACTGGCTTAAATATATTTAGTTGAAAGAAGTGACAGTCATATGCCCAAATTTGCCAATGACAAAATTACTTAGTTCAATTCAAGACAAAAGGAGACTCAAGACAAAATTCAGGACTTTATTAGGCTGGGTGACAAAAAAGCAGGAGAATGCGATGCTGATAAATGCAAGGTGTTAGACTGGATAATTTGGAAGCACAAGGCTGGTAGGGAGCTGCTAAGCCATAGAATCCAATCCGCTGCTATCACAAGCAGCCATGTAATATAATCAAATTAATAAATGTACCAAGTTTCATCTCAGAACTAGTGGTGTTTTTGGTTTAATGTGAGCTAGTTATACAGATTTCTGGGTTCTAAATTTTGTGTAATACCATGGGAAACATTCTGGGTGGCACTGGAAATACCATAATGAAAACCTTAGCTCAATGTATAACAGCAATCAAAAGAACTGCCATAATAATATTCTGTATAAAGAATGGAACAGAAAAATAAAGATATTCTAAAGCCACTATATAGCAAGTGTTGTATGTCCTAATCTAGTCAACCTCTCTCTCAAAAAATATAGGAGAAGCCTAAAGATAAAATATTATTTTGTCTGCATGAAAAAGGATTGGATATAAAGTCTCGTGCTTCAGGGCATGAGGAAACTGCCAAGTAATGAGAAAATTAGTTCATAGATATCCCCTCAATGCTTGATTACACAATCCTTCAAATATCTAGCACCAGTTAAAGTCACAAAATTGGACTAAATGGCCACATCCACATGAGTGAGCATGTGTCCGTTGTGGCATCTCAAAGCAGTTTGAGACACTGCAGGAGGCACTCCTTGAACTAAAATATGTTCCCCATGCTGCATACTTGCAGCGTGGACTCTTAAGTTTGATACCGTGAAATGTTGGCATCAAAACACACCAGAAAAAAAGTGGTGCAGGGCATGATCCTGGAGTGTGTCCTGAAGCAACTGGAGGCTTGGTCCAAAGAGATGCTCTAGCATGCAGCCAGAGCATCTCTATGCCTGCTGCATGCCCCTGCTGCTCTTGCATGCTGCCTCGGTGTGCTGGCAGCAGTGGTTTGGAGCTCGCTGGGACCCAGACTCTGTTCCCAGGAAGCAGAGACATGGGGTTGGGGAATGTGGGGCTGGGGGGACTGTGTGGGTGGGGGGCTAGGGGTAGGGAGACTGTGTGGGGTGGAGGGACTGTGGGTGTGGAGGGACTATGTGCATGGGGTGGGTCCCCTGCCCACGCCCCATGGCGCACAGACCCCACTGCTGGTAGCACCAGCTAACAGCAGGGACCTGGGGTGCTCATGGCCCACTACAGGCAGAGCACACAGCAGTGTGTGGTGCCTCCTGACACCCGGGGGCTATATGTGGTGCATGGAGCCGGCCCAACCCACTGGCATGCACCTTCGGACAAGACCATGCTGGCTCCTGCTGCCACCTGGGGCTCCCAACATTGCACTCAGGAGCTGCATGCCATAGGACTGGGCTGGCTCCTGCCTCCAGATGTAACCCCTGTGTCTCAGGCAATTCTGAGCGCTACCAGGGGCCATGAGCACCCCAAGAGCCCATTGGTGGCTGCTGCTGCCCGGGGCAGGGGGGGGGGGGTG
>NW_005841867.1:869672-883638 GCF_000455745.1 Alligator sinensis | reverse complement strand
CCCATAAACCCCACATCCCAACCACAAATCTCACAACCTGTGTGCCTAGCTGCCAGAGGAACTTCTGGTAGGAGCTATGGCTGCAGGGGCAACTGCCGGACTGCAACCCTGCCCCATGCCCACACTGGTGCTGGCGCATGCAGCCCCAACCTGGGTGGAGGCTCCTGGTCCCAGAAACAACTTGAGGGGTGTGCTGGGCTGGGAGGAGGGGTGCAGGTGGCAGCAGGGGTGTGTAATGGGCAGGGTGGGGATTGAGGTGGCAGCACAGTGTATGGGTGTATGTGATGAGCCAGGGGTGTCAGTGTATGTGATGGGCCAGAGTGTATGGGTGTGTATGAGAGACAGAGAGATGGAGGTGAGGGAGTGCTCCAGGTAGGAATGGCCACCAGAGCCATGTTTGGAGCCCTTCTGCTGCCTAGAGCAGCCTGTGCAGGGGGAGGCTATCCTGGAAGTGAAGGGGCTTGCCCAGACCAGTCCCTGAGCCCCAGTTGAGGGCTTCCCAGGAAGGGCATGGGGATTGCTGGGGCCTGGGCACAGGTGCAGGGTGCAGAACAGCAAGGGCTGGCACTGCTCAGAGCTACAAAGCAGCAGGTGGAACAGCTTCAGCTGGACCCATGTCCTGATGCTGGGACAGAGCTCCTGGTGGGAGGCAGTGAGTGGGAGGTATTGTGCCAAGTGGCACAATTTGCCCCATTCCAAAGTGCATGTTCAGGGATGTGTGCTTAGGCACAAATCTCTGGCACAAATGTGTGCTTCTGCTACTTGGGGTGCTGCAAGTGCATGTGCCTGCATGTGTGGATGAGCCCAATAAGTCAGACTAAATGAGTTGAACTTGTGTGACAAATTCAGTTTTCAGGCATTTATAGGTATTTGCAACTTGACTGATAACATTTTCCATATGCTCCTGAATATGGAACTAAGAATACGAGATTACAGGAAGGACTATAGGTCTCCCAACTGCACTGACAAACAAAGGCTGGATTTAGATTCTCAGGTATGTGACCTGATGCACAGAGGTGATCCTTAAAAACTGTCAACTATTTTTTTTTTTTATTATCTAGCATTACTGCAGGTGTCCAGTTACCACAGCATTCAAAATATTCACCAGGTATTACTCCCTAGCCAAAAAAATAAAGAAAATACAGTAAATACCATGATCATTTAATCTTATCTAAGGCAAAAGTGTTCATTATTGTCAGCTGTCACCCATTTTGCATTCCTCATTTTGTTTTGAGTACTAGTGGAGAATGCTGCCCCTCCCTGAAAGTTGGTCTGGCTATCTATTGAGAAAATTCTACAGTCCTCCTACACGCACTCCTAGATAACTTTAATAAATGAAACTTCCCTGACAGAAATCCTTGTATTGCAAGTGAGTGTAAGGGAATGTTGGAGAGCATACTAAGGGCTGCCTGCAGTGTAGTGGGAAAACAGTAGAAGGGATTAGACCCCTTGGAAATAATGGTATACAATAAGGTTGTTTAAGGTATTCAATACTCTCAGTACTGTAGTGCTGGCTGCTGGCTGCTCTTTGTCACTCAAAGCTCTAAATCTTAGCTCCCTGCCTCTCCCACGACTATGGTATGCTAGTTCAGCCTACAATTTATTTTAAAATGTTCTTTATGCAGAGAGGCTAATATAATGTCCAAGTCCAGAGAGCTATGGTTTTCATCAGTCACAGTGGCTGGAAGTGGAAAATGCCAAAAAGCAGCTACAATATAACTAGTCTCAGAGCTTCAAGACTTCATGCTTTTTGGCAACCAAATCCCCCAGAACTCTTTTTCCAAGGAAAAGAGAATAAGTTGAAAAGACTATTGGTCAGATTCTATTCCAAGTATTAGCCGTGTAAATAGATCTGGGCAGTTAAATGCAAGTCCCTGAAAAAACAGTTAATGAAAAGTTGAATGGATTCTCCACATCCTCATTGGGTTTTTTTATGACACAGTCTTATGTGTAAGATCAAGGTGTGTTGCAGAAGCCTTAATAGATTTTCAAGGACTTGAATGGGATGGAACAGAATCACACTTAGACACCTAATAAATGGAATAGGGCCCATGTCTGAAAAACCCTAAAAGCTCTCTCTATGGGGAGAGTTGCACTGTGGAAGTACATGAGAACTCTCCAGGAGAGCCAGGTAGGAACAGGAATTTCCATTCACAGAAAATTCTACAGTTTGGGATTTTGGAGAACAGCCATCACCGATGCTTTTCCTTCTGCAGGAAAGCAACAGGAGCACATAAAAAAAATCAGGAGGATGGATTCAAATTAATGACTTGACATAATCAAATTAAAATATATACTGTCTGGATGCCCTAAGGAGTACTCACCTCACTACCATTAAGAACATCCCCACAAACACAACAGGAAAGCACGAGGGAAATTCCTTGCACTATCACCGTTTCTTCCTGTGTTTACTTGCAAACAAGAAAACACAGTCCTTCATTTTTGATGAATCATCATCGCCTTCCCTTGAATCCAAAAAATGAAACATTAGGAGGGTTTGTAATATTGCAGTGCAGTGGTAAATCATTGTTAGCACAAGAACCCTGAGACAGGATAAAATTTAGCAATTCACTACTTTTATTGTGTGTGTGCAATTGTTGCCACCAACTCACTAGTAAAAACCAACCCAACTACTAAACAGTCAGTATTTAGTTTGTCACTAAATAATCAGTATTTTGCTGACAACTGCATGAGATAAGAGTGGTTTCCCTAGGCACTGATAATCCCTCCATGTCCTGCCTCTTGTAGCTCGTGTTAATCCTACTAGTTTCAAAGATACCATTATCACCCCATTTATTCAAGTATTTTAAAAATAGATGCATATTTCAAACTAGACAGGATGTAACACTGGTTAATATGCATGAGGAAAGATACTGTAATGACTACTAATAGATCACAGGTGTGTCTACATGAGACGTTAGACTAATTAGCTGCCCCGTAAACATCTCAGCATCTACGCGTGTGCCCCTGTTAGGCTGGAATAAACTAATTTACTCTACAGCAGGATAGTGCTTGTAAATACTATTTGTAATAGAAGTACTATCCTGCTGCAGAGTAAAAAACTCCACGGCAGTGCATATGTAGATGCTGCCCCAGCTGGCTGGGACATAAGAATGCTTCAGTGTAAAGGCTGTCTACTGGCTAGCACCACGCTAAAGCACCCTCATGCCCCAGCCAGCCCCTCTGCAGTACATCAAGCTGAGGGGAGCAGCCTTGGGCTGGCAGGTTGACCTCCTGGGACCCCTGCCAGCCAGTGCTGCTCCAACCCAACTCAATGTGCTATGTTCCTGGGCACACATTCAAGTAGTAATAAACTCTGGAGTTTATTGCTCTAGAGTTTACTGCTCCCAGGTGCATGTTCAAATGATACACCTGGGGGCAATAACACTGGAGTTTATTGTTTCACATTGATTGCACATATAGACATTCCCTATATGATCAAATATATGTTTTTCATCTCAAGATTCTGTGAATCTTTTTTTGATTTTTGCCTCTCTTTACTGAATCCCAATAAAATTAAATTTTAATATTGTATAAGCCACACATGCTTTATATTTAGCCAAAATTGTTGCTAGTCATGTTAGCATAAAAAATATTTGCTTGTAAATCTGTGTTGAATGTCTCAGGTGATTATGTTCTGTAAAACATCCGTGGTGGTGAAGAGGAGAATAGCCGATCTTTGGAAAAGACACAGAAAAACTAATATACAGTAATAAATGTTTTATGAAACTGTAGGGTATATCCCCATGAAAGAAAGGGAAGCAGGTACCATCTGGACAACCCAGTGACCAGAACTGAGAAAAAATGAGGTTCAAGGCAAATAAATATTCAGGTATCCAGGATTAAAGAAACAAGCTAGTGATATTGGATTATTATGGGCCACAAAGGAAGTCCATAACTATTGGATACTACTGTGGATAGCTCAAGGAACCCAAAGGAACAGTGGAGCATGCTTAAAACTGATAGGACAGCCTCATAAGTAGGCAGTCTTTCCTCATGCATATATCATAAAGAATTCACTGTGATTTGCTGTTACTGAGATCAGCAGTAAACTTCCATTACCTACCTTGGAAACAGTGTCTCAATTTTGCAGCAAGTAGCTCACAGTCTGATATAAGAACAATGGGGCACATGGTCATGAAAGGTATTACTATGATTGGATCTGCACACACCTGTGCACAACTTATATCTAACTATATGCATATATAAAAGGCAGGATTTCTACACCTAAATGACACTTTTCCTGCTGCATAAATGGCATTTTTGGCGTTTATGTGTGGGTTGTGATTCTATTACTCCTGTATTGCAGATGCACAAGCATGCACATATAGACTCAGTATGAACAGTAGACTATGCTCTGGTCACATACCCAGTCATATATGCGTGCCCGATGTGGATGCTCAAATCAATATAGGTCACAAAAATGTATCTTGACAAAAGCCTGTGACTAACAGGTGTAGAAGACCAAAGAAGGAAGATAAGGACGTTCCCATTATTTAGCCCCAGAACTGAGATGTTAGGGCACTTGCCCAGGAAGCAGGAATTACAGGTTCTTTGCCCCCATTGTGCAGAGGAAGTTGGAATTTATCTCTCTCTGACTTCCCAGAGCAGTGCTCTACCTGCCACACCAGAGCTATGCCTTATCCAGTCCCTTTTCCAGTTTCCCTTCTGTCAAAGACCACAGATTATAAGTATTTTCAATATGCTCTAGTCCAGTGGTTCTCAACCAGGGTGTCACAAGACCTTCTCAAGGGTGCTGTAGTGCCACTGTGGCCTGGTGAAACTGTCCCTATGTACCTCTGTTTCCAGGAAGCCTATGCAGGTCCAGACCAGGAAGCAGGTTTGGCAGGAGAGGGGTGCTTCTGGCTGCATTAGACTTATCTATACTCCCTCTTGCTACAACAACTTGAAAGGACGCTCCTGCCTGTATTAGGTTTACCTGTGCCTCCTGGAAAATGGGGTGCCACTAAATTTAGAAAAGAGATGGAGTGGTTGTAAACCCAAAAAGGCCAAAAACCACTGCTCTAGGCATATTAAAAATACAAGTCAGATTGTGAACATTTTATTTCCAATGGTGACAGTGAAGTTCCATTGACTTTGACTCAGAGAAGCAAGCAAAAATGAGTTCAGTAGCAAGCATCTGATGAGTGCAATATTAGTTAAGCATAGAGGTCTAAGACAAGACAGGGTATGGATTGTGGTAGATTAATTTGCACTTCAGCAATATGATTATTAATGCATGATGTAAAGTGTCTCTTATGTGTGAATTATGATGCATAAAATATTGCTAAGAAAAAATATTAATTCAGGGTCCTATCCTGACTTCAATAAGAGCTGGGGGATGATCAGCCCTTGCCATGGGAAGCAGACCATTTTATAAGGCTGGATTCTTAGTACAGAGATAAAGGTAAATTGCTAAACAGAAATGAAAAATAAATGGTACATGCAAATTGTGCTGCTGAACATTCTTACTAAGTATGATGTGGGAGGGCATGTCGTATAGAATGTTACCAATAAAGAAAAGGAGGAACAAAGTATACTCTTAGGCCATGTGTAGATGAAATGAGAGGTGTTTGTGAATGAAACTTTAAAGAGGGCTAAATGCTTTTTCACCGCTTTAATGGTGTTGGTGTTTGCATGCCTCAGCAGTGTATTGCGCATTAATTCCAGTTGCTGTAGGAAATTCAGTGGCATAATGTGCCTTAAATAACTTGGGGTGCAGCAAACTAAAACTCCTTTGAGGAGTTTTAGTTTGCTGCCCCTACAGGTGCGGAGTGAAGCACTGGGCTCCATGCAGCACCACAGCTCTGCAGGAAGCTCTGCCCATAGCCCGACAGCAGCCCAGAAAAGCAGCTCCACCAAGGAAAAACAGCAAGCCTGATCTTTCCCTCTCCCCCTGCCCCGCTCCCACAGCTGGAGCCTGCCTGTCTGCCTGAGCTGCATGAGGGCCCAGTGCTTCCCTCTGTGGCTGTGGTGCCCCCTGGGACCACTCAAGCCGGGTGCCCGAGGGTGGGTGCCACCGGGGTGGGGAGCCCGCAGCTGCCATAGAGGAAAGCACCAGCCCCCCCTGCACCCCAGGGACCGCTCCGCTCACCGGCAGCTCACCCTCCCCTCTCTGCTGGAAAGGCAGGTAAGTCAGAGGGGTGTTTGCACGTGGGGGTTTAATCAGACCTAAATTGAAGCGGTGTTTTTTAAAACCCACCACTTCAATTTAGGGCCCCCATTTCATCTACACATGCCCTTAAGTCACAGAGAAAAGCAAAGCAAAGCCAAGTAGAAAAATATTAGGCTGCTTTCCCCACAGTTTTGTCAAGTAATTTAGGGCTGCAGTATATCACATACATTACTAAATGGGGTCTCCACCTTTACAGGATAGAAACATGGATTCAGGATATGACATTAACCAGTTTTAGGCTCATCTATACAAGATGGGCCAACCCATGTAACATTATTATAGACAGACCCCAAACACTGAAGAATAATATAAGCTAAATAAACTCTTCCAAAGGAACAGTGGAGCATGCTTAAAACTGATAGGACAGCCTCATAAGTAGGCAGTCTTTCCTCATGCATATATCATAAAGAATTCACTGTGATTTGCTGTTACTGAGATCAGCAGTAAACTTCCATTACCTACCTTGGAAACAGTGTCTCAATTTTGCAGCAAGTAGCTCACAGTCTGATATAAGAACAATGGGGCACATGGTCATGAAAGGTATTACTATGATTGGATCTGCACACACCTGTGCACAACTTATATCTAACTATATGCATATATAAAAGGCAGGATTTCTACACCTAAATGACACTTTTCCTGCTGCATAAATGGCATTTTTGGCGTTTATGTGTGGGTTGTGATTCTATTACTCCTGTATTGCAGATGCACAAGCATGCACATATAGACTCAGTATGAACAGTAGACTATGCTCTGGTCACATACCCAGTCATATATGCGTGCCCGATGTGGATGCTCAAATCAATATAGGTCACAAAAATGTATCTTGACAAAAGCCTGTGACTAACAGGTGTAGAAGACCAAAGAAGGAAGATAAGGACGTTCCCATTATTTAGCCCCAGAACTGAGATGTTAGGGCACTTGCCCAGGAAGCAGGAATTACAGGTTCTTTGCCCCCATTGTGCAGAGGAAGTTGGAATTTATCTCTCTCTGACTTCCCAGAGCAGTGCTCTACCTGCCACACCAGAGCTATGCCTTATCCAGTCCCTTTTCCAGTTTCCCTTCTGTCAAAGACCACAGATTATAAGTATTTTCAATATGCTCTAGTCCAGTGGTTCTCAACCAGGGTGTCACAAGACCTTCTCAAGGGTGCTGTAGTGCCACTGTGGCCTGGTGAAACTGTCCCTATGTACCTCTGTTTCCAGGAAGCCTATGCAGGTCCAGACCAGGAAGCAGGTTTGGCAGGAGAGGGGTGCTTCTGGCTGCATTAGACTTATCTATACTCCCTCTTGCTACAACAACTTGAAAGGACGCTCCTGCCTGTATTAGGTTTACCTGTGCCTCCTGGAAAATGGGGTGCCACTAAATTTAGAAAAGAGATGGAGTGGTTGTAAACCCAAAAAGGCCAAAAACCACTGCTCTAGGCATATTAAAAATACAAGTCAGATTGTGAACATTTTATTTCCAATGGTGACAGTGAAGTTCCATTGACTTTGACTCAGAGAAGCAAGCAAAAATGAGTTCAGTAGCAAGCATCTGATGAGTGCAATATTAGTTAAGCATAGAGGTCTAAGACAAGACAGGGTATGGATTGTGGTAGATTAATTTGCACTTCAGCAATATGATTATTAATGCATGATGTAAAGTGTCTCTTATGTGTGAATTATGATGCATAAAATATTGCTAAGAAAAAATATTAATTCAGGGTCCTATCCTGACTTCAATAAGAGCTGGGGGATGATCAGCCCTTGCCATGGGAAGCAGACCATTTTATAAGGCTGGATTCTTAGTACAGAGATAAAGGTAAATTGCTAAACAGAAATGAAAAATAAATGGTACATGCAAATTGTGCTGCTGAACATTCTTACTAAGTATGATGTGGGAGGGCATGTCGTATAGAATGTTACCAATAAAGAAAAGGAGGAACAAAGTATACTCTTAGGCCATGTGTAGATGAAATGAGAGGTGTTTGTGAATGAAACTTTAAAGAGGGCTAAATGCTTTTTCACCGCTTTAATGGTGTTGGTGTTTGCATGCCTCAGCAGTGTATTGCGCATTAATTCCAGTTGCTGTAGGAAATTCAGTGGCATAATGTGCCTTAAATAACTTGGGGTGCAGCAAACTAAAACTCCTTTGAGGAGTTTTAGTTTGCTGCCCCTACAGGTGCGGAGTGAAGCACTGGGCTCCATGCAGCACCACAGCTCTGCAGGAAGCTCTGCCCATAGCCCGACAGCAGCCCAGAAAAGCAGCTCCACCAAGGAAAAACAGCAAGCCTGATCTTTCCCTCTCCCCCTGCCCCGCTCCCACAGCTGGAGCCTGCCTGTCTGCCTGAGCTGCATGAGGGCCCAGTGCTTCCCTCTGTGGCTGTGGTGCCCCCTGGGACCACTCAAGCCGGGTGCCCGAGGGTGGGTGCCACCGGGGTGGGGAGCCCGCAGCTGCCATAGAGGAAAGCACCAGCCCCCCCTGCACCCCAGGGACCGCTCCGCTCACCGGCAGCTCACCCTCCCCTCTCTGCTGGAAAGGCAGGTAAGTCAGAGGGGTGTTTGCACGTGGGGGTTTAATCAGACCTAAATTGAAGCGGTGTTTTTTAAAACCCACCACTTCAATTTAGGGCCCCCATTTCATCTACACATGCCCTTAAGTCACAGAGAAAAGCAAAGCAAAGCCAAGTAGAAAAATATTAGGCTGCTTTCCCCACAGTTTTGTCAAGTAATTTAGGGCTGCAGTATATCACATACATTACTAAATGGGGTCTCCACCTTTACAGGATAGAAACATGGATTCAGGATATGACATTAACCAGTTTTAGGCTCATCTATACAAGATGGGCCAACCCATGTAACATTATTATAGACAGACCCCAAACACTGAAGAATAATATAAGCTAAATAAACTCTTTAGCCAAGTTTTCAGGACTGTTAGATAATACAGTAATGTAATTGCTCTGTTATGAGTGATGTGGACCATATCTAACAAGCCATTTGCTATTGCTATGATACACTGGCCATCTCACATTTATTAAAAATATTAATACAAACACTTGCTCCAAGAGTAGGAAAACAGACAAGAGTACTTTAATTTAATACTGCAACCAGTAAATCTCTCCACCTCTCTAGCTGAAAATTCATTCAAAATCTTAGATATGCCTCTTATCCTGTACCCCACATACTATAGAAAAATCACACCTAGAATGGTTGAGAAAATCTAAATCATGAATAAACTCTATTTTCACTAAGGCCACATATAGGTATTATGCCTACACTGGTCTAAGCAATCAGAAATTGATCTAAACCCATAACCATATAGACATTTGGTGCATGTAGATCCATTTAAAAATGATACAAGTTGTCTAAAATAGATCTGGTTTGAGGTACACTCAAATCAGTTCTATCTAGTTTAGACATGTGCATCAAACTTTTGTACCGATTCCCTATTGATTCAAGGTAGATGGCTGTCCTCCAGCATCCTAGCCTCCTTGGTGGCCTCACTACCTCTCCCTCCCCCCTGCATGGGTCCTTGGCTGCTCCAGCTGAGCACCCAGCAGGCCCTGCCCCTAAACTCTCCCAGAGTCAAAACAGTACAGCCCATCTCCCTAGCCCCACCTCCTGCCTCTGGTCATCTGTCAGCCACAGGCAGGCAGTGGGGGGGAAGAGAGGCATCTGGGTTCCCTTCATGAACCCCAGGACCTGGACACCTGAGTCCCCCAGCTGTGCCCCCTCACTGCCTATGAAGCAGCCCACAATACACAAACAGACCTGACACTGAGCCCAGGAGAGCCCTCATGCTCAGGCACATGGCCAGGGCAGGGGGACTGGCTGAGCACCTGCACACCCAGCCAAGAACCCCCATAGCCCCCATGCTCAGGCACAACCCCATGGACCGCAATCCTGGTTCCTACACACCACATCTCAGAGGCCAGAGCCAGGCACCTTGCCACCCAGACGCCAGCATGGATCCCACCCACCCCTAAGCAGAAGCCAGAGCAAGTGGTTCACCTCTGGTGGGCCAGGGTGGTGGACAGCAGAAAACTTGGGACTAGGACGACACAAAGGTATGTGCATCTGTGGTGTTGTAATTTTTTTTTTGGGGGGGGGGGGGGGCGGGGCCCACAGCTGCAGGATCCCAGAGTACTAAGATGCAGGGAGGGGGGAGGGAGGGGAGGCAGTGAGCATCCAAGCCAGGACAAGCAGGTAGATGCCCCTGGAAACTTCAGGAGCTGTTGGGGAATGGCCAGCTGCCTCTTTCTTGCACATAAAGCACACTAGAAATTTCCAGGCTGGGGCACAGAGCATTGCTAGAATCATGGGGTGTTTGCTGGAAGCCCCTGGAATGTTTGAGCTTGTGCAGGTGACATGACCAATGTATCCCCAGTCACTCTGGAACAGGGGTCCCACCCAGATGCATAGGGAGGGAGAACCACATGCCAAAACCACATCTAGGCACATCCAGCACTCCTTTCATCCATCCACCCTTCCTTCCATCCACCTCCTCACAGCCAGACCCACACCCACTCACATACACGGAGACACCACAGGCACCACTGTAGATCATGGATGACGTCATCCTATCCTCCTCCACTAACCAACCCTAGTCACACAACTGGGACTATAGGGAGATGAAGGATCTCATCACCATATGGGGTGAGGAGAAGACCCAGCTCCACAAAGGGCACAGGACAGGGATGTCTTCAAGTGCACTGCCCAGCAGATGCAGGCATGGGGCCACAACAGGGGCTGGGTGCAGTGCTGCACGAGAGTAAATGGATGAAGAGCCAATATAAACATGTGCATGATGCCAACAAAAAATCTGGGGTTAGAGAGCAGACCATATCTTTCTATGAGGAGATGTCCTGCTTTCTCACCATGGACAGGACAGGGCTGTCAAAACCCTGAACACCTACAGCACCAACAAGGGTGCTGTAGGGTGGGAGGAGTCATCGGCAAGGCCCCCACCAGAGAAGGAAATGCAGGGAGGTCCCAGGTACTCAGGAATAGTTTCACAGGGGCCACAGAGAAAGAGATCAGCTGATGGTGATGGTCCCTGACTAGTCCCCTCCATTGGTCTTGGTCTCCACATCATTATAGGATGTGGGAGCCAAGTTGCACCTGTAGCTGGACCTGAACTCCCTTTACTTCCTTTCAGGCATAGCTGAGAGTGGAGAGAATAGCATGCAGGAGCAGAGGGAATGCTCTGATGCCACGGAAATTGAGACCTAGGACCTGGAATCTGACCCTGTGCCCTCCACCCCATGGGAGCCTCTAAAATCCCAGTCATCAACCCCATGAACTGTGACCAAGCACACAGGCCCTGGAATACTGTTCCCCACATAGCTCCCACAGGTTTTTCACTCCCACTCCTCTGCCACCTCAATGCCTACTTCCAAAGCTGCAGAGTGCCTTCAGCCCTCTCCCTCCATACCAGTGCAGCAGCTGCTTCTACAGCATGACCTCCAGGACCTATGAACAGCCCTCCCCTCACTTCTGCTGATGAATCAGGCACCAATTGAGGATGCCATGTGGCCTGGGATGGTACAGTTTGCTTCCACTCCACACACCCCTGATGGCAATCAGGCCCAGGCAATTGGTGGGGGAGGAATGAAGCCCCTTTGGGAAGGGGAAGGAGGAAGGAAGGGGGACCATTGAGGCCCACAGCCACTACAGGCCACCCCCATGGTCACAGACATTGTGGACAAGAATTGGTTGAGGAGTGGTGCAAGGATGTAGGGGTATGAGGGGAGAGTGAATTGCTCTGCCCTCACCACTCAAGGCACATTTTCCCAGGCCACTAAATGCTTGCGAGTTTTGTATCTTTCAGCACTGGGCATACCAGTCACCCTGTCTCCTCCTCTCACTCTCTCTTCCATAGTGGAGCTCAGCTGAGAAGCACTCTGACATCACAGTGGTAAAAATAATACAGAAACCTTTATAAAATAGACCACTCGGTCTCTTGGTGAATTTCAGTGAATGGTAACTAGGATCAATAATGAATATAGCCTTTGATAAACCCCTCACAGAAAGCATTCTACCTATCAACCTGAAGCATATGATAGTTGAATCTGTTCCAAAGGGACCCGTTATGCCCCACCAACTTCTATGATGACAGTAACCTGTCCAGAAATAACTAATTTCTTCCAACATCCCAAATCCTTTTCAATCTAATCTCAGCATAAGATGGAGCACAGAAATGGTCCTGGCAAATGAGCTCGTTACAGACCTGGACAGAGTAAATCATCATATACTTAATAATATAGGTTTCAACATTGTTGACCCTATGATGCTACTGATACATTGTGGCTGTGTCTACACGAGATGCTGACTGAGCAGTAGCCCCATACAGTAGTAGTTGTGCAGTAGTGTTGCGTGGCAGTAACCATGATGTGATGCTACTGCACAGTAATATAGGGCTACTGTTCAGTAGCATTGTTGGCACTGGGTTTATGACCCAGATACCTTGTTCCAGTTGGATCCAAACCCTCAGATTGACCACAATTTCACCATTTGACAATAGATAAATGTTACTGATACACATTGATAGCATATAAGAATAATGCAAACAATTCTGTATCTACCAGTTCTAGAGCTGTCACAGAAGGAAGGTACATCTGGCCAATATGTGAGCTTCACCCTGAGGTTCTCACTTGAATATCAGATGTCAGCAGGCTGGAATTCAGAGGCCAAAGCCCACCCTTCCCCAGTGAGGTGGGTGAGATGGTGTGGCAGAGTACCTTTGGGGGTGCTGGCCACTTGAGGGCTTTCACAGGCTCTGAGGGGAGCCTGCTTTGGAGGAGCAGCAGGGAAAACCTCCCCAGGAACTATTTTAAGGGGGAAGGTGTATGGCAGGGCACTGTTGGTGCCTACCACTTTAAGAGTGGAGCCAAGCAGCCAGCAGGTGCTTGATTGTGATGGCCATTTTAGACCTCTGGCCGCCTAGACCAGCCAGGAGGTGCTTGATTGTTATGGCCATTTTAGCCCTCTGGCCGCCTATATAAAGGGAACAGTTCCCTACTAGCAGGCCAGGTAGTAACATTGCCTGGCTGCATACATCATCCTGGAGGTAAGGGAGGAGCTGTAGGGGATGGTTTGGAGGCTCCTGGTCCTGGGCATGACCTAAAACTGCACCTTGCTGGGAGTGGTTGGCCTGGTGGCGCTCTCAGTCATGTGGGAGCCCCCAGGAAATACCAGGCCAGTTACCACCCTGGTGAAAGATGGATAGGGGTGCCTTAACCCCAGCCTTCACCTTTGGGTGATTTATCATTGGATGTAGTTGGGGGCCAGGCATGGCTGCAGCCACCTAAGCCCTGTGGGGTGCAAGACCCTGAGGAGAGGTAGTTGTGGCCAGGCATGGCTACAGCCACCTGAGCCCACTGGGGAGGGGGCGCGGAGTGTGGGTGGGGGGGGGGGGGGGAGGGGAACCAGAGGGCTGGGAGCCCAGTATGTCTGAGTGTATAGAGTTGTCCTGGAAAGGGCCAGGGAAAGCTTAGACCTGGTCGGGTAATTGGCTGGCCAATACCTCAGTGAGGGTCACAGGAGAGGCCCAAAAGACGGTATGTCTGCCACTCAAGGTATGGGCTATCTAAAGCCTATGGCCTAAGGGGCCTGCTCCTACAGGGATCAAGGCAGTATAAGTTGTCAATGCGTGAAAGAGACACTGTGAGGGGTGTCACAACCCAAAGTTGTGGTTTTTTGTTTGAGTGTGCTTCGGCATCGCTAAATCATGTTCCCGCCAAAATTGCAGCTCTTTTGCACGGTGGAGTGTTCTGCTGCAACAGAGAACCCGCGTGCAGGAGCTTTT
>NW_005841867.1:854204-869068 GCF_000455745.1 Alligator sinensis | reverse complement strand
TCACTCCGGGGTCAAGGAACCGAGTTTATTAGAGTCCTCCACCGAGAACTCAAGCGGAGCTGTGCCTGGAAAGCTGACCAGCCTACACTGCGACCACCTTGGGTGTAAGTAAATAATCTTTTCAATCAACCATTACGCCTCCGTGACTGATTCTAGCTCGAGCATACTATACCGCGCCGCGGTTTTTCTCCAGCCCCGTGTGCCCGGGCTGCCGGCCACAGCCTGTGTGCACAAAGACGGGCCCCCGGCTTGCCCCGGCTCGCACATGGCGACCCAGATGGGATCGGGAGAGAGCTCACACATGGCGATCCAGGCGGGATCGGGAGAGGGCCCGCACAAGGGGGTGAAGTGTGTGTGTGGCCCTAGTGAGAGAAGGGTGGTATGAATATGTGTGTCTGTGGCCTGACAATGAGGGCTAAGCTTGGTGTGGCTGTAAGCCAGGAGCATTGTCATCTGGATGCCATCTGCAAGGCTTGGGCTATGATGTAGGGGAAACCAGAGCTGCAGATAGCACCCCCTGGCATCGGGGAAAGAAATAGGCAGCCTCCTACCTAATTAACACCTTAATTATGAGTCATCAAAGGTGTGGCAGGTGAGACAGGTGGGTGGTGTGCCCATAGGCAGCAGGGGAGATTAGCACTGTGTCTAGTCAGGGACCCCCACTTTGCCACAGATGGGCTGGTGGTATGCCCTCTGTCCATGGTGCCCTCAGATTTTCCTCTTGGAGACCCTTTTTCTGCTCTGAAATCCTTCCTTTTGTATTCTTCCTCCCTTCTGATAACTAGTCATCTCTGGGCATCATTGATTAGTCTCCCTGTGGTCATCACACTGTCCATCTTCTATCCTATCAGCATATTCCTTTGTTCCAACAAACTCATCACATGCACACTTTTTAAATGTGGCTGCTTACCAGGCTTCCTAACTTGGTCTGTTCATCAAAACTGGAAATCCCAAGGACTGTGCAGTTGGGTGCTGTGATTTAGGGCCAGTGCTGCAGAGTCCCTTAAGTCTATAATGGAGTGATGTTCATGTCTTCAATTTCCCAGCCTGTGTGTCTCCTGGCTTCAGACACGGCCTTGAAGGGAATTTTGTGACACATAGGCTTTTAGAAATCAATTAACCCTTACCATTCCCCTGGACCATTGCTCTAATGCAATATCTACTTTACCTACAAGCCAGTTCCCAAAAGCAAACCTCTAAGTACCTTTTCTAGTCATCAGTGTCATGAAAAAGTTGCTGGTTTGTACAAATGACTGTACAGTAATGATTCTGCTGTCAGCATCTCATGTAAACATGGTCACATAGGATCCAAAAAAAAAAGATGATGATAAAGCACTAAATTGGTGCCACTCATGGCTGGAGAATCATGATGAATAGTAACAAAATAAAATACTTAAATTTATAGAACTGGAACTGAGATGTGGAAAAAACACAACATCCTTTGTAGGAAAAATAATGGTATTAGAACCTATTGTGCATCACCACCATAGCGATGAGTGTATTAAAAAAGGTCTCAAACAATACTACCAGTACCATTGTTCCATCCACTGCATAGGTGACTGGTAGGGAAGGCACGGGTTGCGGGGGGGGGGGGCACATGCCCCCACTGACAGGGGCTGTTCCCACCGCTAACACTGCTGGTGGCTTCTGCAGGTGCTCACCATCCCTGTCCCACTGCCGACACCAATGGTGGCTTTTGCAGGTGCTCCCCACCCGACCCAGGTTGCACCAGTCACCCATGACCCACTGAATTATGAGCATCACTTCTTATAGCTCCTATGTTTTCCTTTATAGCTCTTAATTTAAGTATTAACCTGACCCAAACCCATTTAGAAAAGCAAGCAAGACCATTGAGTTAAACCGAACCATACTTGTTAGTCAGTGGGAGTGTCTCATGTGCATTTACTGCACAGTAAGTGGTTTTCATGGTGGCATCTACATATGCAGGCATTACAGTATAGTAGCACTGTGTGGACTGACTAAAGTTAGTCCCAAGTCAGGGCTACTGCACAGTAAGGAATCTATACATGCCTTACTGTGCAGTAACTACTCAGGTGTAAATTTTCTACTTGCAAAGTTGGCATAAGTCACCATAGTTACTGCACAGTATGGGTGCACATGTGTAGACATGCACCCATGCTACGCAGTAATTTTCAGTTATTGCGCAGTAACCTAAGTTACTGCACGGTAATGGTGCATGTGTAGATGCGCTCAGTGAGAGAAGTAGTTTGGCCAAATAGAAGCCTGTATGTTGCACAAGAAGTAAAATGATACATTGTTAATATTAGAAATGTAGTAGAATATGTAATAAAAATGTAGTTAATATTAGAAATGTAGAAATGTAGAATTAGAAATATTAATAACCAAGACAAAAAGGAGAAACAAAGCAACAAAACTATCGCAAAAAATATTTCTGATGCCCACTTTGCCACTTGCCTTATATGCACAGGGGAGATGGACAAGATTTCAATATTTCCCTATTGCCATATGACCCAGTATAGGAGGAACTGTTCCCCTGCATTGTTCATAGCCTACCAAACTTGTTGGTAAAATCCTCATATATCCTCCTTTTGAAATGTTTATACAGTACATGTCTCCTGTTGCTTTCTTGTGTGGGCTGCCAGTGCTAAGGTAAACCATCATTTTCTTTATACTCTGTATTTCTTCCCTTCCTTCCTTTAGGGATATCTAAAACCAGTCTGAATCATATAAGCAGGCTATTTCTCCAAGCATTAGAGATTACCATATAAAATAAGTTAAGAAATATAGGCCAAATACCAGTCTAATAAATTCAAAGCAAGTCTCACTATGGACTTAAAAAGGACCTACATTTGGTCTAATCTCTGGTGATGTGGAAAACATTACAGAGATTTTAGAACATGCCTAGGGCTCCATTCAGGCCTCTGGTGAGCATACATGGGGAAAATGGTGGGAAGGGAAGGGGAAAACATACATTTTCTCTCCTCTTATAAGCAAGGGCATGATACCCCCATAAATTACAATAACAGGAGGGCCTGTCTGAAGTACAATCTATTAAAGCATGTTCTGATGGGGCAAGTGTTCACAGGCTACAAGATACGTTTAATTTGCCAAGGCAGCTAGTATGTATGCTAAGAGCAGCAGCAAGGCAAGTGTGAAGGAAGAAGACAAAGCTCACAGTGAATCTCAGCCCTTCACACAGAAAGAGGCTCTGTGCCAGCAGAGTTGATGTGGTAGAAGTTTGCATGATACGTCTCTCTTCCAAATTCCTGTGCCAGCCCAGTCAGTATTTGACTTGTATATTATAAATACTGAAGAAATGGTATCACTTTGTACCATAAAAAATTAGCCTAATCAAGAGGGGGAAAAATTCTTGTTAAAAATATAAAAACATAAGAAGGGCCTTGTGTGAAAAAGATTGTTTCTTTCACAAGGAACTTATAAACTAAGTATAAGATGAGAGACAGCAGAAGGATGCAGATGAATGGCCAAGTGAGTACAAGAGAACAATCTGACAACATTGGTCACCCAGCTAGGTAGGTGCGTTGTTATACTAGTGAGCTAGTTGTTGTTGCATTCTTTAAGGCAACTTAGAAAAGGAATGTTTGCAGGAGGGATTTGAAGGAGGATGAGGAGGCACAAATGTAGTGCCTGCTCATGGCTTTTGTCTGTGATGAACAAGATGCAACTGTCTCTCTCTTTATTTCTGAGTCATTTTTCTCTCAAATACTGAGAGTTTACATAAAATGGAGTCTGGATCTAAAATGCCACTGTTTGTGCTTGTCCATCTAAGTGATGAATTTCTGCAAAACAAAACTATGGTCACTCTTTATAGTAAAGTCTCAAAATTAAGAGCATAACAAGATAGCCTTTTCTAATTTGGGGTGTTGCCATCAGTTTACTGAACATCATCTTGCCGTGAGTTGGACAAATCAGTTCAGATGAAAGAAATGACTTAAATTTTCTCCAAAAATTAACAGTAAACGTCTTAGGACAGAAACATGATTTTACTTTCATTTGCTTCAGATTTTGCTGGTTCCAGCCACAAGCAGACAAACCAAAATACCATGAAGCAGACTTTCCTGGGGAATTTCCCAGTGAGCTTGAAGCAGAAAGTAGGATTTTCAGTTTTTCAGAGCCTAGAAAAAGCATTTGGAAGTTTAGAGTGATTAATTTAACTTTGCTATTCTATTGAGGTTCTTATAATGCCTTTATTACTGTAGGACTCCAAGAGCCTTCTGGAAATGCATTAAGTCATGTGGCTAGCATTTATCACGTGTTTCTCTAAGGGAAAAGTTATGCAAGAGATTTAATTTATCTATTTATTTTATGTCTACTGTGCTCAGTGTGTTTATTATTGGAAGCAAGTTCAAATTGCACTTTCAAAACACTTTTAGAGACTGGCCTATCTTCTTGCAATCCCAGAAGAGCTGACAACCCCAGTAGCTTGAAAGATAAATGAAATATCAATGGAATATTATAAGACCAATAATAACTGGTCCTTGTGAGGCCTTGAAATTTCCCTTATCCCCTGAATAACATCAAAAGATGGGAAAAATATGTTGCTTTTCAAGACTATTATAGTAGCATCAAAAGCAGTAATGATGGACACCAGTGAAGTCTGTGAGTGAAGCAATCAGAATAGCTTAACAAGCTACAGGCTCATTCCAGTGTAATGATTACAGACTTTGTCCTGTCAAAACTAAAAGCAAAATCTGCTTTTCAAATGTGGAGTTTTTAATAAAGTGCAGCAAAAGTTAATATATGGTCAGAGCAAGTGAAAACAGTGTTAAATTCAATTTAATATATAAAACAAAAGGTATGATAGAAAATGCTCAGATCATAAGGTACACCAGAGTTACCACTGAAGATAGGTTGAGTAAATATATGGTCTGCAATTTGCGTCCTGTTTTGCAGCATCACAGCCTGACCACAGTGCTACAATTCCTAGTATTCTACATTTCCCCAATCTGCAATGCTTTCTCTTTGCTGTTGTGATCCTTTAGAAAAACACATTGTATGCATACACAAGTACATTTTTAGATGCTTTCCAATCCATCTTTTATTTTCTATGAAAAGAATGACGTTCTCACAATTCACACTATTAAGAAATACTTACCATTTGTGCAGGACTTTTCATCCATGTAAAGTCACTCTTATACATGCAAGTTTGCTGGCGTTTTGGGAAGCATTAAAAAAAAAAAAAAAAAAAAAAGGTATTTGGCAAGGCAAAAAGAAATGTAAGCCTTCAGTTTCCCTCGAATTCAGAGAACATTTCAAAATTGCAGTTCTGAATATACTATTCTAATTCTATGGAGTACTCTGTAAGTGTTCCACCAACAGACCATCACAGAAGTTAATTGTATCCACCTGCTGCTGTGACTACCTGTTGCTAAAGGGAAGTGCCCTTCCCTTAATCTAGATCTTAAGCACTAGGGGCACTTATACAGGAGCAGCCAGGCTGCCACACTCCAGCAGACTCCAGTGTCATGTGTATCAGCGTCCCTGCACTGAAAAATGATGGTGGGGAGCTTTAACTAAAGCTTGTTCAATGAGCTTTAGTTAAAGTGCCCCCATCGCCATTTTTCAGCATGGGGATGCTGATACACAAGACATTCTGGGCACCTGAATTAGAGCAGCTCTCAGAGCCACTGTAATTAAAGCATTCCCCCCTTACACGCTCCCAGAGCACATGTATAAATGCCCTATATGATTACGAGGGATCCTGGTTTTCACTGATTTAAAAAAAAATCCCCAATTTTCAGATTTAAAAAGGTAACCCAAAATCCACATTTTTCTGGGATTAAAATAAAATATCATTGTAACCCTGGGCATGACACTACATGCACCCTCACCTGAATAATGGGATCCTGGGGTAGCCGGTAGCCCTGCCCAGCCCCCCTGGGAAGCTGCTGCAGTGCCCCGAGCGGAGAACCTCCCCTTACAATCAAGCACTCTCACAGACAATTCTCAAACTACAAGATTTAATTATTTTCAACATAACAAATAATCATTAAACAAGCACATGGATATACCAACTAATAAACCCTCAAGAACTTATTTACACAGTCTCTCACTTGCACACGGTGTACTGGGGATCCCATGTGCACTGCCCCTGGAGGGGTATCTCAGTGAGCGGGATTGTCTGTGATCCTGCACGTGGTCTGTGGATGCTCCCTGGTGCTGGTGCCCATCTCCGTGTTCCTGGGGTCTCTGGGCAGCAAGCAGCGACTCCGCTGCACTTCCTGCAAGACAGCCTTCCCCTGCCTTTGACCCCCTTCCTTGGTTCTGCTGTGAGCAGTGTCTGGGCTGCAGGCTATAGCAACCCTCCTGCCCCACACAGCCTCACAGCCCCGGCAAATGCAGCCCCTCCCTGGGCTTTGCCTGCCCCTGGGGCCCCTCACCCCTCAGGGAAACTAGGGCAGACTCTGGCAGTCCCCCCGGCTCTGCTGTGCTCACCCAACCACACCGGCTGCAGTCAGGTCTCTCCAGGCTTGGATTCTCCACACCAGCAGTCCCTGCCTGCTCCTGCCGCCCAGCTTCTCCACTGCTGCTCCTGCAGGCCTCTCTCAGGGGCTCTCGGAGGGTCCACTGTGCTGAGACTCTGAATCTGGTCCCCAGCCTGACCCTCAGCCCCCTCTCTCTCTTGTTCCCCCCCCGCGGGAAAAACTGCTCCCCCTTTTATCCAAGCCTCTCAGCTAATCCCAGCTCAGGGCCCTTCCCAGGCTTTTGCTAATGGCTCTCTTTCAAAATTTTGCTGGGGTTACATCACCTCTCCCACTTCCAACAGGGCCGCTTCCAAAATAGCTTCACTTGCCCTCAGAGCCTACAGTGTCCCCTCTGGGACAAACTGTCTCTCTGCCAGCCAGCCCTTCCCATTCTGTTCAGGTGGGTCCATTTTCTAAAGGCTGCTACATCATTATATAGAGATATGTATATTAGTGGAATTTTATTTTAATAATGGAAAAATGTGGATCTGGGGTTACTTTTTTAATCCAAAAATTGGGGATTTTTTTTTATCAAAGAAAAGCAGGATCCCTACTGGGTTTTAGGAAAGTCACCCAACCCAAGAAACACACAAAATATCAGACATGTAAATACTGTTGTGACAAGCTGGGGTAATCCCTTATATATTGTGCCTCTCCCACATCCATCCCCACACATAACATGTCCATTAAGTGTGCATGAGTTCTACTGTTGTAGAGTCAAGGATTTTTTTTAATGCAATTTATGATTTCAGGCACAATGGAGCTTTGCTACATGACATGCAAAGTTCCTTATCACAGCCCCTCGAGTGCTCAAGAGCTTGGACAAAACTGTTCTGAAAACCTTCTGAGAACCTAAACAGGTGCTAAGCATTGGATGGAGTAAAGTTCTGGCTACTTCTATCAATATTAGTCATCAGTAAAAGGGAGTCTCCCCAGACTACACAGCAAGTCAGCGATGTAGTGAAGGACAAAACCAAGACTCCTGACTTCCAATCTAGTGACCTTTTGTTTGGCTACGTTGCTTCCAATAAGCATTCTAGGCTTTAGTTGTTGTTATTGGGTTTTAAATACATAAGTCAGGAAAATTTCTATTTTTCCATCAAAAAATGCATCCCAAGTTGTGATATACAAGGTCCTGGTCATTATTTACAAAGACTCTAAGATGGCTGAAATATAGCCGTCTCTGAAATTGGTTTCTGTCCTATGTGCACAGCACACACTCATGGCACTTCAGATGTTACAGCACAGCACACATTTTACCAAGGACCAGAGCTTTCATGGGAAGAGACCAGTATCTGTGGTGTAAGCTCAGCTGAAATGTCACCATCTTTAGGCTACAAAGCAAAAAAACCACACTGTTGTGAAAATATTTTCCCAAGGCAGAGACAAAAGCATGTGCAGAAACAGAGACTGAAGAGCTCCTCCTTGGGGACATCCTGTGAACTAGACAGATATAAGGATACCCAAAAGCTATAGTGATGGAAATTTTAGAGATACACAATAACAATAACACCTGCTGCAAAATATCTATTATTCGTTCAATAAATAGTGGAACTATTTTGTTTGTGTCTACACCATAGTGCTAATTTGATGTAACAGAGACTGGTTCTTGATATTTTTGATGACTAAGAAGCACTTTCTGAAATCAAGATTTGATTCAAATTCTATCAGTGCGAGTGAGAGCCTTTTGCTGTCCATGTGAAAATCTAACCATTTGCATTCCCAGAAATGCCATCCTCTCTAGATACCCACAGATTGAATGACAGGCCTTACCAGACATAACTGTATTTCACAGGTCCACTTGTACCAGCCATGAAGTCCCTGAAAATAACAGCTCTGTTCAAGGATTCGTGCTGTTAACAGAATTCAAATGGAAAGGGGGAAAATGTTGCATTATAATATAGTTTATTGGCCATGGTAAAACAAGTTTAAGAAGCATAATAGCAAATGCATTTCTCTGTAGCTTTGATGGCACACTGAGGCTTTTTTTTAAGTGCACTTCAGATTTGGTGCATGAATTATCACCTCTAATAGTTGATAATTAAACTACTTCAGCAAAGCTGTGATATAAAGAGGACTACCAATAAAATTTCAGTCTCACCTGGCAATTATTTTAAATCCATGCTCCGAATACTCATACAAATAGCATGCTTTCTCTGCCTATGTCATTGGTAATGCTTTGCAGATTGACAGCTCCCTTTCTATATATAAT
Source organism: Alligator sinensis (assembly GCF_000455745.1). NCBI lineage: Eukaryota > Metazoa > Chordata > Crocodylia > Alligatoridae > Alligator > Alligator sinensis. The sequence continues at coordinate 860,389 of NW_005841867.1, read as the reverse complement.
ATATATATTTGCCTCTGTGAAATCTAGAATAGACATGAAAATCACTTACACAATCAAGAAGGAGAATACTATTAAACTTGAGAGGTACACAATGACCTCTTTTGAACACTATATAGCGGGCTCGAGAATGAAATACAAAAGGCCAGGATCATGAAAGGAGATAATAAGCAGATATTTTTCATTTGTGAAATTGAAAAGATAACTAGCAATCCTGTTCAATGCTATTCTATTTCAGAAGTAAAACAAACTGTTCTAGTGATAAATAGTGATTTCATCCTTAACGAAAACTAGCCATTCATAAATATTAAGTGATGATATTAGCTTCTTATGTGGCTACTTCTTATAGGCAACAAAAGACAAGTATTTCTAGATCCAGGAAAACAATAGCTTTAACATTTGTAGTGTACATTCTTCCAACACATTACTAAAATGGAAAATTGCATGGCCATTTTGGAAAGAAACCCCACTCTGGAAAAAATAATATCATCTTATAAAACTCTCTGCAATCCCTCAGTCAAACTGTTATAGTCATTGGAGGGGATGGTGGCAAATAGTTTACACCCAAACCTGACCTACTTTAATATTATTATTATCTATTGGAAAGGCTCTCCAATTATCTATAGTTTTAAAAAAGAAATCTCGTCCTTTTCAGCTGAAATATTAAATTAGAAAAGAAACAATATATTTGCATTCTTTAAAACAGTTTCAGGCCTAGGATCTTGAATGAGCATTAATGCATTCAAACTCAAAATGCATCTAAAACAGGAAAGTATTCCTTACAGATGAGGAGACTGAGATTTAAATTGCTCACTTGGAAGGAAGTTAAAAACACTAAGCTATCCTTTGAAGCTGGCCAGGACAGTGAGTTCTCAGTATTGCCAGCCCCCATTCTTAAAAAAATATAATGTTCTAAGCCCAAAAAATCATGAACTTTCCTTAAAAATAAGGATTTTACATTATTTTATTACATTTTACATTATTTTATTTGGCTTTGCCCTTGAACACTAAATGCATTTCTACACCCCCTCCAAATATACTAGGGAGTAGAAGTAGACAGAGTGAGGACATACTTTCATGGCAACATTCCCTAGCATGGATCTTACAGGAAAGCTGAGAATTTCACATAATAGTGTGACCTAAGGAGTTTGTTTCAAGGAAAACAGGAAATAGGGAGAGGGAAGTAGAGGGACAAGAGATTCAAAGGGGCATTAAATTGTGTGTAAGAAGAAAAGACCATTGAATAAGTGAGAGATGACTGCTTGATGTCCAGAGCAAGAAAAAGATTGAGACCTCCTGATAAAGAGAATACTCCAGATAGAAGCGCCACAGCATCAATCCTCAAAACCCTGTGACTATAAAAGAGGTGAAGATGCAGCAATCCAGGAGAGATGAGCCAAGCTGTGATATAGTTCATTTGCAAAGCAGTGGAAATCTTTTTGGAACAGCATGAGTAAGTTAGGGTTACCATATATCTGGGTTTTCCTGGGCCTGTCCTCTTTCTGGGTCCTCCAATCTCCCTCCAGGCATTTTTTTTTTTTTAATATGAACAAATGTCTTGTTTGGTCAGCCCAGAATCAAAAGTTTTTCTTGGCACTTCCCAGCTTGCCCTAGCAAGGAGCATCTTGGGGCTGGGGAAAGTGGGGGGAGGGCGATTGGAGGCAAGGGGCACCATGTGCATGTGCATGCGCACACACAGGTCACTGGCATGCAGCCAGGCAGGGTGGCAGGAGCAGCCTTGGCAGCTGGATGCAGGTAAGTCTATGGGGAGCAGGGGTTGGAGAGCCATGGTTTGGAGATTGTCTGGGGCACTGTGTGGGGCATGTAAGTGTGTGTGTGTGTGTGTGTGTGTGTGTGTGTGTGTGTGTGTGTGTGTGTGTGTGTGTGTGCATGCATGCATGTGTGTAAGGGGGGAGGGAGGTGGTTGCCTGTCGGCACTGAAGTAAGCCATCCGGGTGCTGAAGCTGCAGCAGGGCGGGGGGTGGGGGTGAGGGAGAGGTGCAGAGAAGGGGGTGAGGGGCCCATTGCAGTCAGCAGGAGCTGCATGGCCGGGCCAGTAGCACCAGGGCTGGTGCCCTAGCTCACAGAGGTGGAGTGGCCAGGAGACACTGCAGGGCTGGGGGCAGCAGGGGGCTGCAGTTCAGGAATGGGGGGCACTGGTAGGGCTGGTGGGGTATGGCTTGTGAGTGAGGGGCACCACATGGGTGGTGGGCTGTGGGTTGATAGTCAGGGGCACCAGTACGGCCCAGGGAGGCAGGGTACTGTGGGTTGGGAGTGGGGGTACTGGCAGGGCCAGGGGTCTGCAGGTTATGAGTGAAGGGCAGCAGAATGTCGGGGAGTGGGGGGGGAGGCTGTAGCCCTGGACTGAGGGCAATGTCATGGGCAGGGATGGGTACCAGCATATCACTGCTCCTCCACAATCATACCTTCCCCCCCTTGACAGATGTACTCTTTTTTGAAACTGGAAATATGGTCACCCTAAATAAGTACCTTGCTTAAAGTTGCACAGGAAAGTTGTGACTGAGCAGAACACAGAACCTGGATCTCCCATGCCTCCCCTGTAGTAATCTTTATGGTATCTTTTTCAGGATGACATGTTCTTTAGAAATAGTTGGAAGATGGAGAACCCCTTCCTGTTAGGGACACCCATTCCAGGATAGCATTGAGCTAAACTGGTAGTGAGGTACTGAACTGAATTCAGGTAGAGAGGAAGAAACAACAATGTATTAGAAAGAGTTGTTGTAAGTTAATTCAACTGACTTCACTGGAGTTGCTCTTTATTTGCACAAATGTCAGAGAGAGGAAAAGTAGGCCCAGTGATTTGCAAATAATTTTTGATTCATAAGTGTCAAGTTAGAAATGATAGGCACTGGTATATTAAACATTCTCCATGGAGCATTAGGAGCATTTTGCTCCTAATTTTATAATCAATAAAGCCACAAGAATTAAACAGCAAAAACCAGAGTGCTTTATATAAAGTCATCATCAGTCATGATAGTCATGTCTCAGGCAGCAACTTTCATTACACCATAGGGAAACAACAACTTTTCTTTTGCAGTACCAAATCCTCCTATTCGTAATCTCCATTAGAATCAAGGAGGGATAAGGTTTCAACAGTTCTCTGAAGCTGTTAAGTAGAGAGCAGCAGCAGCAACAGCAACAAACAAAGGGAATTTCAGTGCCTAAGAGCTCTGCAGGACGAGATTGATAGTGGAATGTACATTTTGGATAAGTCCAAGTGCATCAGGCCAACGGCTTTGGATAAGGAAAGGGTGTTGTGATCTAACTCAGATGTATTTACACATTCTAAACCCTGAAGTCATCATTTCTGTTTGTATGTAGGATGAGGAAATTGAGCGAGCAAACACAAGCTACTGAGAATACAAACAAAAATGCTCCTTTTTATAAGATATCTTTTATTAGACCAACTAAATGAGAAATAAATAAGAACCTTGTCTGCCTACGTCCTCAGACCAGCATGACTACAACCTACACCCCTTTTGACAGGATGATTTTTGACTTACACTTTCTTCCATTCCCTTTTTCCATTTGGCATCAGAACTACCCTGCTGTACCGTGACTTATATGCTTCCTTACTAACATGAAACCTATACCACTACTTAGCTCACCTCTCTGTTGGGCAAATCATTCTTGTGAGCCATACGGTAGTGAACCTGTCATTTTTATAAACATAGTCCTGTTGTGTTTTCACAGTGTGGCTTCACAAAATAGCAAACCTAAAATTTATGTCAAAAGAGAAGGAGGCAAACAGAAATCCCTCTACTAAAATGAAAAGTATAAATAGATGTAAAAGGTGATATACTGCTGATTTTCAGAGTCTCGGAAGACCTCTTAGACACAATACAGTGATCAAGAATTAACACTACAAAAAAGGTACATGAAAGGAATCCCTGAAGCAATTTATACCAAGGAAATATGTCATCAGAGAAGTTGCACTACTACAAAAATTAACAGGCCAGTATGGTAAATGAGCCAAAGATGGATTGGAAGAGGCTTTAATAAATAGGAGGAGAAAAAACCTCAGAAAATAACTAACAAACCACTGCCCAAAGAAATGAGGAGTCTGTTTCCCTAATACATTTTTTTCCAAGCAAACTTCCCAAAGGGCATCAAAACGCAAACCCTGAACAATATCATGTAACAATCTGTTTCCTTGCCATGTAAGTTACACCAGTCTGTGATGACATACATTAACTTTTGACTGGCAACTCAATACCTACTCTGAATTTATAACCTAAAATGATCTAATATCATCAGTCATATGTGTCAAAATAAAAGGACTAGAGATAGTGCAGTAGCAATGTACCTGCCATATCTATCCTTACTGGTAGGAGCAGCAGGTAATTTAACTTCAAAGTCCCTGCATCATCTATGGTCATCTCAAATACTGGACAATGATACCTGATTGACACATACCGCCTCAGGCATTCATTTATCCAGAAATGGCATTAAAAGACCAGTTACTCAGCCCTTCTGTTTCCCAGAAGAATGATGGAACTTTTCTGGCCTGTATTTCCAGAGCCAAAGTGAAATTGCAGGCTATCCATAAAGCCCATGCTATCCATAAAGCCAAAATAGTAACAACACAGCAGCCAGTCCTGCAGCTTTCTGAATATTTTGATCTTAAAAAAGCCTTAATAGGTCCTAACTGTACATCTGCAATAAGTATGCCCTTGCTTTACGCATCTCAGGCTAAATATTTCTAAAGTGCTTATCACTGTAGTATCTCAGATCCAGTAGCTATAAGATCTAAACACCAAAGTGTGAGACATGTTTTGAATATACTCATTAGGCAAAACTCCCACTGAAATCAATGGAAAGGCATAGGTGTAATTGACAAAAATGAGCCAAAGTGCACGCATTTTGCTGCTGTCAGAAAGATGTGCTTTTTGTGGCTGATGTAACAGTTACTAGTAAAATTCTATTTGTGTAAACAGATAACACTGCATAACTTAACAAAATGCTTTATTGACGTGCTACTTTACTTAGAATTTATTAAGCAAGATTAACATTCTAGACTACCCAATATTTCATAAGGCACCACAGCATGTGTTTACCTTTCTATAAATATTTCTTGCAGTAGTGAATGGATTGAAGTAGCTCCTAATAAATACTCGACTCTAGAATCCTGAAAAGATAGGGCTCTGAGTCACTTCCCATCTTTCTCTCTCTCTGATGGAGACAGCAGGTGGGCAATGACACAATTACTACAGAGTAATTTACTCCCTTGTAGGTCCCCACTGGAACCTATAGTAAGCACTATTGCAGTGTTGACTACCAAGTAGGGAAGCTGATCTAGAATGAGCAAAGGGTGATGCCAGACACACAGCTAATTCTTGGCACATGCTTAGGTTTGTTGTGCTAGTGGGGCTTTAGAGGCAGAAAAGGAGTGAACTGGTGAGTGGGCTGGGCGGGCTTCTCAGCAGCACTACATGAAAGTAGTATAAATTTAGCTTACGGTCTTCTTTTCCCTTTGCTTGCCCTGATGCCAGGAGTGTCTGCACTGCAATCAGCAGATGCACGCTATTGTAAACCTGATGTAAGCAAACAGAGAGCAGGCCTTACACTAGTTCCCTCTTCCTTTGTTTTTATAATCTGAATTCTTTGCTAATCTATAAAAGAAGCCAGATAGACTGAAAGATACAATTTGTTCTTTGTATCTAGGAAAATATTGTGCCACAGGCTGCCTCATGTGAACAGCCATACCCCTTGCTTCATCAATGTCGAAAGTATTTGCAAATACATGTGATAGTAAATATGAATCTGAATGGCCATACCCCTTGCTTCATCAGTGCTGAAAGTACTGGCAAATATATGTGATAGTAAATATGAATCTGCTGCTTTGCGTTGGATCCCTGTCACATCCTGATTTATCTTGATACACTGCTACTTTGGTTCCCCCATGTTCTTGGCACCATTACATGCTATTGGTTTCCTGTGCAAAGCAGTGTATATAAGAAGAGGCAGCAGCATATCTATAGTTTCATAATATGTCTATTTAGGTTGGCCTGACTTTTCTTAAGGCGTGATTCTTCAACACAGGCTCATGGGACTAGTTCTACTAAATCTCTGGAGAATTACTCCCAGGTTTGAAATGTTGTTGAATCCTTGTTCCATTTATTTTTAACCATTTCAATCTTCATTTTTATTCACTGTCTGAAAACAAT
>NW_005841867.1:823536-854173 GCF_000455745.1 Alligator sinensis | reverse complement strand
GCCCTAAGTCTTAGGCAGTAGTAAAATCTACTTGGCAGCTCCAAAAGAGATGAGAGATATAACTCATTAATAATTAAGCCATAGATAAAGTTAGGCTTTTTCTGGTGCACACATGGGAAAAGTGAATTCTTGTATGCAGTATAATTGTTTTCTATATGTATATTTTTCATGCTGGAAGTTCCTATTTTGTACATTGCTGAAAATAATATTGAACTCTAGCCATCATGATGTTTCAATGGGTGGTGGAAACAAACAGACTGATTTTTATACTACTGCCTTGTCTATTCCAACATTCTGTCAAGAAGCCAATACTACTCAACACCTATATGACTGATTATACTTTGATCCCTCGACAGACAACCAAACAGATGTCCCCTCCAAGGTTGCATAGTGGTTGTTGAATAACGTTTCTGCTGCAGTGACATGGCCTCAATCAGGAACAGAAAGAATTTACTCTGAGAGGTAATTACCTCTTACTGATATGAAATCTGGATGCTGAAAACAATAAGTCTCCCAAACAATACAACAGAGGAAACTAATCTAAAAAAAATACAGTCATTGAACCTTACCTATAAACGATAAATAAACCCCAACAATAAATATTTAGCGGATTCAGACTTAGGTGTTTTTCCTGGATGTTTTTGGATGACTATCATCTTAAAATTCTACGGATGAAAAATACTTTATTCTATACTGCACTAACACATCATTTATCCAATAGAATAGACTGTAGTGAAGACATGCATTTTGTTTTAAGTTAATACATAGGACTACTAATACAACCCAGATACAGCATCAGATTATATTTTTTTGCAAAGAAGAAACACTGCCTCTAAAATGCATAATGCGTGCTAAAAACAAAGAACGTGTTGTCAGTTTTATGACCTATAGCAGGGTTACAGTGCTAAGCTATATGTTTTGCCTCCTCTGAAATACAGCATGGTAAATATTTTGTATTGCTATTAAAGGCAGGGACACACCACCTTTTCATATAGGCAGGAATATCTCCGAAATATTCATTCAGCACAGATCTAGTAAGGCCTGGAAAGAAATTCAGTGCTCCTACCTGTATGTAGCCAAGCTTCTTGCTGGAGACAAGAGCAGCATTTTAACTATCTGTTCAACCTCTAGTCTCACTTCACTGCATTGTAACTATTAAATTCTCTCCTTCACTGTGACTGAACCAACACAGGGTGTTTTTTCCGCTTTTAATGTTACTGTAAATGTAATATGGTTAAGAGTAAAATGTATGAGATTATTTTTTGTCCAAGTCCCAAGTAATTCTTAAAATAGATTTTCCCCTGTGTTTTTATTCAAAATAAGTGTTATTGATAGGTACTTTGCCTAGAATTTTCAAGCTGAAATGGCTGAAACAAGGCATGCCAAAAATTGCCCAATTTTGAGGACCTAACCTCCCATCATTTCTTCTGAAGACAAGAGCATTTGATTCTATGCAGGCAGTGCATGCTTAACACCTCTAAAATATTAGGCGCTTACTGGGCACATCTACATATGCAAATTATGAGGGATGGGTTTACTCCAGGGTAATTACTCTGGAGTAAATCCACCTTTGGCAGGCCTCTACGCATATGGGGATTTAGGAGCAGATTTGCTTCTCCTGCCAGCAGTTTGGTCTCATCAACTCCAGCTCTGAACCGACCCCCTGCAGCAGCCAGGGGGAGCTGGAGACTCCAGCCACAGCTGCCTGTGGCCAGTGGCCATCTTTAAAAGGCAACCCTGCTCCTTGCTTCCTAGCCATCTGCCTTCCTGGCCCTGAGCACCCTGCAGAGCATTGTGCAAGCATGCTGTGGCTCTGTTGTCAAGGCCTGTGTCCACTGCACCATGGCTGCTTCACAGCCAGGCTCTGGCACTGACATCCAGTGCCCCAGGTTCCTGCTGGACACCCTGCTCTCCATGCTGTGCCACCGTGGTGACTGCCACCTGGCCCGGTACAATCTTGGCCCTGGCAGCCTCCCTAAGTGTTGTGGTGGCCAGGCCAGGGACATTGCAGCATCCCAGGCCCCCTGCCACCATGCTGCCATCTGGACCCCATACTGCTGCTCAGACCACAGCAGGGATGCCAAATCATGTACACCTGGTTGCCACCACCAGGGTCGTCCACACACAACTGGGCCTCCAGCCCCACCACCTGTGGGCCTGCCCAGGCAGCTGGAACAGATGGCTGCATATTGTCCAGCATACCTGGATAGCAAACAGCGACTGGAGTCATTCCAGATGACCTGGACCACCCTCCAGAAGCTCCTTGAGCACCTGGAGAAGCAGGGCGCCACCACAAACAATGAGCTGAACATCACCCTGCTCAAGATGACCCCACACAGCAGCTTCTGCTACTTCAGCTACCTCTTTGGTGTGGGCAAGGCAATGTCTGGGGAGGCTGTCCTGGAGGTGTGCAGCACCCTCCAGGATGTGCTGGGGTACACTGTGCTTCAAGTGCATGCTCTGGGATTCCCCTGGTGCCTCAGGGCCCTGGAGGGGACCTACATCTCTGTCACCTGCCCTCCTCGCTCTGACCACCCCTACTACAGCCAGTGGGGCTTCCATTTTGTCATGCTGCAGGCTGTCTTCAACCACCATGGCACCTTTACCACCATGAGTGCCAGCTGGGTAGGCAGTGCCCACAGTGCCTATGTGTTCTGCAACTCTGCCCTGCCATCCCTGGTGGATAGCAGGCATTTTGTGCCAGGGGCACTATACTTCCATCTGGGTGCAGTGGCAGTTCCACCTTTCCTCATTAGGGGCTCTACCTACCCACTCCCCCCTGGCTCAGGATGTCCTACACTGGCCAGCTGGACCCCATCAGGCACACTTCAACCAGCTCCTGAGCTCATGCATTGGTGGAGGGCACCTTTGGCCACCTGAAGGGATTCTGGTGCACTGTCACTACCCATGTTGAAGTAACTGAGGCCAACATCTCCTGGATTTTTATCACAGCCTGTGTGCTACATAACATTTGTGAGGCCCAGGGGTAACTTTTCTGTGAGGCCTGGGCAGAGGAGGTGCAGCAGATAGAGCACACCTGACACCAGGAATACCAGCTATGGTGGCAGGGATGTGCACCTCCTGCTAAAGCCCCAAATAAACCACTCACCTGCCAGTTGAGGGCAGGGCAAAGGATGTGAGAGGTGCTGGCTGACCACCTCCTCCTGCACTCCTCACTGTGGCCCACCTGGACAGCTGTCCCCAGCCCCACTATGCACCCCCAGCACCATGCTTCCAGTCATCATCTACATGTGCATTACTATGCAGTAACTACTCAGGAGTTAATTTGCTACTTGTATTTAGAGGTATCAAATTAACTCCTGAGTATAGCAAATTACTGTGCAGTAAATATTTGCACATGTAGATGGTGACAGTTACTATGCAGCAATTGCTCTACTGTGCAGTAAAGCATCTTGTGTAGACATGCTCACTGTACATTAGACTAATCTACTGCACAGTAAAGCATCACTATCTACACTTGTGCAGCAATTACTGTGCAGTAAATTAATCTAACGTGCCATTTTTAGTCCCTGTAGATACAGGTACTAGAAATTGGTGCATTAAACTAGTGCACCAAAACTCATGTGTAGATTCTTACCAGAAGCAAATTGCTTGCAGTAAGCTCAGGCAACTGGGGGCCACATGGGGCTCAGAGAGCTGTCCCAACTCGAGAGGATGCTGCCTCCTAGCCACATGAAGATCAGGACATGTCCCAATCTCCATGTGGCTGAGAGAGCAGCCCTCATTGCTAAGCAGCTGCCTCCCAGTCATGTGGAGATTGGGCCAGGTCGCAATCTCCATGTGGCTGGGGGGCAGCTGCCAAGCAGCCAGGACAGCTCTCTCCCACCCAACAGAGATCAGGACTAGGTCCTGTGCCACTTGCCAGGCCAGGACTGGTACGTAACTGTTGAGGCTTCTACCCAGATCCTGGTTTAGCACTGTGGAAAGTGAAGTTTGCAGGTTTCTTCCAGTGATAGCCAAGTGTAGGAGCATCTGTGATGTGAGTGGTGCTTCCTAATGGTGTCCTTCAGGGAACAAGCAAGACAGCTACAGGAGGAAGTGGTAAGTCTCCAAAGCATCCTCTGCCATGAGGACTTCATCAATTCAATTCTGGAGGAGACCTCTAGGACTGTGGAGGAAGGACTGCCAGAGTCAGTGCTAGAGATAAAGAGGATGTGGACCCCCAGGAAGGTGGAAGCTGGAAGATTGTGACCTCTGGCAGCAAGCAGAAGTCTTCATCCCCACCTGAAGCAGCTTCCCTGGAGAATAGATATAGAGCCCTAACAATAGAGCAGGAGGAGGAGCATGTCCCATTGGTGGGAGAGACCAGGTCAGGCATCCCCAAGGTTGGGAGAGTCAAGACTGCTACCACCAAGAGGAAGCAACAGGTGGTGGGTGGTTGGAAACTACCTTCTGTGGGGAACAGAGGAAACCATCTGCTGGACTGACCTGTTGTCTCAGGGGGCCTTCTGCTTGCCTGGAGCCTGGATCCAAGATGTCATGGAAGGATTACCAAGACTAATCCAGACCTTTGACTACTATCCCATGCTGCTCATCCATGTGGGCACCAATGATACTGCCAGGGGTGACCCTTGGGAGATCAAAAGTGCTAACAGGGTTCTGGGTGCACAGGGGTAGCTCACATGACTGAAGCACTGTCATGGATGGGTATAAACTGTTCAGGAAGGACAGGGAGGGGAGAAGAGGAGAAGGAGCTCTTATGTAAAAGAACTGTTTGATTGCTCCGAGCTCCAGTATGAAATTGGAGAGAGGCCTGTTGAAAGTCTCTGGTTTAGGGCCAGAGGGGATAGCAGCAAAGGTGATGTTGGGGTGGGTGTCTGCTATAAACCATCACACCAGGAGGATAAGGTGAATGAGGAGAGCTATTTTTCAAATAGCTCATGCAAGTTTCCCAATTACAGGCCCTGGTTCTCATGGGGGACTTCAGTAACCTTGACATCTGCTGGGAGGACATACAGCAGATAATCCAGTTTTTGGAGAGTGTTGGTGCAACTTCCTGGTGCAAGTCTTGGAGAGGCCATCAAGAGACCATGCTCTTCTTGATCTGCAACTCACAAACAGGGAAAATTGGTGGGGAACATAAGAGTGTATGGCAACTTTGGCAGCAGCAACCATGAGGTGATTGAGTTCAGGATCCTGAGGAAAGAAAGAAAGGAAAGCAGCAGAGTAAGGACCCTGGACTTCAGAAAAGCCAATTTTGACTCACTCAGGGAACTGATGGGTAGGATCTCCTGGGAGGTGAATCTGAGGGGAAAAGGAGTCCAGGAGAGCTTATTGTACTTAAAAAAAACCTTACTGAAGTCACAGGAACTAACCATTTGAAGAGCTACAGACCAATTAGCCTTACCTCAATTCCTGGAAAGATCATGGAGCAGGTCCTCAAATAATTCATTTCTTCTTGAACGAGAAGGTGATTAGGAACCATCAGCATGGATTTACCAAGGGCAAGTCATGTCTAACCAACCTGATTGCTTTCTATGACAGGATGACTGGCACTGTGGAGCTGGAGAGAGCAGTGGATCTGATATACCTTGATTTTAGCAAGGCTTTGAATATGGGTTGGATGAATGAACTGTAAGCTGGATAGAAAAATGCCTGGATTGTCACACTTAAAGGGATGTAATCAAAGCCTCAATGTCTAGTTAGCAGCTGGTATCAAGTGGAATGCCCCAGGGATTGGTTCTGGATCTGGTATTGTTCAATATCTTCATAAATAACCTGGAAGATGGGATGGAGTGCACCCTCAGTAAGTTTGCAGATGACATCAAGCTGAGGGGAATAATAGATATAATGAAGGGTAGGGCTAGGATTCAGACAGACCTAGACAAATTAGAGGTTTGGATCAAATGAAATGTCATGAAGTTCAATACGGAGAAGTGCACTTAGAATGGAACAATCCTATGCACCAGTGCAGGCTGAGGACTGACTAACTAAGCAGCAGCTCTGCAGAAAAGGACCTATGGGTTAGGGTAGATAATAAGCTGAATATGAGCCAACAGTGTGCCCTTGTTGCAAAGAAGTCTAAAGGCACATTGGGCTTCATTAGTAGCAATGTTGCCAGCAGACTGAGGGAAGTTATTCTTCCCATGTATTTGGTATTGATGAGGCCACATCTGGAATACTGTGTCCAGTTTTGCCCCCCTCCACCCTTAAAACCACTACAGAATGTATGTGGACAAATGGTTAGGGGGCTGGGGCATATGACTTATGAGGAGATGCTGAGGGAGCTGGCCATATTTAGTCTGGAGAAGAGAAGACTGAAGCAGGATTAAATAATAGCCTTCAACTACCTGAAGGGTGGTTCCAGAAGGGATGGGGCTAAATTGTTCTCAATCATGGCAGATGACAGAGCAATGTTCTGCAGTTGCAGCAAAGGAAGTTGATATTAGGTTAGATATTTAGGTTAGATATTAGGAAGTTTAGGTTAGATATTAGAAAAAACTTTCTCACTAGGAAGGTAGTAAAGCAGTAGAACATTCTACCCAGAGAGGTTGTGGAAGCTCCATCCTTGGAGGTTTTCAAGACCCAACTAGACAAATCCTTGGCTGGCATGATATAATTGGGTGTGGTTCTGCTTTAATCATGGGGTTGGACTAGATGATTTCCTTAAGTCCCTTCCAACCCTAATTTTCTATGATCCTGTGGTTCTATAACACCTAAAGGAGTCACCAGAATCCATATTTTGGCACCTTGGTAAATAGCTAATTTTTTTGGCACCTAGCTTATAAATTTTGTTTCATAAGTCAGTGAACTCAGTGATAGTGCAGGGCTTTTGGTTGTAGCCATGTTGGTCTAAGGATATAGACAGGCAAGGTTCTTTGGGAAGATGTGATATCTTTTATTAGACCAACTGAGCAGTTGGAAAACAGTTCTTTACAAGCTTTCAGGCAGAAGCACCTTTCTTCAGATGCAGGGAATCTCTGCTGTTCTGAAATCTCCAAGGAATGAAAGAAGCTAAAAGTGTGCATGGAGGTCAGTGAGAATGTAAATAGGTGGAAGTTAGGAAGACAAAGGGTATAGAAGGAGGGGAGGAAGACAAGGGAAAAAAATACAAATGGTAAGGTCAGACAGGTACCTGGTGAATCAGATGCCAGGCAAGTTGTAATGTGTCGTCCAATGTCTATATTGCATCCATGATTTTTTGTATCCAGTAGTCTTATGAAGTGAAATTCGTAGGCTCGTCTATGAAAAATGTTTTGCAAATTCCTTTTGAGGATTAGAACAGAGAGATCAGAGAGGGAGTGATTGTCTTGTGAGAAGTGTGTACCCACAGGTAGTTGGATATTTTTTGTCTTGATGGATTTTTGATGTGCATTCATTCTGGTGTGCAGTTATTGTTTGGTTTGTCCTACATATTTCCATCAGGGCATTTGGTACACTGGATGAGATACATAACATTTCTGGAGGTGCAGGTGTAAGGTCCAGGAATGGTGATGGTTGTGGGGTGTGGTTATTGTGGGAGTGGTGGAGATGTGTTGGCAGGTTTTACATTTCTCGTCATGGCATAGTCTGGATCCATTAGGTGTCATTTGGGTCATAGGGAGTTTGCTTCTGATGGTGAGGTTAGCGAGGTTTGGTGCTTGTTTAAAGGCTAGGATGCAGGATGGGTGGTTCTGGAAAGATCTCTTTATGAATTGGGTCATCTTCTAGTATAGGTTGCAATTGTTTGAGGATTTTCCATGTAGGTTCCACTCTTCAGGATGAAGTGAGATTCTGGCACTCCGCCTAACTTGGTGCCCAGGATAGGTGCTGCTCTCACCCACTCCATAGTATGTTACTGACTACTAGGGGCTGCAACCTGGGCAGCAGCAGGAGCAGGGATGGTGCTAGGGGCCAGGCCTGCTTCAGCAGTGATAGCAGCTCCCATTCTTGCAGTCCCTCTACTTGACGTTTCATAGATTTCATAGACATTCAGGCTGGAAGGGACCCCGAAGGATCATCGAGTCCAGCCCCCTGCCCCAGGGGCAGGAAGTCAGCAAGGATCATAGGATCCCAGCATGATAAATATCCAAATGTGTCTTGAAGGCATTCAAAGTGGGTGCTTGAACCACCTCCGGTGGCAGTCTATTCCAAACCTTGGGGGTTCAGACAGTAAAGAAGTTCTTCCTTATGTCCAGCCTGAATTGGTCACAGCAAAGTTTGTAAGGGACCGGGCATAATTTTACTGAGGCATTAGTCTTTAAAAGATCAGTCTGAAGGGCTAGGAAACTCAGAAAAGGGGAGATCAGGGCTTGATAAACCAAAATCAATGAAGACAGATGACTAGATTGGGCTTTGCAGGGGGCCAAAACTGCAAGGATCTGTTCTCTGAGTCAGATATATGAAACAGGCCAATAGAGAAGGTATAAACTTCTTACGTAAAAGGAAACATTGACAAATACCACATGTCCAGCCATGTGTAAATTTAGTGAGCCAAGTGTTTCTTCAAAAAATATGAATGATTGTTCAGAGTGTGCAGAGTAATCAGTTGGATTATGAGTCATTTAGCTGTCTGAAATTGATTCATATTATACACTTTTAGACATGGATTAATTTAAATAGATATTAAGCATCAGAATGATATACAACCAACACAATAGCATTCTAGATCAGCCTTGAGTTATTGCAGCTCTCCAAATTTATCTGCACCAATCCTGCATTGAGAATTATGTTGGTGTACTAGTTAGGAACCAATGATTGGTCCTAAATCATTAAGGTCTGAATAACATGTAGCCATGCATGGGTTCTGGAAGCAGGGATGAAAATGTCACAAAAACTGGTCTCTGACTTGATCTTTATGCTCATAGTACTAAGGGATAATTAAACTATAACACTGATGCTAGGACAGAGTTGCCTCCTACTTATGGGGCGCATCTACACAAGACACGTTAATGTGCCTTAACCTAAGTTACTGCATAGTATGGGCACACATCTGCATGTGTGCACCCTTGCTTCCGTAACTTAGGTTAATTGTGCCTAAATTTGATATCTGGTATAAAATTTAGTCGCTATTAGTTAATGCGCAGTAACACAAATGTAGACACAACCTGACAGTAACTTTCGTGCCGGGTCTGCCCAGCCACTAGAGGGCCAGCCTGAACCCCTGGCCCCAGGACTCCTGGATGGCTGGCTCTCCTGCTTCAGGTCTGGGCTGCTCTCTGGCAGCCCCTTACTGCAGGGTATAAAAGCCAATAGCCATTGAACCCTGGGGCACAAATACCAGGGAGTCTGAGGGAGCCTGTTCATCGTCCAGGAGCCCAACATGCCTGATGTGTCCCCCCTGGAGAGGCCACAGGCTGCCTCTGCCTGGCCTTCCCCCACTGCAGAGGTTCTGCTTGGCCACAGATGAGTGTTCCAGAATTCTGCAGCTTGCTGCACCCCTTGCCCAGCTCTGACAACCCCCCCCCCACACCCCTCCAGGGCTACTGCCTGGGCTGCCTGGCTGTGTCTGAAAGCAGGGCCAGCACCTGCTCCCTGCTGCTGTTCAACCTCATCAGTGTCTCTTTGCAGGTGCTGTGGTGAAGTGTCTCTGCCGCATGGCTCCCAGTTCCACACAGGGACAGTTGTGCAGGGGCCAAGAGAGCCAGCAAAGGATGAGAATATCATCCTCATAATCCTCCCCATTAAGCCCTGGCCCCACCCACATGTGCATGCCCATGCCAACTGCCTGGGACTCCAACTAGTCCCAGGAGGAGGTTGGTAATCTTGTGGTACTCTGGGGCCGTGCTGAGATTCAGAGACAGTTCATGTGGGGCGGGTGCTCAAATGCCTATATTTATGAGGCCATTAGGCAGCATGCATGTGTGAGGGCAATTCAGGTTGGCGTGGCAGTGCCACATTAAGGTCAAGGCCTTGTGGGCATAGTGCATGGCCATGAATGACTACAATCATAGGTTGAGTTGTGCCCATAAGACCATGGCCTTTATATGGGAGTTGACTTATATTTCGGTGCCCTAGGGCCCAGGCCACACCCTTAAAAGTGTTGACACAGGGTTGGTCTAACCAAGCCCTCGTCCCACCCTGATCCCTCTGGTGATACATCATGGGAAGATGAGACCTTGGACCTTCAGTACTTCACTGTGTCCTCCTCCCCAGCTGCTGCATCCACCGGAAGCTGCTGCATCCACCAGCAGCTCGGGGAGCCCTGCCCAGAGGCTGCCTCATACTTGGTCCAGCCCTAGAGGTCATCACAAGGAGCAGCCAGTCATGACACTAACAGCCACCTGCCCCTTCCCATGGGGGACCCCTGGCCAGCTGCTGGCCCACTACACACCACATGCTGTGGACACCAGGTGTAGCCAGGTGCCATCATTGATGAGATGCCTTGCCAGCCCCAGACATATGGTGAGTCCTGCACTGGAGGAGGGCCCCCCCCAGTCCCAGCTGCTGCCCCTGCCCCTGGCCCTGGCCCCCACTCCCTGCCCCTGGCCCACCCACACTCCCTTGGCACTGGGTTCCCCCCTACAGCATGCAGGGAGATGGGACACAGTTCAGAACTTTATTCAACAGCTCATGTCCCTACAGCTGGGTGGGCATGGGCCTCACATGCTGAGGAAGGTGTTGATGTCATTGGTGATGTCCTCCTTGGCAGTGGGGGGCAGGAACATGTAGCACTGCTACAAGTCGCCCTCTAGGCATTGGCAGAGGTGGTTGGGGGCATCCCCCAACACTGCTGTAGCTCAGAGTCCTGAGCCAGAAGCACAGGCATGTCTGGGGCATCAGGAGGATCAGCAGCAGTAGGGTGTAATGGCAGGGCTCACACAACAGGGCCATACTCAAGGTTTAGTGGTGGCATGGGGGGGGAAGCCCTAGAGGAGGGTGGGGGCACGGCCAGCCCCTTGTCCCAGTTGTCCAGGAGCCCCGCACACGTTAGGCCTGGGAATTATGTATACAGAGAGAAGGGGGCAGTGGGGTCTGGAGCCATAGCAGCAGCTCCTGCCAGCATCCTGGCCTTGCCCACCCTGGGAAAGGGGGGCGGGAGGCAGGCTGTATGCAGCCAGCACCCAGTGGGTCACTGGCCCCAGGGGAACAGAGAGGTTGGGGAGCTTGGGCTGCAGCTGCCTGGGCCTGGGCCTGCCCAGCTAGCTTACCATGGTCCCTAGGCACTCATGCACAGCCAGCCCTTGATATGAGGTCAGGCAGCACACAGCCCCTGGTGCAGAGCATCTTATCTTTGAAATGTTGCATATTCCCACAAAAGGCTTCTGTCTCTTGCCTCTGGACAGCCAACATCTGGATGCAGGTGAGAGGCCACCAGCCCCAGCAGAGATGAGGGCTCCATGTCACCACCAACCAAAACTAGAACCATCCAGATGCACCAGCTGTGCCAGATGTACACAAGGAACCAGACCCTCCTGTTCCAGCAGCTGGTGGCAGTGGCAGAGGAGCAGGTGGTGCAGGAGCAGGCACAGGAGATATGGCAGCAGGTCTGGTGGGTGAAAGACATTGCCTGGATGGAGGTGTGGGACTGGGCACAGCAGGACCAATGAGCCCGAATAGAGGCCCTGGAGTGGGAGCACCTGGAGCTTCTCTAGCAGCAGGGGAATGCTGACCACCAGGTCATAGACACCCTCCTGTCCCAACTGCCCAGGCCCCACCTAAGGCCCACAGGGCTCATGGGTCCCACCTGGCACCCCACGGCAGGCTCCCACCTGGTCCTGGGAGAAGGTCCTCCTGCCCACCAGACCCGCTGGCCTGTCCCCTGCCCTGGACCTGCCACCAGCCACCTGGGCCCAGACCTGTCACTCTCCCCTTCACCACATGGCTAGAAACAAAGCCATGTGGTGGGTACCTGCCCTGGGGGTCTGCCCCCTAGTCCTCCCCATTACCCAAAACAGCCAAAATACTATAAATAGTTTCCCAACTGTATATACTTTCCCATTTTTATATTGTTTCCCACTTGTAAGTGGATTTTTTATTGTTGGTTGGTGGGGAAGGTTGTGAGGGTAATACATTTTTGTTATGTTACTGTAACAGATTTCCCTCCCTAGCACCATCTTCCCTGTTAATCCGCAGTTTACATGGGGCGCTATTGGAGTCTTCTTTGGAGTTCTTATGTCCCGCCCTCTACTCTTCTGCCACGTCTTGATGGAAATTATTGTTGATGTTCTTGTGAGCGGGAGACTGCCTATTGTATTTTGTATGTTGGGGTCCTTCACCTACATGGGCCTGACCCCTGTCTTTCTCTAGCTAGGCCTCCCCATCCAAAACTCAAATACAGTTTGACTCGGAGGCTCTAGCCTTTTCCGATGTTGGGCCTTGTTACAATTTGGCCCCCTGGTTCTCCTTGGAATCTCCGCAGCCCTGTCTCACACTGTGCCCCACTGGCACTTGGGCTGTCCGCAGCCCTGTCTCACTCCGCACCTTCACTGGCACTCAGGTTCCCCGCGACCCTGTTTTGCTACATGCCTCCCTGGCACTTGGGCTTTCTGCAGCCCTGCAAAGTACTGTGCTTTCTCTGGCGCTGGGGTCAGTGCACCCCCAAATGCTGCACCCTCTCTAGTGCTGGGGTCAGTGCACCCCCAAATGCTGCACCCTCTCTAGTGCTGGGGTCCCCACGCTGCTGTGGGTCCCCTATGAGGCATCCTCCTTCCCCTAATAGCCTCACCCAAGCCACCGGTATTAGTCAATAATAAAAAAAAAGGAAAAAATAATAACTACCACCAACCAATATTATCAAGCAAAGCAGCAGGTCAGCACCCCCCGGGATAACAAGGAATAATGGCCACAAGTTGTTGGAGAGTAGGTTTAGATCAGACATCCGTAAGAACTACTTCACAGTTAGGGTGACTAGGATCTGGAACCAACTTCCAAGGGAAGTGGTGCTGGCTCCGACCCTGGGGGTCTTTAAGAAGTGGCTTGATGCCTACCTGGCTGGGGTCATTTGAGCCCAGTTTTCCTCCTGCCCAGGCAGGGGGTCTGACATGAAGATCTACAAAGTCCCTTCCACCCCTACTTCTATGATTCTTACATTCACAGGGTTTGTGCTTCAGGTCCCTACCATTGGCTACAGTCCTTGCTGTGGTGCGGTTGCCATCTCTCCACAGCTTCCATAGCTCCCGCCTTTGGACTGCTCACCCAGCTTCTCTGTGGAGCTCTCAGAAGCACTCCTTCCCCTTCAGCTGCTGTCTCCCTTACTGCTGCTCTGCCCAGGGTTTTTATAGTCCCGCCCCTTCCGGTCAGCTGACTAGCTGGCCAGATTCAGCATTTAACCCTTTCCTTACCAGCACTCTGTGCCCAGAAAGTTCTGGCCTTAAAGGGTGGACCTGTTTTCTGATGACAGGGCTAGGGTTCCCTGTTACAGTTACCCATATCCATATCCTGAGAGTGGGCAGGGGATGGGGGGAGTGTGGACAGCAGGACAAGTGGGCTAGAGCAGAGAGTTCAGGAGGAGGGAATTGGCTAGAGCCTCCCACACCTGGTGGCTTGACCTCCACTGATGAGTGCATGGCTGTCCTGGGGCCTCAGCAGGAGGCAGGGGTTGGGGCTGCTGGGGCTGGCAGGGCCAATACTGTGGCCAACAGAAGTGTGGGGTGCTGGGCATTGCTGGCAGGGGCCAGACTGGAGCAGCAAGACACTGGACATCATGGGCAGGGGCAGGGGCATCCCTGGTGCAGGGAGGCAAGGTGGACAAGGAGCTAGCATGTGCTGCCCCTGCACTGTGCACATGGTTCTTGGGAAGGGAATGGGTTGGCTTGGGATCAGAGTTTCCAAGGTGGCTGCCAAGTGCTGACAGCTGGCTCTGTCTTCAACATATAGCTACCATGGCTTCATGGCCACAGCAAGCCTAGCAGGCCTGCAGTTTTCACTCCCCTGTGCCCCGACACAGACAGCCAGCCACACAAGCACCCATGTCACGAGTTTTGCTTGTTAGCAGCCAGAGGTGCAGGGCCCCAGAACCCCCTGCACCTATCTCATTGAAACTTGGCAGGCTTCATCACCTCAGCAGGGGCTACCATCCTGGCAACTTTCATCTGAATCAGCCAAAAAATGACAAAGTTATAGATATTTCATTGATTCCCCAATATAGTCTATGGCCGAATCTCTGACTCTCTCTGAATTGGCATTGAACCTTCCAAAGCTGATTCAGCCGAATCAATTCAAAAGAGCATTCTAAACCACCAAATTGAATTGCTGACCTCTGAATCAACCTAATCCAAATCGTATATTTCCCTATTCACACAGGCCTAATATTAATACAGGTGTATCTTCACCTGCTACAGTTCTAGAGTCTTGAATTGTTTAACTAACCTTTTAACACTGTCTAGAAGAATGGTTGGCATTAGGCCTGTGCAAAGCGGCAAGCATTGACCTCAGATTCGGCCTATTCGATTGCTGAGAATCATGCCTAACATATTTGCCACACTCACTGTGAATTTGATGAGTGTTAACATATATAAGGACAAAGCATGCCTCCAGGATTGACTTTGATCTAACTCTCCAGTTGCAATTTTCATAGTAAATGTATCTTCTATCTTCTGTGTAT
Organism: Alligator sinensis; assembly: GCF_000455745.1. Taxonomy (NCBI): domain Eukaryota; kingdom Metazoa; phylum Chordata; order Crocodylia; family Alligatoridae; genus Alligator; species Alligator sinensis. The sequence goes on along the minus strand of NW_005841867.1, from coordinate 839,688 downwards.
TAGTATGCTATAATAAATTCCACCCAATTATTTGGGATTCAGTGAGCCAGGTTTTTAATGGTTCCTTTTACAGTTGTACCAATGAAATGTGTTGTCTTCACTGACACAAGCACTGCGACCTAGCTTACACAGGTGATGGATGATGAACTCTGTCTTTATTGATAGATGAACAAATTACTATTTAATAAGATGGAGAAGAAAATGATTAGCCAAAGTGGCACTTAAAAATAGACTGTGTCTCTAAAAACCCTTCCCACACTAGGATCAGAAGTGCATTTTGGTATTGTACTGTCATGGCGAGGTCCTGTAGGAGCGCCGTGATCTGCTTGAGGCCCCTTCCTCCGCGTCAAGTCGGTCCAAGGGCACCCTCAGATTCTCGCCCGCCACGTCTTTGATGTTTAGGTAAAGTTGGGAGGCTGCCTCACGTCTCCTTGGGCACGGTTAGCTGGGACCTCTGTCCCTGTGTTTTCCCGGACCCACCGGGGGTCTCCCTGTGTGATGGGTGCTTCCCAGGCACCCTAGCCTTATGGGCTACGCGTGGCTCCTACCAACCCCTAATACCACACCCCAAGCCTCGCAGATGTACTGGACGTTGGTCTGTCAAAATACACGCCCACTCCCCTGGGCCTCCTCTGTGGTCTAGCCCACTCCTGGGCCTTCTCTAATATAAGGCCCCTCATGGGGACTCTCGTCGAGCCCACTCTGGGCCTTCTCTAAAATAATCTAGCCCGCTACGGGATTTCCTACTGAGTCTCCGGTCCTTTAGGCCCACCACATGGCTACCCTCTCTTATCCAGGCTCACCACACCGCTATCCCCTTTTGCCGGGGACCACCGCAGCACCTTGCCTTTCTCCTGGGGTGTTGTACTACTAACCCCTTCTGTCGGGGTCCACCGCAGCACCCTGCCCCTATCTGAGGGCTGTTGCTGTACTAGCCTACAGCCGGGCTCGCTACACCCGTCTCGGGCTTCTCAATAGTCCCCCTTCTCTGGGACCTTACATGCCCGCGCCGGGCTTCCTGATACTATTGCCCCTTCTCTGGGGCTTGCTGTGCCCCCGCTGGGCTCCTAAATAATGCCTCCCCCTCTCTGGGGCTCGCTGTGCCCCCGCTGGGGCTCCCTAACAATGCCGTGCTCTCACTGGCACCGGGGCTCCCACACCGCTGGGGTTCCCCTCCTGAGAATGCTGCGCCCTCACTGGCGCTAGGGGCCCCACCCCTCTGGGGTCCCTATGAGGCCACCTCCAACCCCTTATAGCCTCACCCTTGCCATCGGTGTAATAAGCACCAACACTAACAAAACAAACCACAAGCTTCCTGGCTATAACTTAACTTAAGGCTGTCTGGCTGTAACAACATAGCTTCCGCATCCCAGAGCCACCACCCTTCAGTCTGCTTGAGCGATACTCGCATCCTAGTTCCGTGAGCTCCTGCCCCTCTGGCTGCTGGCAGGGAACCCCTAGCCTAACCTTTGTTCTAGGCTTTATAAGAGCCAGGCCCTGCCCTACATTACCAGCTGACCACCGTCAGGTGTGAGTTAATCTATCTGGGGTTGCCCTGGCAACTCACAGCTACGCTCATTATCCCTGCTAGGGCTTTTCCTCAGCAGTTTCCCCCTCTCTAGGAGCGGGGCAGCGAGGTGCCCCGCGACGCACCTCCCCCCTTAAGATCTGACTCACTGAGAAAGATCTTCATTCTTGTCAAATTCAGTCTCACTCGACGGGTCTTCTCGGCCTTTCTTCACGCACCCGGCATCTCTTTTATAAGCGGCGGAGGTTTTAAGGTGCCTCCTCCTCGCCTTTTCCCCAGGGCGCACCATGTGGGATTTTTCGGGAGTTACCCCGCTGCAGGTAGTCCCCCCACATTAGCCATCCCTGGTAGGGTGCTACCCAGGCCTCTCTCTCTCTCTTCTTCATCGCCTTAATTTAATAAGCGGGCCTCCTCTCTCCTCCTCAGTGAACTCCCCCTTGTTACCTGGGAATTTTTTCCTCCTTTATACCTCGTGCACCCCAGATCTTTTCTTCTTCGGGTCCCTTGTGATGAACCCCTATTTCCTGGGGTTTCTAGCCAGTCCATGAAACATCCCCATAGCTCCCACTGTGTCTGCAGTGCCTTCTGGGCATACTCCTCTTCCCAGAACTCTATTTTCCCTCGGCTGGTGGGTCTTCCTTTAGGCCCTTTATAGATCTTTACATAGGCTACCCCACCAATTCGTGCATCCATAAGCCTTCTTAAAGTCCACCACGGGACTTGCCCTGGGAGGTTGCTAACATATACACATGGCCTCCTTTTCCCCTTTTGATCCTCTCCCGACCGGATTACCTTTGGTGTAGAGGATCCTTCTGCTTCTTTAGCTTGCCCTGCCAACTGCCCTCGGTCTAGTCTTGGCTGTTGTGCAGTGCTGGATATTTCTTTCTTGGGGTCTGGCTTATGATGTCCTTCTCCTCCCCCCTTAAGTTCCTTGGGATTTTGGTTCTTCCGTTCCAATTCAGGCCCATGAACCTCTCCTTTACTAGGAGATCCTTCCCCTTTCCCTCTTTTAGGGGCTTCTCCTTGTCTATTATATGCCCAAATTCGGGCCATCTTCAGTTTTTGGCCTCTCTGTTTTATCTGTTCCCCCTTCCAAGTAGGAACCCGGTTGTTCGGGTTACCGCTCGCATCTCTCCTACCGTCCAGCTTGCTCTCTTGTGCCGTTGTCACCGTTCTCTGGTCTAATCCCTTTTGTTGCTCCTGTTTTGGTGCCGTCACTATCCCAGCATCACACCAGCTAGCAACTTTTTCTAGTTTTTCCCTGAGGTCACTCATCTCGGTAGTGTATTGGACCACCCACTGACTCCATCTCTGATTTAGGCCCTCCATGACCGCAATGGTGGTCTCTTCTTTCATTCTCGTGGGGTTCACCCCTAAAAGTGCCTCCATCCTTGCATTTTTCCCCTGCTGCTCTGATTCTTCTTCCTCTTTAGGCATCTCCAAGCTCGCCTCGCCTTGTGTTTGAGCAGTCTGTGCTGGTCGTTGTTCACCGCTCTTTTGCGATGCTCCATGCATTATTTCCGCGCACTCCCCTGTTTGAGCCTTCATTCCCGCTTCGGTCTGGGTTGCTGTGCTTGTTACCTCCAACTCCCCAGAATCTTGGTCTTTTCCAGCTATCTGCTCATTCATTGCCAGCAGCATCTTATTCTCTGCTTCCAAGGTCTGGACTTGCTGCTCTAACACCTGTCTTTGGAGTTGTAACTGCTCCTTCTCAGCATCAGCCCTTGCCTCTTTAGCTGTGCTGTCCTCTACTTGGGTTTTAAGGGCCCGTATCTGTTCTTCACGCAGGTCCTTTTCCGCTGCTCCTCTTTTCAACTGGGACCGTAACTCCTCAGTCTCTCTCAGCGTGGTCTCTAACTCTTTCTCTCCTCTTTGCGATTGGGCCTGCAGCTCTATGTACTCCTCTGTTTTGGCTTTTACCTCAGCCTCAAGGGACTGCTTCTGCGCTTCTAATGCCACATGACTGGACATATATTCTTTCACTTTCTCCATTTCTTTTGTTATCGCTTTCCTGGTTTCTTCTGCCTGGGTATGGTTCTCTGTAAGTTTTTCCCTTAGCTCTCCAACCAGGCGTTCAGCCTGGTCACATCTCTCCTGCCAGATTTCCAAGTTCTCATGCATGGTCTCTATCTGTTCTGCTTGATCACGGATTTCTTCCTGGAGGGCTGCTATGAGGCTCTTACATATCTCTAGCCTTTGCCTTGTCTCCTTTTGTTCTCCTGTTTGGTCCCTGCTGGGCTCTGAAGACTTCTTTTCCCGTGCAGCCATTTCCTTTTGCATTTCTTGCAGCTTCTCCTCCCACTGTCTGCTCTTTTTGGACTCCTCTGCCACGAGCCGTTCTAGCGCTCGAGTCTTTTCTGCCCCTGATGCCATCAGGCGCCTTATCTCTTTTGATCCGCCTTCTTTCTTTCCAGGTTGTACCCGCAGCTCTAAAGCGGCCACCTTTGCCTCGGCTTGCTCTTTTTGGGATCGAGTTATCTCTAGCTCCCACTCTAATCGTGCAATGCCTTCTTCTAATTCACTCACCTGTAATAGCCAGGTAAAATTCTCTTGTTTCAGGCTCTCTATGTCTTCTATTCCAGCCATGATTCTATTTTCGTCCTAGACCAGACCCAACGTCTTCCTTTCTATGTCTTTTAACGGCAGTCTCATCTTTGATCTGGGCTTGCCTTCTCAAGCCCCTCAATCTCACTGCTTGTCTATCTGTAAATTCTGTCCTAGCCCTAAGGTTCGTTCCCCTTCTCAGAGGACACGGGTTCCTTCCCCATGCACGGCCTCTTTTCCCGGCCAATGCACCAGTGTCACGGCGAGGTCCTGTAGGAGGGCTGTGATCTCCTTGAGGCCCCTTCCTCCGTGCCAAGTCGGTCCAAGGGCACCCTCAGATTCTTGCCCGCCATGTCTTTGATGTTTAGGTAAAGTTGGGAGGCTGCCTCATGTCTCCTTGGGCATGGTTAGCTGGGACCTCTGTCCCCGTGTTTTCCCGGACCCACCGGGGGTCTCCCTGTGTGATGGGTGCTTCCCAGGCACCCTAGCCTTATGGGCTACACGTGGCTCCTACCAACCCCTAATACCACGCCCCAAGCCTCACAGATGTACTGGACATTGGTCTGTCAAAATACAAGCCCGCTCCCCTGGGCCTCCTCTGTGGTCTAGCCCACTCCCGGGCCTTCTCTAATATAAGGCCCCTCATGGGGACTCTCGTCGAGCCCACTCTGGGCCTTCTCTAAAATAATCTAGCCCACTACGGGACTTCCTACTGAGTCTCCGGTCCTTTAGGCCCACCGCATGGCTACCCTCTCTTATCCAGGCTCACCACACTGCTATCCCCTTTTGCCGGGGACCACCACAGCACCTTGCCTTTCTCCTGGGGTGTTGTACTGCTAACCCCTTCCGTCGGGGTCCACCGCAGCACCCTGCCCCTATCTGAGGGCTGTTGCCTTACTAGCCTACAGCCGGGCTCGCTACACCCGTCTCGGGCTTCTCAATAGTCCCCCTTCTCTGGGACCTTACATGCCCACACTAGGCTTCCTGATACTATCGCCCCTTCTCTGGGGCTTGCTGTGCCCCCGCTGGGCTCCTTAATAATGCCGCCCCCTCTCTGGGGCTCGCTGTGCCCCCGCTGGGGCTCCCTAACAATGCCGTGCTCTCACTGGCGCCGGGGCTCCCACACCACTGGGGTTCCCCTCCTGAGAATACTGCACCCTCACTGGCGCTAGGGGCCCCACCCCTCTGGGGTCCCTATGAGGCCACCTCCAACCCCTTATAGCCTCACCCTTGCCACCGGTGTAATAAGCACCAACACTAACAAAACAAACCACAAGCTTCCTGGCTATAACTTAACTTAAGGCTGTCTGGCTGTAACAACATAGCTTCCGCGTCCCAGAGCCACCACCCTTCAGTCTGCTCGAGTGGCACTCGCATCCTAGCTCCATGAGCTCCTGCCCCTCTGGCTGCTGGCAGGGAACCCCTAGCCTAACCTTTGTTCTAGGCTTTATAAGAGCCAGGCCCTGCCCTACATTACCAGCTGACCACCGTCAGGTGTGAGTTAATCTATCTGGGGTTGCCCTGGCAACTCACAGCTATGCTCATTATCCCTGCTAGGGCTTTTCCCCAGCAGTTTCCCCCTCTCTAGGAGCGGGGCAGCGAGGTGCCCCGCGACCGTACAATCACATTTAAACTCTGGATTGGATCCTCAGTCTCACCCTGGCCCTTTTACACCGTGATAAAAGGGTCGAAGTAGTGTTAAAAGCCTTTAAAAGCTCCATAATTGTCTGTAAGAGGATTCTTCCAGTGTCCTAGAATGCCATAAGGCTGCCTTTCCAGCAGTCCTTCTGGAACCATGGTATATGAGATGGGTAGTAAGGAGTTGTGAAGAAAATTCTAAAGAGATTCTGAGCAACATTATGGTCAATAGGACAGACCAGAGGGATACCAGGATTGATAGGACATTAGTTCCTCCTACCATGTGGGCTGTATCACTTAGAGACACCATATACAATCCATTCTTGACTATTTACACCCAATTTTACTAGCCTATCAGAACATATAACTTAGCTAAGAGTATTGCTATAAAACCAGACCTGTACTGTCTCTTGCCCAAAGAGCAAATCATGCACATTTCATTTAGTTCGCACTGATTATAGAGTTAGGAAAGCAGTACCAAATGGCTAAATAGAAAATCTGAATGCTGTATTTACTCAAATATAAGATGAATTCCCCAATAATTAGACTTTGTATATGGAAAAATTATAAATTGGTTATATTTTTTCAGGTATAAAATCTAATTATCAGAGGTTTGTCTTGAACTTGCCCCGCTTTCACTGCTACATCAGGGAAAATAAATATAAGAGGGTCAGGTGGCCCCTTGTCCTCTGTCACCCCCAACTTCTTCCCCTCTAGAGCCCTTTCCCTCTCTCCTTACTGGCAGACCCTGCTCTCCCTGAGCACATGGAAGTGAGGGGCAAATGTGAAAATACTGACCTTGAAATAAACATATCTGTCATAATTTACATATAATGTCCATAGACTTAATTAATCTAGAATTGATGCGTTTTAACCTTTTTGAAAATGCAGCAAGTTTATGGTACTCTATAAGCACACTTTTAAGCAGCACTTTTGTATCTTCTTATTATAGTACAAACTGGGCACATCTGCACATGCTTTAATGAACTTATTCTAACAAACATTAAATTTAGTACCTCCAATGTGAGGTACTAAATTAATGTGCATTAGGCTGTACTAATGCGCAGTAGTGCAAGTAGTGCAAGTGCACACTTTTTATTGAAGCTTAATGTGCAGTAGACTATTTTACTGAACGTTAGCATAATGTGGTGGTTTATGTGACACTTTAATGTGCAACAAAATAGTCTACTATGCATTGAAATGCACATGTAGATGTGCTCACAATGTCTGATATTAATTCAAAATCAAAAGGCTTATAGTTTACCACATAATTCAGTGGGCTGGACCCCAGCAGAGTCAACGGGATTTCAAAACATAGTGACCCCACAGCTCACCACTGCTCAGTATATGTCTGTACTTCAGATACCTCCACAAAGGATCTATGTGTTAATTAGCCTCCCATTCATGACTGGAACCAGGTGTTGGAACCAACTCCTGGGATTCTCCAAAAATGTATATGGTTAAACTCCACCTCAGAGGGCAGGGTTACACTAATCATGTTGGGGGTGGGGGGGAGGGCTGAGAGAAGGGGAATGGAGAAATTCTGGGTGAATTGTTTGGAGCTCCACTAGGTGAGGTTTGTCAGACATTTAAGACTGGTGAAGAAACAAATCAATGGAAATAGGAAAGAAAGGTACACCTGAGCTGTGGGATTGAAGCGGAAGTTGAAATGTATTCAATGTAGTGACTCACCATGATGTAGTCTTTCTGGACTTTAGGAAGGCCTCCAACACTGTCTCTCACCCCGTTCTCATTAAAAAACTAGGAAACTGTTGCATTGACACCTACACAGTCAAATGGGTCACTAGTTGGCTGGAGGGCCACACCCAGAGAGTGGTGGTGGATGGGTCTTATTCTACCTGGACGGATGTGGGCAGTGGGGTTCCACAGGGCTTGGACCTTAGGCCTGCGCTGTTCAACACCTTCATCAGTGACTTGGATGGGGGTGTCAAAAGCATCCTGTTCAAATTCACAGATGACACTAAGATGTGGGGAGAAGTGGGCATACTAGAAGGGAGGAATAGGCTGCAATCAGACCTAGACAGGTTACAGGGGTGGGCAGATGAGAACAGGATGGGTTTCAACACTGACAAGTGCAAGATACTGCACCTGGGGAGGAAGAACCAGCAGCATACCTACAGGCTGGGGAGGTCCCTTCTCATCAGTGCAGAGGCATAAAAGGATCTTGGAGTCATTATTGATGCCAAAATGAACATAGGCCGACAGTGTGGGGACACGGTCAGGAAGGCCAACCGTACCTTGTCATGCATCCACAGATGCATCTCAAGCAGGGCCAAGGAGGTGATCCTCCCCCTCTATGCGACACTGGTCAGGCCACAGTTGGAGTACTATGTCCAGTTCTGGGTGCCACGCTTCAGAAGGGATGTGGACAACATGGAGAGGGTCCAGAGGAGGGCCACCCGCATGGTCAGGGGGCAGTAGGGCAGGCCCTATGAGGAGAGGCTATGGGACCTGAACCTGTTCAGCCTGCAAAGAGAAGGCTGAGGGGGGGATGTAGTCACCATTTACAAACTAGTCAGGGGGGACCAGCAGGCATTGGGAGAGTCTTGCTCCCCCAAAAACTACCAGGAGTGACAAGAAATAATGGTCACAAGCTGGCAGAGGGTAGATTCAGGCTAGATATCAGGAGGTGCTACTTCACTGTCAGGGTGGCTAGGATCTGGAACCAACTCAAAGAGAAGTGGTGCTGGCTCCTACCCTGGGGGTCTTTAAGAGGAGGCTGGATGAACACCTTGCCGGGGTCATTTGACCCCAGTACTCTTTCCTGCCATGGCAGGGGGTCGGACTTGATAATCTGCTCAGGTCCCTTCTGACCCTACCATCTATGAAACTATGAAACTTCAAACTTGGTGCTGAATGGGACTGTGGTCAATGGGCTCTATATTTTATTCATATGGGATACATTAACCAAGCCTTCTGATAGGTTCCCATGAGAATGTGTGCCCAGTATGGGCCATGTATTTTATAGTCATGCTCATTGTTAGCTGTATTTAATCAACTTCACAGTTTGTTTCCATTACTAAACAGGGGGCCGTAGGAAAAGCATTCACATCATGAACACCATCAGCTAATACTTAGTAATACCTGTGAATTCTGCTAACACGCCAAACCATGATGTTGATCCTATAAATTGACCAACTATAACAAATCATAATGCCTTGTGACCAAAGTAGACTCAAGCCCTCCTTAGGGCTAGCATTAACAGTACTGTCGTCAAACCTCAAAGGGTTTTCAATGGTGAAAAAAGAACTGATTGTAAATCTATGCAAAAAAGTCCAGTGCAATATCTTGTGCTTATAAGAAATGCACCAAGGGCATCATAATAACTGTCCGTCAATACCTGGAATGACTATGGCAACTGAAAGACCACACAAGCAATTTGGAAGTGCCATATTTGTTAAAACTGAAATGGTCATAATTTCTACAGCAAAGATTGAAGAAAACAACACTGAACTAGACCTTTTTTCTGTAAACACCATCACTACAGGTGAGGAGCTCAAGTTAGCCATCACAAAAGAATGCAGGAGATTCTGGTAGACCCTGACTGAGTTAACTGATATGACGTATAATAATAAAAAGTCATGGATGACAGTATGTAAACTCAGCAACAGCCCACAAAAGGTAGATCAACATCATAATGTTGCTGGTAATTAAATTTCTCACCAGGTGCTTCTCAATGGAAAAAGCCCAAAAAACCAAAAACAACCCCTCAGACTGGAAAGGTACAAATACCCCAAAAACCTGGGTTTGGAAACCCCCTTCTTAATGATGAATTGAATTTTGGTTTTAAAGCACAAAAGACAGAGGAAGCAGCCAGTCTTCATGACATACTGAAAACAATCAAGCAATTTGGACTCCAGACTTGAGAATGGCTCCTATGCCTACACAACTCATACACAGCCAGTCAAAAAATTCCAAAGATATGGTGACATGCTCAGGTAGTTGCACTTCTAAAGCTAGGAAAGGATCCATCTGACTCAAAGAGCTTCTGACCTCTCTCTCTGCTATGGCACACATACAAACTATATGAACGACTGATACTGAACCGGTTTGCCCCATATGTGGTGGATAAACACCTATTCCCTGAACAGGATGGCTCTCACCTTGGAAAATCAACAATGAGTCAGCTGTTCTATCTACCTCAACATACTGAGGACAGGCCAAACCGCTGGAGCTGTGTTCATCAACCTAACAGCCGCCTATGCTACAGTTAACCACTGACGACTCCTCCACAAGACCCTGGAAATGACGAAAGATCTATACTGTATAGAGCTGATATGAACCCTGCTCAAAAACAGACTTTTTTGTCAAACTGGATGGAAAGTGAAGCAGATGGAAGGAACAGAGTAATGACTTTCCCCCAAGGAAGTGTACTTACACCACTATTATATAACATCTATTTGAATGACCAACCAATTGATTTGGAAACAAAATATTTAATCTATGCAGATGACCTGTACATAACAGCCCAAAACACTGGCTTTGACCATATTGAAAAATCCCTAAATGAGGGACTAATTATCCTAAACTCATATTACATTGAAAACCAATTACATACCAATCCAACGAAAACACAGTTAGGTGCCTTCCATCTGAAAAACTATGAGGTCAACCACCAGTTCAACATTACATGGTCTGGGACCCCACTATCCCACCGTTCAAATCCAGTTTCCCTTGGAGTTACCCTCGATTGAACCCTCTCATGCAAAGAACATATCACGAAGACGAAAGCAAAGGTGAGCGCTTGTAACAACATTCTATATAAGCTCACCAACTTGAAATGGGGACTTAGCCCCTGAACCATCTAAACCACTACTCTCACTGTCAGCTTCTTCTCTGCCAAGTATGAATGCCCGGTATGGGAGAGATCCATACAAGCTAAGTGCTTTGACTCCATTCTGAAGGATAGCTGCAAATGCATCTCAGGATGTCTGAAGCCTTCCAGCCTAAATAGTGTTTTACCTGCTGGCTGGCATCACTCTGCCTGACATCAGAAGAGCAGTGGCCAGCAGAGTAGAATGATGAAGACAAACTGAAGCTGTGAGACACCCATTGTATGACCATCCCACAGCACACAAACATCTGAAGTCACACAGGAGCTTCCTCACCTTTTGATGCCACACCGAAGGAGACATGATTACAGATGTGGAATACAAATAGCTAATGGCAAAAAATGGACATTACAGCAGCTGAGTCCTTACCACTGGGGCTGATGAACCATGGCCAAGGTGGCAATGTCACCTGCCTACATATGGGAGTCAGATGGTCCAAGGAACTAATGAAGAAGGGGGCTATACCATTGGTTCAACCACCTGTGACTGTAGCACAGAGCCTCAGACTATGCAACACCTGCTGCAATGCCTGCTGCTTGAAGGCACATGTACAACAAAAGACAAAACAAAGTACAATAAACAAGCACAAGCATGTGTAACAAAATGGTCAAACATCATGTAGAGACATGAGAAGAAGATTACTAAGCACATGCTGTTTCTGGTAGGAGTTTTATGATAGACAATGTATTTAATGAGGTTTCCTTGAATACAAATGGAAAACAAGGGGCTTTATTTCCCCATGCTCATTAGGGAAAAAGCCTCTTCTTGTATTCAAGTGAAAATGGTAATTACCAGCATACTATGGTTCACATTGGATAAGATCCTCCACTCTGAGAGAGCCTGCAAAGATGTGGCACTTGCTGACTGCAGGACACTGATGCACAAATCTAATACTTCACACATTACCCAAGATTGAGAGTGGACGATATAAAGCTTTCAGCATGGTGGGGTTTTTTTTAGTTTTTTGCTTCACACTCTAGGTTGGACAATTTCCAGGACTGAGCATAAATGTTACAATCCAGTGGTTCCCATGTCTGGGTACCTTCTGAGCAAAAGTTTTTCACGTCTGTTCTATCCTAGAGGCGATCCTATAAAAAGAAAATAGGATGTTTCTGATATGCTTCTAGTGGAAACATCACGTTTCCACTAGAAATGGAAATATTAGTGCCATCATACAAAGCAGTGCTAAGACTTAATTTGCAATACTATATAAATACGGTTACTCATATTCAAGAAAGATAAATTCAAACTAGAATGGAGTAGAGAAGGGCTTTTAGGATGATCTTGTAAGACAGGGGTGGGCAATTATTTTGGGCAGAGGGCCGCTTACTGAGTTTTGGCAAGCCATTGAGGGCTGCGTGACAGGCAGCCCAGGGCAGATAAATATTAATTTTCTAAATTTTTAGGGGCCCTGCAGGCTAGGTAGAATGGCCTGGCAGGCCACATCTGGCCCCCGGGCCGCATTTTGCCCACCCCTGTTGTAAGCGGTGGTTAAGGGCATGTTTTCACTGCAACACAGCCTGAAGTGTTGCCACAGGGTGCATACAGCTCACTCAATCTCACCCAGTGCATGCCTAATACAGAAATTAGGTGGGATAGCCATCTTTTCTTGGCACTGAGTGTACACCCAGAGCCTATCCTTTGATCTCTGCCCTGGGTATACATAATGGCACAGGTTCAGGGCCATGGCAGGCCCGCTATACTGTTTAATGGTTTGGCCCTTGCATGTGCTGAGTGCAAAGGGGCAATGTTAACCTGAAAACAAATGGGTAAAGTTTGGTCATGAGTAAATGTAGGTGGAAAAATATTTAAAAGGTTTCTGTCACAGGTTCCTGTGTCAAATAGATTTCTATAGAAACTGGATAGGATTCATGGAGCTTACAATGTAAACCTTTACAGTTTACTAGCAAATTATTTCTTTGTATGATCCAAACACATATATAATTCTATAGCAAAAATAGAACTGTATAAAGGTAGTTCCAAAAGAGCTATACAAAAGTTAACTTGTTCTGTCAAATACCATGAGATTTTTCCATAAAATGTCTCTTACATGACAACAAAATATATCTTTTTTTGTGTCTTGATGTAAGTATCCAAATCAGCTGCAAGTCAGCTCCTTGCAGCAAATTTATTAAGGTTTTGCCTTCTTAAAATGTTGCTAGCAGCAATGAAGATTACATCATACTTACAAAACAAGAAATTCAAGGATATACTGAAGATCTAAAACACAATCCCTGTCTGCACCTGTGCAGTATAACTCAAGGAGATGATATCCATGAAGACAGCACCCTGCATTGCTGAGGTTGTAGAACAAGCTGCTGTTCAGTGATCAAAAGAAGCTTCCTGTTTGTTATGTTATTACTTTTCATTATTTGTTCAGTGCTGACAATGCATTCAGCACTGTAAGTGACAAAAATAAAGACAGCTGAGTAGAGGGGGCTTGTAAAGTTAATGTACATATAATGTATAATTCATATAGACGCAGTGTTATTAACTTGTTATGGGTACTGCAGAAGATACAAGTTTCAAGGGGGAATTTGAATGGGGTGTGAGCGATTTGGCAGAAATAGAAGGTTGTTTTCTGGACATTTGCAATGCATACAGTGTTTGCAATGATTAATTTTTTACTTTCTTTTCTTTCTCTTATTGATTATTCTTTAGCCTAAAAAAATTAGAAGAAAGAACATTTAAATTAATGCCATTTGATGCCCATGTGCTTAGCAGCCAATGAAACATTCCTTAGAACAAATACAATAACTCGGTCTTTTTTTAAAGAAGTTAGAAGCTTTCTTTTTAAAGCTTTGTCTTAAGAAGCCATCCAACCTCCTAGGTCAAGCAAAGCTTGCTTCATCTATTCATCTTTCCAGGGAGCCACTGTTTAATTTACAGTAAGTCAAGAGGCAGGAGGGATGATGAAGTTAAGCTCATGCTGTTGAGAACAATCATCTTCGCCCAGAGACATATGTAGCCACAGAAGGTTGAACAGACCACCATAGCTTTAAGGCAGTAAGATAAAAGTGGCACGTGCTGTGCGTGCCCAGTGGGAGCAAGGCCGCAGCCTGCAAACAGAACCCACTCTGCTTTCATTTGATTTGTGGCTTTTTTCCCCTTAATTTTGATTTTCTTAATGAGACCCTGGTGCATTGAGAGGAAAGAAATAGAGAATGGGGAATGGAATAGTGTGACAGCCACCCTTGCAAGGGATAACATTTGCAACAGACAATATAACTGGACCAAACAATGAAAGCAACTATTTCTCAGCCTTCCAAAGAGATTGGAGAACATTAAAAGTAAAACATCAGATAAAAAAAAAATGAAGTGATTTATGTTTTAATTCTGAGATTTGTCCTCTGCCAAAAAAGAATATTGGAATCTTTCTTTTCCACTCGGTCTTGCCAGTCACACTGATTAATATTTAAGATATTTTTTTCATAAGTTTGAATAATACAAATGTTGCATAATTGTACTGTACCTAGTGTTTAGCTTTAGATCCCTCTTTGTCAGTGGTTTTCATGAGGTAATGCAGACTGTTTACAGAGTAGCAGAGCTACCTCCCAATAAAAATAAAAAGAAATCAGCATTTTTCATGGGCTGCTTGATTGAGAGTAATAATAAAATAAAATGATTAATAATAAACTCTCCAGCTCTCTAACAATGTGGATCACATGGCCATCTAATACAGGGCTTAATGGGATAGCTGAGCAGGGTATTAAAATGTCATGACTTCTTTTTTTATTTTACTTTTCTCTTCTACCTACCCTATTTTTTTAGCAAGTGAACTGCATTTTGTTTTCAAAGATACACACTACAGATAACTGTGGGAAGAAAAATTCAGATAACAGATAAAGATATATAAAATTCCATATTTTAAAAGGCAGACTGCAGGAGAGAGAAATATACAGGGTAAGCATCTTAAAAGTGCCACATCAATAACAGTATTTCAATTTTCAAAGAAGTTTTGGGCCCACATTTTTAAAGATGCGTAGGTGCCTAAGGACACAAACAGGTGATATTTTTCAAAAGCATGTAAGTCCAGATTTGTAAAGGTATTTAGGGACCATAACTGTATTGCAATCAGCGTAACTACTAAATATCTCGAAAAGTCTTGCCTTAGCTCCTACTGATTTTTATGGGAGCTAGGTAACAGAGTTGCTTTTGAAAGTCTACTAGGCCTCTATCTGCATCTTTTGGTTCCTAACCATCTTTCAAATGCTGTCCCTCTGATTTATACAGCTAAGTCCTATTTTCAAAACCAGCATAGGCTCAGATCCTCACAGTTATTTAAGCACCTAATCTGGTTGAAGCCAGAATTTTTAAGAATATAGGCACTGAAACCTCTGCTCAGCTTCTTCTCCTGGATCAGCTAAGGGAGCCTAAAATTCAACTTTTTTTTTTTACTTTAGATTTCTCAAGGTGCTTGAAAGGTCTACTTGCACCTGCCTAGAAACACTTTCATTTTGGCAGAGCTTAGTAACATGAAATCCGCTGGACTAGAATCTAGAAATAAGATGTTCTTCTCCCTTAGTTCCCTGAAGGACTAAATCCGAAAGCAGTTCTCAGAGTATGCCTGACACCCCGAACTCATGCCTAACAGGATGGGGCTCCTCAGAAACTGTAGTGGCAGCCATGGTTTTGCTTTACAACATAATGATAATACCATTCCCCTTTTATATTATAGTAGAGTAGTTACAGTACATACCTCAAAAGTAGAAAGCCTCAGTATAAATTCCTCCTCTGCCTGAGGATGTTCAAACCCGCACCTCCCACTTCCCAGAAAGGTGCCCTAACCTCTGTTGGGTTGCACCTCTGTCTGGTTCAGTGAATCTTGACTATTTTTTGCCTAAGTACAGCTTCACAGGAGGACTGAGAAGCACCCTCCCTTTCCAGACAGAGGCGTGTCTACACGCATAGCCATTTAGTTCTTGCTTTAGTAAGACTGTGCAGTCCTGGTGGTGCAAAGATCATTTCCGACCCTACTGCACAGTAGCAACGAGCTACTGCACAGTAGGTCGTTGCTACTGCACCGCAGTGTTGGCATCATGGCTTGTGCCCACAAATGCCACGTTGCCATAGTGATGAGCTATGCCACTGTAGCTCATCACTACAGTGACATAGCATCTCATGTAGACATGCCCAGAATACTCTATAGCCTGGGGCTTAGGTTATTCTCATGGATTATATGGATTTGAATCCCATCAAGCAGAGGAAGGAATCAAAAACCGTGTCTTCCTTTTGTTGTGAAAGTGCTACAAAACCTGAGATATTATATAGAAAGGGGGTGGCCCCACTACCATCAACCTCTCCACTTATACTTTGAAGGAAAAGGATGAATTTTGCTTAGTTCTTTGCTAGAAATGGCACCTACATTCAGGAGAAAATTCAAAGCTCTGGTTCTCAAGTGGATGAAGAAACTGCCTTGCAGCCTTGAGGGAGGCATCTGAGGAAGGAAGCAGGATTTTGAACTCACTCCTGTCCTCATCATTTTCTTATTGGCCAGGTCTAGGCTGTTGGAATACCATTTCCCTTTGTGGATCTAAATGGTAGATTTTTAACCATGGAGGTGGTATTTTTGACATTTAAATATAGGTA
>NW_005841867.1:814214-823505 GCF_000455745.1 Alligator sinensis | reverse complement strand
CCTACAGTGTGGACATGTAAGTATATGTATAGATTGAGCAGGCACAGTAGGCTATGCACTTGCCAAGCACATGGAGCCATGTACCTTTGCCCATTCTGGATGTGTACCTGTGTTAGGTCACAAAAATGTAGGCAGCAAGAAAAAAATGTTATATGAGTGTTAGACTTCGGAGAAGCAAGACCCTCCTATGTTTTACCCCAAAGAACAGAGTGGTTAGGTCATTCATGCAGGAAGCAGGAAACCAAGTTTTTAGTCCTCTCTTGCCCAGAAGGTGGTTGACACTGTACCTTGTTGACTCCCCGGTACAATGCTCTAATGACCCTGCTATGCATGAGGCATTATCCATTCCCTTTCCTACTGGGAAAGGACCATATGTAGGACCAGGAAGAAGAGAACAACCTAGAGGTTATGGGGTTGGTGAAATGGCTGCTGACCTGGAAGGAATCAAGTGCTGAATTTTAGCTTAGGCTCTTACTCCCTTGAGACAGGGATCTCCCCACAGTGCTGTTCTACATCTGTTTTATCCAGTAGCTAGGAAATGCAAGGGGAAATACCTGAACCACAAAAGGGGTGCCACAGGGGCCCAGACAGTGCTTGAACCTTGGTGTGGTGGTTTGAGCTGTTTGCTGGAAAGTCAAAAAATGCAGATGCAAACCCCTTCTGGGTAAAATGGATCTAAAATCTGGGAATTCTACTTCCTGGGAAAGTGCCATTGAACTACTCAGCTATTGGACCTAAAACATGGGAGGGCTCACTGGCAGTCATCTTCCCTGGACTTACATTATGGTACATGTAGTTATAAATGTAGCTGACCCATGTGTAGCCCTACAGTCCATGTTCAATCTATGCATGCATGTTTACGCAAGTACAGAATAAAGCCAGAGACAAAAATGTCCAGATAGATGGCTGAAGAACTGCCATTTAGATGTACATATGGAAATAGAATCCCACCCTGAATATACTGACTTCAGGTGACTTGCTTTCTCAGCTGTGTTGGCTGTTCTGAGTTAGGTAACCTATGGTCCCTATAAGGGGCCTAGTAACTTCACTTAATGTTTTGGATTCTGCTCCAGTAACCAAGCACCAGGAAAGGTCCTTATAAGATTAAGCTCAAAGTTATTGGGGGTTGGACTAAATGACCTCCTGAGGTCCTTTCCAACCCTAATTTTCTATAATTTCTATTTATGAAAGTGAGGTTTATTTACCTAATTGTTTAAGAGCTCCTGATAATGTTACCCATAGATTAAAGGTATTATAGACATACTCAGTACAGAATTTAACCAACTGCTTTTATTTGTTAGCTTTAATTGCTTCTTGGATATATAACATTTTGTTCAAATTTGGGGGTTTGAGGATTTTTATTTCAAATATCTTGGAGATTTTCCTCTCCACTGATACTGACAAAAGCTGGAGAAGCAGTTCTAGAATTAGTGTCTTCTTTTTTCTAGCAGAACAGGGAGGGTAACTAAAGTTATCATAGCCTCCTATAACAATATTCTGATCCTCCAAGCTTTTGTCTTTCAGTAAGGACAGGATTCTCTTTATAAAATAAACATTCATAAAAAAGGCCATTTTCATGCCTCAAAAAGTAATCCCAAACCTCTTCCCTCCCCAGTAGAAGGGAAGAGTGGCAGGTCACTGATGCACAAATGTCAGTCTAGAAGTACAAAGATCATTCTGAGCCATAATAAGAGCGATGTGGATATGAAGGGGTGTCTTGAATTACTCAATAGTGGCAAAATGTCTAGCAGTGGTAACAAGCTCAGGATAGGAACTTACCTGCTCCAATATTACTTCAGTTTTACACTGCCTACAAATATAACCATAACCACATTATTTTTGTCACACAGATGAAGTGTATGTTTCACCACAAGACAGCAACCTTAATGCTACCCCTAAATCAATACTGTTTACAGTGGAAACAGAGTTTTAAAACTTTACTAACTTTATTTTCTACAAAACAATCATTGCATAATTTTGAATTATAATAAGTTTGAGGAAAGTGTAGTCAGCTCATGGGGATTCCATGAGCAGAAATGAAGGTTAAATTCAATCGCTAAATTATTCATTGTGAATTATTTGCTTGGCCCTAGCACTGAAGGACAGAGGAGTGAATAGAATTGTTAGAGACACAACTAATATTAACAATAACAGAGCTGCAACTCTCATTTCCAGCACACTATGCTGTAAATTTCCCCTGTGTTTTAAAAGAACTGCAGTGTTAGCTATTTTTTATCCTATCAAACTGGCCCTTTAAACTGTACATAACTCTCCTTCTTGACATTTTTGATTCAGTTTATCTGAAAATTGTGAAAAGTTATAACTGATAACAACAGGAGTATTTTACGAGAAGGACAATGTGAGTGGTAGCTCCAATTTCACTGTACTGTACATCACAGCTTCCTTTATTTCAGTGATAATATGCACGGACACTGTACTACCAGTGATCAAAAGTCACATCTGACCAACCTGCATTACAACCAGGATGGGTAATAACTATGGTGGAGTGGTAAATGAACTTCCTTCAAATAGAGGAGACAACGACATAGTTTCCAAATTCCACAGATTCTATAGATCTAGAATGAATAAGAATCCAGGACTACACTTCTCCCCCAGTCACACGTTAAACTGTGATTGGTATATGGCCCTCATCACTGCAGTATCTTAGCATTTCAAAGTCTTCCATGTATTTTCCTCATTGAAGATCAGTGTTGACCACTATAGCCACACAAATGCACTGTTCACCCTTCTGCTACTGGCATTAATTCATTAGAGTTATGTTTATACACATTGGCTTCTCAGAGGATGCATCTACATGTTCATTAATGTGCTGTAGTTACTGCACATTAAGTTTAGGACTTATATAACCAAGTACTAAATCAATATGCAGTAACTGGCACTACTGTGCAGTAGTGCTGGTGCATGGCTTTTTAGTGATGCTAACTGCGCAGTAGCCTAATACTACTGCACAGTAGGATATTAGCATGGGTTTTGCCCTGCATGCTATTGCGCAGTAGAATTAGGCTGCTGCACAGTTAGTGTCTCATCTAGATGCACACAGCATGCCTCAAAAAATGCCCACCCCCTCTCTATCAACAGATATAGTCCTCATGAACAAAACTACCTAAGGAGCTTGGGGTGCTTCTGCAAGTTCCTTGGGAAGTAGGGAGCACGCTGTGTTGGTTCAACACATGCCTTTTGCTATTTTTGAAGCTTTCATGCTTCACTTCTATGTGCTCCCTTTGTGTCTCACAGCTGAGAGAGCATAGCATTCATTCACTTAGAGCTACCCTCTGCCCTTGCTTACACCAATGCCACTCACAGCCCAGGGAGACAAATAAATTTGCCAAAGGGCCATCATTCAGAGATCCATTTCTTAAGGGAAAAAAAAAAGAACAAATAGAAGGATTTTGCAGCAAATGAAGTGTGTTCAGTCAAGTAATATTGGACTGTGCTTTGAATGAGTTATGAACAAATTCCCCCTGACGCAGTGCATTATGAACCCAGTAGACTATACACACTTCAGCAGTTCTGGTGAGTTATGTAGTCACTCCAGATTCATGAAAATAAATAGCATTATTCTACTCTCCTCTCTCTATATATATATGTGTATATATATATGCACTCTCTCTCTTTTTCCCCCTCTCCATTTGACCCTCTGTAACAAATGGTCAGTAGACACAGATTTGATGTTACATTCCTACCAATATAGCACAGTCTTATAGCAGACTTACAAAGCCTGCTCAGCTAAGTGGCTTAAACACCACTTCACCCAAAGAGGAACTTTGGCCAGTGGCAGCCAAGAGTACAGAAGTGAAGGGAGGAAGTAGAATGAACAAAAGAATCTGCCCCTTTGGCCATGCAATTATGGCACTCCAGTACCTTGCCCTAGTTTCACTTTAGACAGTCTCATTCTACCTTTCAGTGTTGTTCTTCACTTGGATAAAGTATTCATTCTTCACAGTCTGTTATAAAAATGCTGTTTAGTGTCACTTGTAGAGATGTAATGGAAACTTAATCCTACCATAGAAATGTCTGGATTTCATGGAGATTCCGTGGATATATTAGACAAATAGTATGTTATATGTACATATTATAGATAATACATATATATTTTTATACCTAGGGAATGTGTATTAACAATAGAAGCTATTCAAAATCAATAATTATAACTTCATGCATGTTTAATTAGAAGAATTTGCTTAAATAGTATTTCAAAAAGGCCACTTCCTGCACCTACAGAGATGTTCTCTACTTGTTCACTTGTCTTTAAGTTTTACTTTAATGTCATTATTAAGTCTCCTTGTTCCTTTATAGTTAAATCCTCTTTCACTTACAAAATGACTGCCCTTGACTTCCAAATGCATCAAGTCCCATTTTAAATTGTTATTAAATGCCTACAATTATTAGATCTCCATGATAGAACTATAATGAGAAGGCATTAACTGATTGGACCTGCTATCCATGATGAAGTATTGTAACCTTTGAGGTGATGCATGACACAAAGTAATGTAATATAGATGGCATTTCAAGATTCAATGTGTTTTCAAACCCCTCCATGCAAAGGACACTAATACATTAATAATAAACTATATTTCCATTAAACACACACCATCAGCACAATCCTTTACCCAGCATATTCACTTATATATGAATTTAAGAGGCATTGTACAAGGCATGTTTAATTGTGAAGGGTTCAAGACAGACTTTTTGGTATCTTTAAAGGCAAAGGACTTTGAAGGCCTAAGGATGGTAACACAGTGTACCCTCCTCAAGATTTTAATTTGGTCCCACAGAACTTGTAATTCCTGATGACAGTGAAGCCATGCACAAAAACACATTTCTAAGAAGCTAATAGCCTAAATTTGTAGGTTCTGCTGAATGCAGCTTTTGACATAAGGAGAACATTCAGCTAGAGAGCCTTCTTATAAATCATGTGAAATTAAACATATATGTAGGTTATCAAATTCCATTTATCCCAGTTTGTGACTATCTGATTTTTGGTGAAGAAAAAGAAAAAGAAAGCATCCTGGGAACTAGGACCTAGAAGGGATGGGGTGGGATATGTATGGAGTTCAGATGGGTTTATTAGGTGCAGGGGAAGCAGAAGGTAGGGGATGGTAGCACCTTACAGATAGCATCTGATAAAGTTGCTGCCTATGGAACCTCATGAACTAGTTAATCTCTAAGCTTTTACTCTGCCCAACCTTCTGTTTGACTTCAGACTAACACATCTAACCACATTCTAGGTGCCGGGGATGCATCTTTTTACCCCATACAATTACCATGATTTCATATTTTTTTCTGATGAAAACATTGTTAAAAATAATTTTGGTCATGTGCATACTATAGTTAAACATTCCCAAGACTGGAGAAAAGGATCAACATTGTTTTGGAAATTAAAGCTAAGTACAGGCATTCAAGAAGCCCAAGTCATAAGTGCTCCAAGTATCATGCTTTACTCAAAGTGCCCTAGATTAGTGCCTGATTGAACAGAACTGCTATTCAATCTTGGGGGCAGGGAGGGGGACGGAGAAGAGGGGCACAGAGGTGGCCTGCACTAGCTGAGGCCAAAAGACTGTGGGTGCTTCTGTATGCCTCCCAGGAGGCTGCTGGAAAAAACCCCTCTCCCCAGCCCTAGCCCCAGCCTCTGCCAGCTGGCAGCAGTGGCTGGGGTGGGGAGAGGGAGCGGAATAGAGCCCCGCCTCCACCCCCCCGCTTGCTGGCTCTGGTCTTGGGGGAACTGGGCCAGGTTTCTGCAATGGAGGGACTCTGTCCCTCCACCCCTCTGCCCATCTTCCTAACAACTGCAGCCGAGAGCTGCACCTCGGGGATGCACCACTTTTTGCCATGCCGAGAACTGGGGAGTGGGAGGAGGGGGCCTGCATGGACCTGGCCTGCACCCCCCCCCAAGACCCAAGCCAAGAACCTGGGGGGGGGGGCTCATGTGGCAGGGGGATTCCGTCTCCCCCAGGCCCCAGTTTTCTGCATGGTGAAAAGACAGGCCAGGCAGCCCTGTGCTGCAGCTCCTGACTGCAGTTGTCATAGGGCTTGGGGATGAGGGAACAGAGGCCCCCCACCATGGGGACTGAGCCCAGCCCTCCACAAGAGCTGAGTCAGCAAGCTGGGGGGAGCCCATGTAGCAGGGGGACTCCATTCCCTGCTCAACCCCCAATTCCAAGTGCAGCATAAAGCAGTGCAGCCTTGAGCCCCAGCTCCTGGATGCATCTGGGGGAACAGAGCCCCTCTGCCATGTGGACCTGTCCCAGGACCCTAGTCAGAAAGCTGTGGGGCCCACATGGTGCGGGGGGGGGAGGGGGCTGCATTCCCCAAGCCCATGCCTGGTTGTACAGGAAGGAGACAGCCTTTTTGTCTCCTCTCTGTGACAGCCTAGGGAAATAACTGGACCAGTGCTTACCTGAAGTCTACAAGCACTGGCCAAGGCTAGCATGCCACCCTGCATGGTGCCCCTGGGATGCTGGCAGAATGTGACCAAACTACCTTGACTCGCAATTGGATGTGCTACAGGCATTCAATAATGCTGTGTAACCTAAAGCACATTAGTCTGATACCACATACATGGAGGGTTAACTTAGAGTGGGACCTGCCATTTTTAAAGCACTCTATGTGGCATGAACATCTTGTTTGGTTACAGCTGTAGTTGTATGCGCAATAAGTGTTATGTCTGTACTTAGCGGAAAAAGAGTAGAATAAACAATGAAAAAAATAAAACAGACAGAATAGTGCACTCCATTCACTGTTTTTTCCCCCTAATTATGAAATATGATCTGCAAATAGTTAATGAACCAGCTCTTATTAGATATGTATCCTGCTGAGCTCCTTATAATTTCCAGTTTATCTGATAATATCAAATACAAATACCATTTACATCATACTTCATTTCACATATGATGCTCTTTTTCCATGTTACCTATTAAAAAATTAAGGTACAGCATTTAAGAGACTTGCCAATGGAGACTTAGTGACGTATTTTAGTTTTACTGGGACATTCATGGCTCTTTTTGGGACATCCTGATGCTCCAGACTTTTTTTTTAAGTGTCTCTAAAATACTATGGGTTTTCATTTCATCAGTCAAAGAATTCTATTATTAGTTGTACAAGCAGTAAATATTACTTCAGAATGACAGAAAAAAATAGTGCACTGGAACAAGAGTTCAGTGTGATGAAAAGCATTTGGGATAAAGGAAACAGCTGAAAGAATGTAGATACTATCAAAGCTTTTCTTTTCCTCAAAATGAATGTTAACACTTATTCCATGTTTCATGGCAAATTAATGTTAAAAAGACATGTGTTACTCAGAACTATGAGGAAGAGTCAAATGTTACTGTTAAATCAGAAACTAAAACTGGTGATGTCATGTGGCAGGGCACTGTTGGTGCCTGCCACTTTAAGGGCTGAGCCAAGCAGCCAGCAAGCGCGTGTTTGATTGTGGCAGCCATTTTAGATCTCTGGCTGCCTATATAAACAGAGCAGTTTGCTGCTAGCAGGCTAGGCAGAAACATAGCCTGGCTATAAGGCTGAATGCAACATCTTGGAGGTAAGGGCAGGAGCTGTAGGGGATGGTTTGGAGGCTCCTGGTCCTGGGCATGACCTAATTCTGCACCCTGCTGGGAGTGGGTGGCCTGATGGGACTCCCAGTGGCATGGGAGCCTCCAGGAAATACCAGGCCAGTTACCACCCTGGTGAAAGGTGGGTTGAGGTGCCTTAATAACCCCAGCTCCCACAACCGGGTGGGTTACCGCATGGAAGAGCCAAGAAGGTGGTCCCAGGTCAGAGAGTGGGCTATAGACTCAGAAGCCTGACTTAGAATACCTTTGACTAGTCAATGCTGGGGCCAGGACCAGAATGGTCTAAAGGGCCCACCATGAGGGATGCCCAGAACTGAGGGCCTGGGGTTTTCAACTGGCCTTGGAGGTGAAACCAGGCCCTGTGTGGCCAAAGGTCCTGGGGGGACCATGCCTGAGAAGGGAAAGTGTTCAGGGAGCTAGGCAGCCCAGAATGAGGGTGGGGTATGCTGCCTGATCAGAGGGATCTGGTTGGGGTCTGGACTAGAGGATTCTGGGGCTCAGTATGGGGCTGGTGATGATAAGAACAGTGTATGCCATCTGTGAGGCTTACCCTGTGGTGTAGGGGAAGTATGGAACCACAGATAGCACCCCCTGGCATCAGGGCAAGAAATGGGCAGCCTCCTACCGAATTAATATCATCATTCTATATCATCAAGATGTGGCAGACGAAGGCAGATGGTTGGCCCAGAAACAGGTGGGTGGGCCATTGGTAGATTTGGCCCCGAGGAGACCCCCTGTTACATGTCATCACACACCAGTACTTTTCTGAGTATTTATTATGGAAGTAGGATTATATCTGATCTGGAATGAGACAGTGAGAATTCCCCATATTCTGATCAAACCATTAGAAAAAGCTTTCTCTCAAGGAGGTACCTTTCAGATTTAAATAGAGCATTTTGATTTTTCCCAGAAGCAGTGATGAAATTTAGGCAAACAAGTTCCTTGGGTGAATTTGAAACCTTTTATTATACCAACCCAAATGGTTGGAGAATAGTTATTAAGCAAGCTTTCGGGTTCAAAAACCCTTCGTCAGGCTCAGGAAGCTGCAGCAGTTGGTGTGTGCTCTTCCTGGATGGAATGAAAAGTAAAGAAGCCAGGGGCTGGGCTGGGCTGGGCTGGGCTGGGCGGGGGAGTCAGTTGCCAGGCAGATTATAATGTATCAAAAACCCAACGTCTATGTTTAGTCCCTGATCTCTAGTATCCAGCAGGTTGATGAAATGGAGCTCATAGGCTCGTCTCTGGGATGTGTTGTGTAAGTTTCCCTTGAGGATCAGGACTGAGAGATTGGAGAGAGAGTGGCCCTCCTGTGAGAAATGTGCCCCCACCGGTAGTTGGGTGTTTCTGTCTTTGATGGATTTCCGGTGTGGTTGTTGTTTGGTCTCTCCTACATATTTTCCATCAGGGCATTTGGTGCATTGGATGAGGTATATTACATTTCTGGAGGTGCAGCTGTAAGATCCTGGGATGCTGATGGCTCTGTTGTGGGGTGTAGTAATAGTGGGGGTGGTGGAGATGTGTGGGCAGGTTTTGCATTTCTTGTCCTGGCACGGTCTGGATCCTTTTGGTGTGTTCTGGACTTGAGGAAGTTTGCTTCTGGTGATGAGGTTGGTGAGGTTCGGTGCTTGTCTGAAGGCTAGGATGGGTGGCTCTGGGAAGATCTTTTTAAGAATAGGGTCTTTTTCTAATATGGGTTGCAATTTTT
>NW_005841867.1:809233-814105 GCF_000455745.1 Alligator sinensis | reverse complement strand
GTTCTCTTCAGTACAAATGCGGTGGTATCTGAGGGCTTGGCTGTATATCACAGCTTTTTTGGTGTGTTTAGGGTGATTGCTGGTTCTGTGCAGATATGTATGTTGGTCTGTGGGTTTCTTGTATACTGTGGTCTGTATTTTACCCTTCTGGATACTGATCATTGTGTCTAAAAAGGAGATGTTGGTGCTGGAGTATTCTAGAGAAAGTTGGATGGAGGGTTGGTGATTGTTGAATTTCTGATGGAACTCAATCGGAGATTGTAGGTTTTCAGTCCAAATGATGAAGATGTCATCGATGTATCTTAAGTATAGCAAGGGTTTGATGGTGCAGTTCTTAAGGAAGTCTTCTTCCAGGTGTCTCATAAAAAGGTTGGCATACTGTGGGGCCATTTTAGTGCCCATAGCTGTTCCCATCATTTGGAGGAAGTGTTGATTATTAAAAGTGAAATCGTTGTGTGTGAGGATGAAGTGTATAAGCTCAGTAATATCTTTTGGGTCTGTATTCTGGGTTGTAATCTTGTTCCTGTAGATATGTAAGGCAGGCTTGGATGCCATCCTGGTGTGGGATGTTGGTGTACAGGCTGGTAACATCCATGGTGGCTAGGAGTGTGTTGCTGGGAAGGTGGTCTATGTTTTTAAGTTTCCGTAGCAAGTCTGTAGTGTCTTGTATAAAACTTGCTCTGTGGGTGCAAGCGGTTTTAGGATTGATTCAACAAAACCTGATATTTCCTCAGTTAGGGTCCCATGGTTGGATATGATAGGTCTGCCAGGGTTCCCTTGTTTGTGGATTTTAGGGAGCATGTAAAAAGTCCCCGGGTTAGGTAGCGGGGGGATCAAGGTCTGTAGTTTTTCTTGTAGTCTTGATGGAAATGATTTGATGGTATTGTTGAGTTTTTTGGTGAAAAGGGGAGTAGGATCTTCTTGTAGTTCTTTGTAGTAGGTGGTGTCAGAGAGCTGTCTGTTGGCTTCCTTTATGTAATCCTTAGGATCTCATGAAAAGTAGGAGTAAACAAGTAATATCTTCAATATATGTATGACACAAACCATTACATGACCCCTGACCCCTCCTTTCACCATAAAAATGCAACTACACCATACTTGGAAAAACGGTCTGAAATAACCCAAATGAAATTCAGCAATGACAAGGGCAAAGTACTACACTTAAAAAGAACAATCAAATACACAAATACAAAGTAAGGAAAGACTGACTAGACTGCCATAACTGTAGAAAAGGAATGGCAGGTAATAGTGGACAGCAAGTTGAATGAGTCAATGGTGTAATGTTCCATAGTACTGAAATGTATTTAATGGCATCGGTGATGCGTAGGGGGTGCACATGGGTGCATGTGCACCCCCTGAGATTGGCCATGCACATCCTGAAAGCGCCAGCAGCAAAACCAGAAGTGCACTTCCAGTTTCGCTGCTGGCTTGGCGATTGGCCGCTGGGAGACCCCTTGTTTAATGGAGTCATGGAGCTCCATTCAAATCAAAAGCAATTTCTTTATTCAGCACTGGTGGGGTCTCACTTGGAATATTCTGGGCATTTCCATTCACTAAACATGCGAAGAAACTGGGAAAAGCCTAAAAGAGAAGTCTGAAAAAAATTTACCAGAAACTTGAAAAATATGATATATGACAAAAGACTGAAAGAACCGGGAAGAGAAGACTGAGGGAGAAGGTGATGAGTCTTCAAATATAAAATGGCTTGTTATAAAAAGGATGGTGATCAATTGTTCTCTGTATCCACAGGACACAGAATGAGAAACAATGTCCTTAAATTGCGACAAGGGAGATTTGTTAGATACCAGTATTAGGATGATCTTTCTAACTATGAAGGTAGTTAAGCACTGAAAGAGACTGCCATAGACAAAAATGTTCTCATCAGTGATTTTTTTTTTCCTGTCGGAGGGTTATAGGATCAAGCTCTATAGTTATGATTTATAAATAAAGTCCTACAGTCCTCACTTAGTCTTACCTTAGTCAAAACTCATTTTCTGCAAGGAACTGCATAAGGACTGCAGAGTTTCACTCAAGGTTAATCATTATGTAACTAACACTGGATACACCTGAGAAAAATATTCAGCTGTCTACATACTTTCCAGAACATTTTAAATTCTAAAATCCTTGCCTTCCTCATCAAGCTCCTTAATTACTTAATTAAAATGACTGCATATAACTAATGTGCTATTGCAGGCTGTCGGAAATTTACTTGCAGTAATTAAAACACACTGAAGTCTTTGTAGTTGCCTTGCACACCTGAAAGCGTCCTCTTTTCCATTTCTTTCCTTTTTCCTGCCTGAAATACCCACTCATGGTCTTTTTTTTTTCTCTTCTTTTGCTTTCTTTTCCTCTACCCATCGCTTCCCCCACCCACCCCCAGAACACTTTTTTCAGATCGGCTAGATCTCTTGTCCTCATTCTTTCAGTGCTAGATGCTTATTTCAGTCCTGCTGGATTCTGTGAAAATAATTTCACAAAATTAAAATGGCCTTACTCTAAATTTTACCCTGTTAAACATTGTGTAAACTGTGATCAGATCTAGGCCTGTGTATCCTACTGTTCTATTTTGTCTCCATATTTCTCCACTTTTCTGTCTGGATTACGTCATCTTCTCAGTGTTCTTCTTCCTTTGTCCTTTTGAAATTTAAAATACATCTGTCAGAAATTATAGCTTAACCTGTACCAAAGTACCACTTTAATTAAAATTCTGCCTGAAGCCTAGCTCCTGAAATGCAGCCATCAAGCATAAGACAAAGCAGCAGCTATCCAAAGTGAGGGCTCAGTGCTGGGGAGACCCATACCAATGTCCCAACATGCACTGAGATAATTACAAATCCACAGAAGCAGGGATTTAATTGAAAATCATAGGCTCCAGGATTGTTGCAAGACTGAAATCCTCCAATGGCCCTGGAAACAGTAATCACTCAATGAGCTCTTTTCCCTATGCTCTCACCCCCTGAGGGTGACCTTACCCTACAAAAATCCATCCGTCTCTTGCATGCTTTATGCATCCTCCCCATGGAGAATGCATTTTATATAACAGGATGATTAATTCTTGATCTCTACATCAGGGAGAAGGAATTTATTGAAGATGTACAGTAAGAAAGGAATTGTGATGGCTTTACTATGCTTTTCTGCTTTGGGTCTTGTTATTTAAATGGATCTGTTGCTGGTAAGTAAGAAGCACAAAGTTTCTTGCCATAGTATTTGAAGATAATTGATTTTCAGCATATCCCCTTGAGTACTCCATGCCTTCTGGGCATTTCATGATATATGGTATTCTGTGCCTGCTCTTTGAACCTGTTTTACCTGTTTACAAGGCCATAGTGCATAAGGCTCGGGTGTTAAAAGATAATCACCATGACCAATGCATGGGAAATGCAGCCCCAGGTACATATTACCAAAGAAGACAGTTTGGCTTTTATGTTAAAATTATGTCATTGACTGTCTTATTCTTATTTCCACTTAGCTTATTCTTCCTGGGCTTCCAACTGCATATTGAAGAACTCAGGCTAACACTTACTAATGTCTACAGGAAAAAAAAAAGCACACACACACACAGTTTTGGAGTACTAATATATAACCTAAGACCAACATTTTCAAATATGAGGATTTTAAAATTAGGCAGCTAAATCTGGTCCTAAATAAGTGGTATGAATTCTTTTTGCTTAAGTAAAAAAAAAAAAAAAAAAAAATTAATTTGACTTCTACCTCAGGATCAAGTTCTGGTTCCCTAAATAACAATGAATAACACCTCATTCCATAACTAGCCTTCCTGCTAGATAACACCTGATCTGGAATAGCCAATTAATGAAATTCTACTATTTCTCTTTCTGCAAGGTTTCAAGAATCCGTACGTTTCTTATATATCCTTCAACTAAAACGATTGACGTTTTGTGCCACAACCACCAAAGACCTCTCTTTTCTGCAGTCTTATTTTTCATTTCACTCCATTTCCACCCATACTTATCTACTTTGCTTTTTGTTAGGAGTATGTCTATAAATCCCGATGCACCATTACCTGAGTGCTTTCTAAATATTAGCGAATTAGGCCTTACAACATATATGTTAAATGGGAAAATATTATAGTTTCCATAATACAGATCTGAGACTAAAGCACAGAAGATGAAATGACTTTTCCAAGGTCCCACAGTCTATGGCAGGAATTGAGCTCAGTTCTCCTAATTCCATAGGCAACTGGTAGGGGGCACATGGGGGTTCATGTGCCCCCCCTGATGGGGCTGGTGCTCCCCCTGATGGTTGACACTGATGCTGTCGGTAGGGCTGGTGCCCCTCCTGATGGGGCCACCACAGTCAGCGGCTTCTGCGGGTGCCCCCCCAGATTCAGGAGGCACCAGTCACTCATGCCTAATCCCAGTGCATTAACCTTAAAACTATCATTGATTTAATAATAAAAGTAATACTAATAATAATCATCATAATTAGTTATTATAAATGAATAAGGAGAAGGAAAATGCCTCAACTGAGTTCTCTGAGCACCACATACTCATTGAAAATGTCCTTTATTAATTAAAATGACTCAGGCCATTAAACCCTGGTGACTGCCATTTCACTCAGACCATGCATATATTATATTTTGTTCCCCCTTAGTTAATTTCTGGTTTGTTCTGGGGAGACCTTTTAGCAGCCAGCAATAGGTTTGTTTCTGTGTTCCAGTCAACAAAGGTTTCATGTCTGCTCTATTTCCCATCACCACTTCTGGGAAATCTCTGCATCCTAGCAATAGAAACTGTACTTTGCAATTTGACCCAACTTAATGCCACTTAGCAAAACAGAAATCAAAAGGAAGTTCTCCATTTGTCATATCAGCACAGTGTTAGTATTTCTTGCAGCCAGCATCTTTTCTGAATA
>NW_005841867.1:797923-809202 GCF_000455745.1 Alligator sinensis | reverse complement strand
CTTCCGATTATACATGTATCAGGCATCTGTTAACAGTGCTGATTTAAATTATCCAGAGAGAAAACATGAGCCAAAGCTAAAAACACTATTGACACAATAATGCTGCCCTGGGTAATGTTCTAATATAAGCCCATCATGCTGTCTCAGTTAAAAGCCAGTGCCAGGCAACACCCCACAATGCAAACCCAACTGATATGCATTACGTCATGTCTAGGAAATCTAGCAAAAGTTGCCCAGCAATAAAGTTTTCATTTCTGAAAGAAAGGAAGACAGAAGGGGATGCATTTTAACCTTTAAAGGGGTCCTTAATTCATTCAGCTACCTCCTGGAATACAAAGGGCTCGTATATCACTATATTTTATCTCAGTCCCTTTAACTCTCTTGCAAGGCTAAATCCTTATTTTTGTTCTCTACCTTGAGGAAAGTAAGCATAAAGTTACAAATAACACTCAACAGGTTTTCTGAAAAAAAAATCTACTGTTTTGACAGTTGCTGATATTTCTCATCTGGATAGACAAAGTGGTGATCCTTTGTTCCTTCCAGAGAGAGCAAAAACCCTGACTCCATGAAAGTGAATGGCAGGAGTTTGAGATTGTACTTTTCTGGCAGAAAATCTTTTCAGCACAGACTGCTAAGTTGACAAAATCAGTACTTGCATATTTGTCAACATTTTCAATTGGAAGCATGATGTTATGTTTAAATATTTTTAAATGATTCATTTACAAAAATTCTAAAATGATACCGTTTCCTCACAACTGATAACCAAATCAGATTTTGAAATCTGGCAATTTCTTTCTGAAGATAATTCCATTGTTGATCCAGCTCAATAATCTGATCATATTAAAAGACTAGTTTATGTACAAATTTGCTTCTCTATTATGATACATATATATAAAATCTTTGATAATGTTAGTGTATCTATATATTTACACAAAGAAATTATACATATATGGATGTGGTGTATGTATAATTTTATTGCTTCAAAAATCCCTCTGCAAAAAGGATTTATGTTTCTAGGAAAGACTACAGCACTCATGGCCTTATATGAGAGACTGGTCAACACTGACTAACGCTTTTTAATTTTACTTGTCTCTCTTATTGTACCATGTCCATCAAAATAAGTATAGAAGATATATGAGCTCCTTCTTCCTTCACCCCTTTTTTAGAAACTTAAAAAAATATCATCATCACTTCTTATTTGCATTTTGATAATGCCTAGGAGCTAAAAAACAACATTTTAAAATATTAATGCAGAAATTATGAGTAAGCTTCTTTGTGTCATGGAAAAGATCAGACTAGGCAATCATAATGCTCCCTTCTGGCCTTAAAATCTATAAACCAATTAATCTCTTCTTATGGTGAGGAGGACAGTGATGACAACAATGGTGATAGTAATAAATTCCTTACATGTGACATTATATTAGAATCATCATGATATATTGCTATATTAAAGTGATGATCATATATGCCATAACAACATATGTCATATAATAAACTGTTCTTGTGCCCAGAAGACCCAAACAGGGAACAGGACTCTTTTTCTCTGGGTGCCTGACAGTGAACAAAAAGCTGGTTTCTGCCCCAAGGAACTTGCCATCTAAGTAAACAGAGGCCTCTTTCAATTGATCTAGGCACTGCACATACACAGAATAACAGAGGACACCAACCATAAAATGTCTCTTGTCTAAATAGACAGGATGGGCTTGTGTGAGTGAGGGAATAGAAACAACATACAAGCATAGCCAAGACAGAGCCATAACATAACTAACATAATGTTAGCCTCTTTTTTTCTATTGGCAGGAGCAGGGAGGGAGACTTGGGTTGGGTATGTGTCAGGTTTTAATTATTTATGGGTCGGAGGTGTGTAGGAGGGGGAAGATAATCTTGATGGAGTGGTTGAAGGGAGAACAGGTTAAGGAAGTGGATGTTTTATTTTATGCTGAAACTGCAGTCCTGGCATTTTTTGGAGATTGGAAAGTAAAAGATAAATGTCCCACAAACAAGATAAGGATTTCTTAGGACAATATCTTTTATTGGACCAACTGCAGAGGTGAATCAGGGGGGCACTGGTGGTGGTGTAGTGATGCAGATGCATCTCACTTTGATTCCTGCTCCACCCAAACTTTATAACCAACTGCCTGGGAGGGGCAGCGGCATTTCTGTTCACACAGCAGTGAATGAGTCAATTGACTTCATAGTTCATTATTGTCTCCATGTTTCCTCTAATATCTCTTCACTCCACAGGTGTTAAACAATGCTCTCTCCTTTTTAATGGTCTTCATGTTCCAATATTCAAGCTATCTTTCCTTCGTAATATTGCTGTCTGCTAGCCATTCCTGGTAATGTCTCTTTTTTTTTTATTTCACAGCCCTGCAGACTGGTTTTAGCTCCAACTAAAAACCTTAACTAAGATGTGGTAATATTAACTTGGATGAACATTAATTCAAGTGTGGACATGACTGACAGTTAAGCACTGAATGCACAGTCATTATACTGAAGAAGGCTAGATTGTATTTAATTAATCTAAATAGAAGATGCACATGTAACTATAATGACTAAAGGATTAATGAAACAGTCTCTTTTGACTATATTTTGTCTGGTTTATTGTGGTGTATTAAACTTGGCACAAGGTTGGCCAGCCTGCAGCATGGGTATACAAGTGGTATGGACAGCCCTTCTATGTGACTGGGGAGGGAAGAGGCAGCACCATGGTAGACAGGGCAGGGAACTTGAAGCAGAGCATCAGAGAAGATGCTGGGCTAATTTGTGGCATGGCTGCTAGAAAAGTTGGCTCCCACTGATCTAGCAAATGAGTGCACATTTCAATTTAGGGGTGCACAGTAGCAGGAGGTATTCTTCTCAGAGCTGATAGTGTGGTATCTGAGGACCTGACTGTATGTAACAGCTTTTTTGGTGTGCTTGTGATGATTGCTGGTCTTATGGACATAGGTATGGTGGTCTGTGGTCATGATGCCCACCTGCCCAACCTAAAAATCTGCCTTTATACAACAAGAATACTCCAGTAGAAAAATAGATTGTATATTTGAAAAAGCTGTCCAAATGCCTGACAATAATGTGCAATAATGCAAAAACTTCTGAGACCACCCCACACTGGAATGAATCAGAAGAATCCTCAAACAGCTACAGCCTATACTTGAAAAAGATCAGACCTTTAGAGAAATATTCCTAGCCCTACCACTCCTGGCTTTCAAACAGCCTCCTAATCGTGCAAACATCAGAAGCAAACTCTCTGCTGCCCAACAGACCAGACATTAAGTAGTGCACAGCATTGCCTTGGTAAGAAATGCTTAACTTGCCAACACATCTCTGGTGCCACTACTATTA
The DNA here is from genome assembly GCF_000455745.1 of Alligator sinensis. Lineage (NCBI taxonomy): Eukaryota > Metazoa > Chordata > Crocodylia > Alligatoridae > Alligator > Alligator sinensis. The sequence goes on along the minus strand of NW_005841867.1, from coordinate 805,857 downwards.
ACACCCCTCATAATAAAACCATCAAAATCCATGGATCCATGAATGGCGCATGCCCTCAGTGGCTGGGGAAGCACAGCAGCAGTGGGAGCATGGAATGCAGTAAGCAGGAGCTCCTGCTGACGCCACTGGTGCTGTCAGCAGCAGGGGGGGCCCTGTGTGGCAAGCACCGACCAGGGGTAGGCACATTATAATTTACCTGACTCCTGAATTGTTTTCATACGTGAAAGGTGAGATTGACCCTCCTTCCTATGATAGACCTTGATCTCTTTCTAATCAGCTTCCTTTCTTCTCCTAATTGTCTTGTCTATTACCCCTGGTAATTTCTCTCACCTCCTCCTACAACTGGTTTTTACTATGCTGTACTTGGTTTGTTATGGTCAAACCTGATGAAGAATGTCTTCTAGTCAAAAGCTTGTCTAATTCTATGCAAACTATATAGTTGGTCCAATAAAAGATATCACCCTAAGAAATTCTTGCCTCTTGCATAATTTCTGGACCATGACGGCTACTATTTCTCTTTCACTACCTGCACACAAAGTCAAATTCTTGAGGTTGATGTTTCCATGGTTACAGTGAATGTGGTAGTCATGCTCATGGAGAGTGAAGAAGGCCCTTAGGTAACTTGGGCCTTCTCCATGAATGGCTCTAAAGCTGAGGTCCAAGGCTCTGAATTTGAACCGGTGGCCAAAGTGGAGCCAGGGAAGATAACTGATCTTCCTTAGAAGCTTCTGTTGTTTAATTAAGGCCTGGAAATTGCAAATATGTATACATTTGCTTATCTATACTCATTCAAGTACGCCAAGAAGACCAACAGACCAAATATATGCTTAAAGTAAAACTTGTATTGCTGTGTAGAACTAATCCCAGATCATTTTAACATGGTTTAATAAGTTTATGGGTTGGCACATTACTTAAAAAAAACAACCCAGTTAGAGGTGTGTTTTTTGCTGAAAGGATGTAGTATAATTTACTTTAGCGTAGTAAATTATTTTTAGCCTGTGTACTTATCAAGTTAGCTCATCACAGGAGCTGAGCAATCCTGCAATGGATGATCAAGTTTGCTGTTAAGTCACTGTGATGGGACCCCAAGTCGGTCAAGGCCATAAGGGTACAAACTCCCCCTAAGGAGACGGACTCAGTTACAATACAGCTAAATTTAGGATGAAAAAGGAACAACCTTAATAATTAGTGAAAACACTAGCATGAAACCGGGGAAGGCAGAAAATACCATAAAAGTTTAAAACACACTGAGCATATCTACACATGAAATTAATGTGATGCAATAAACTCCAACACATACCACACAAACTCCAGTACATATTGCTCCCAGGCACCACGTTTACATGTGTGCCTGTAACCATAGCATGTTGAGCCAGGTCAGAGCAGCCCCAGATGACAGGGGGCCTGATGGGGGTCAGCCTACCAGTACAGGGCTGTTCTGACGTGGCTCAACATGCTGTGGAGGGGCTGCTTGGGGCAGGAGTGTGCTCCCATGTGGGGCTAGCCAGCTGGCAGCCCCCATACTGAAGCATCCTTCTGCCCTAGCCATCCAGGGCAGCATCAACATGTACATTGCTGCACATTAAAAAAACGACGGTTGTAGGACAGTACTTGTATTTACAAGTACTAACTTGTGGCAGTGTTTGTTAGTTTACTGTGGCTTAATAGGGCAACACATGTAGACACCGAGACTTTACTGCAGAGCAAATTAGACAACTGCAGTAAACATCTTCTGTCAATGCAGCTACTATCTCCTAACACTTTTCTCTCTCACCCTTGGCCTGGGCTTATTTCACATTCCACAGCTAGTTCAAGTGGCAGGCAGGAATCCTCACTGTCTGCAGCAAAGTCCTCTTTGTCCCTGGAGGTCTCGGTTTCTCTGCTGCCCTCAGCAGGTTGCCTCTGCCCCACTACTCCAGGCTTCTCTGATGCAGTCCCCTCTGGCTCCACTCTTTGGGGCTTTATACCAGCAGGCTCTGTGGACTCCACCACACTTCACGCTGGCAGGCATACACACCCCAGCTGCTCAACTTATATCTTCTCCCAACATCTCCCCCACCCCCCAGCTTCTAGAAAGAGCCAGAGTTCTTAGGAAAGGGATCCTGGCAGCGCCATCCAGAGGGCAGAGTGCCCCTCTGAAATCTACTCTTTCTCTGACATAACAAAACCCATCCAAAGAAACCCTTTCAATACATAATGTCCCAACAAACAATACAACCACACAATCATCACCGTCACTCTTTTTAAGTTCTACATGGAAAGGGGAATTTTTGCAAACCTGCTCCCTGGTTTGCAAAATGAGCAGAACTATCAGTGCTTATTTAGTAAGGTGGTGGGCAAAGTACCTTTAAAACTGCCTTTCCCCCAGAGCTGCAGTACTACTGAAGACCTGGCCCTAAGAATCTAGGTGACAAATGATTTATCTGAGCAGCAGTCATACAAGTTCAAACCGAGGTCCTACATGTAATAAGTCTCCTGGTTGCCAGTTAATTCCCAGTAGACAGTCATTCATAATATTAATGAGTCCCTGTTAATAGTTGAGAGAACCCTCAGTTGAACTCTACTTGCAGCTTCATTAATTAATTGCAATAATTAACATTAAGACTGCAAAAGCTTAATAAAAGCATTTCCATTAATAGGTGTAACACTTTACTAAAAGCAGGACCTTACAGATCCACAATTCTACTGCACATTTGAAGCAACAGAAAATCATAAATAACAACCCAAACACATAAATTGCCCTTTGATCTCTGAAAAGACAGCAATCATCAGTCCAGAACTGGGGATGCTCTCTATTAAACCATTAGTATTACAGGGATTTGCCATTTTAACCTGACTTATCTGTTATATATAAATACCACACCATACTTTTTATGTTACTGCAACACATTTAGATGTGCATTTTTTTTCTCTTTAAGTAGAGCTAGTAGTAATAATAGTAATTAGGATTGGATTCACCATTAGTGTGTAGAAAACACAAAAAACAATGGATCACAGCCTTATAGAGAAAAAATAATAGTAAAAAATCCAGTGCAGAGCTAAATTGAAATTCTAAATACTGGCACTGAAACAAATTCCCTGTGTTGTCACCCTTCAATCAGTTAAAAAGGAAATATGTCCTAAAACCCCCATCCCCCAAATGACTTAATGTATCCAAACAATAGAGAATTAATCCTCCCAGTCCTATCTATGTTTCTATTTTACTAACAATCTGCTAAGGGAATAGGAAGAAACTAGAAAGTGGACTATCAAAGTGTTATCTCTACACAACAGCAAAACACAAGCAAGCCATCTTATTGGCTGGCATCCTACTTAACAGAAATGCAAAGCCCATTCATGATAAGACAGGACTAAACCTCTCTGTTTTTAGGAGGGCTTTAGATACCAGGCAGAGTTAGCAGTATAGCAGTTGGGACAGATGAGCATGTGGTACTTCTCTGTCTGAGTTGCTAGTGAACTAACCTTTTTATTTGTTAAGAGGGCCCTGTGAAGCTGAAAGTAGTATCTTTGAAATTAATGTAAAATCAAGGTCTTGATCTAACTAATCTACTTGTCATCCCAGCTCTGCAACATTTGGATCCCAAATATCTCATCGTACCCTTGAGAAAAGTAGAGAGGTTAACAAATGTCCCAATAAAATTCACCTAGATAATGAGATTCTACCTGCTTGCATTTCCCCAGCAGTACAAGTAAAGCTATTCTTCACCTGCTGCTTTGAACTATTACCAGTATATATTGTTGCTATGTGCTATTAATTAGTTACATATTCCCTTCCTCTCCCCTGCCCAAAAAACCTGGATTTTCTTAGTGGATTAAAATGACTCCTGGGTATTCTTTATACATATATGTGTAAAGTGCTTTGATCCTTCAGAATAAAAAGCTCTATATAAATGTAAGATCATTTTAATTAATTCACACTTCTGACTAATATTTATCTTGCCCACTGAGAACTTTAAATGGGCTTAGAATCAAGAATCTTTTCCTTAAAGGAGTCTTTTTTTAAATTGTCTTTTACTTTGGTGCTATATGCTATATAACTTTCTCAGCCTGACTCCAGCTCTAGACAGCAAGATCTGATACTTATTCTTGCTTTTGTTCAGAGGCCATGAATGAAACAAGAGTAACAAAATAATTCATTGGAAACCTTCAGGTTTCAGGTGCTCTGTTCTAGATGCTCAAACTCATACTAAATAAAAAATGTAATAGTGCTTAACTCCATTCAAAAATATATTCTTTAAGTCTAGGAACTTCAAGTGCTTCCAGATTAATCACAGCTGCAGCAAACAAATGTATCTTTAATTAAAATTGATTCACATAGTGTCATGAGATAATGCCATAAAATCATCTTTTCATTATTCTCCAGAGAACGATGAGTCCCAGGCCTGTTGGACAGTATTCTCAGCTTTAACCTCATGCTTGGCAGCCCTCCAGAAACCATGAAACTTCACGTTAACACTTTGGCTCCACTCTGAAATCTAAATGACCATGAATTAGAAATAAAAATGCTATAAGAACTATGAATCTAGACTGGTTCCATTTCTATTAGATTATTAATACTTTACCTAGGTATGAAATATTAATAATTGATATTAGTCCTGCATATGCACTTCTCCCTACCCAGGTAACATTTTTCCCTGTATTAGTCCAAATGCTTAGAGGTACATTTTAATGAACATGAATGCGCTAGTAACATGAGTTAACTTCCCCATCAGCATCTTACATAGTAATAGAATAAGTTTTTCTGCTGGAAAAAAAAATGGTAACCATTTTGTGGAATCTGGGTAATGTCTGGCTTGGTATATTTATAAACAGATGCAGGGTTACAAGTTAAAGCCTTGTCTACACGTAGCTGATTCTGACAGCAGGGGTACAAAAAACAGACAGCGTAATTGCCAAGCTACCAGAGTCTGTACACAACTCTGTGCTTCTAGCGGCTCTGACCTGCTTCACTGAACTTAACTGTGCTGTGAGAGCCTCAAGAACACCTGGGAAGGTGCCACCCGCTGCAGGGAGCACCAAAACTAATAGAAGGCACAGGGGTGCCTACATATCTTCTGCTGATTTTCAGGCAGCCACAGCAGCCTTCTTGCCTTTTCATGGATTTACAGATTCATAGATGCTAAGGTCAAAAGGGACCTCAACAGATCGTCGAGTCTGAACTCCTGCCTAGGCAGGAAGGAGTGCTGGGGTCAGATGACACCAGCCAGTTCCCTATCCAGCCTTCTCTTAAAGACCCCCAAGGCAGGGGACAGCACCACCTCCCTTGAAAGCCCATTCCAAATTTGGCTACCCTTACTGTGAAGAAGTTTTTCCTGACATCCAGCCTAAATTTGCTCTGTATCAGTTTGTGACCATTGTTCCCTGTTACCCCAAGAGGTGCCCTGGGGAACAGAGCATCTCTGGTTCCTTGCTGCACCCTCCTAATGAATTTGTAGACAGCCACAAGATCACCTCTCAGCCTTCTCTTGTGGAGGCTGAAGAGGTCCAGGTCCCTCAGTCTCTCCTCATAGGGCCTGTCCTGTAAGCTCCTAACCATACGAGTGGCCCTCCTCCAGACCCTCTTGAGTTTACCAAAATCCTTCTTGAAGTACGGCACACAAAACTGGATGCAGTACTCCAATTGCAGTCTGACCAATGCTGCAAAAAGGGGAAGTATCATCTCCTTGGTTCTATTTGTCAGGCATCTGCTGATGCATGATAAAGTGCAGTTGGCTTTGCTGATGATTTCATTACACTGACGGTTCATGTTCATCTTGGAGTCCACTATGACTCCAAGATCCCTTTCCGCTTCTGTGCTGCTGAGAGGGTCACTTCCCAGCCAGTAGGTGTGCCGGATATTTTTGCACCCTAGGTGCAGCACTCTCACTTGTCCTTGTTGTACTGCATCCTATTGTGGACTGCCCACTTTGCTAACCTGTCCAAGTCAGCCTGAAATTATTTCCTACCCTCCGGAGTGTGCACTTCATCCCACAATTTAGTATCATTCACAAACTTGGACAGAGTACACTTCACACCCATACCCAAGTCACAGATGAAGGTATTGAAGAGTACAGGTCCAAGGGCCGAACCCTGCAGGACCTCACTACCCACATCCTTCCAGGTTGATACCAACCCGTCTACTACCACTCTCTGGGTGTGACCACTAAGCTAATTTGCCACCCACCGGACCATGTAAACATCTATGTCACAGCCTCTTAATTTATTTATGAGAATGGGGTGAGGTACTCTATCAAAGGCTTTCCTAAAAGACAAGAAAATGATATCCACCTCTACTCCTGTGTCGAAGCATTTTGTGACCCTGTCATAAAATGAAACCAGATTGGTCAGGCATGATCTACCTGCTATGAATCCATGCTGGTTTCCCTGCTGTATTATTTTTCCCTCTGGACTCCCATGAATATGAACCTTTATAATTTTTTCAAGACCTTTCCAAGGATGGAAGTGAGACTGACTGGCCTATAATTACTCGGATCCTTCTTCCTCCCCTTCTTGAAAATAGGGACTGCATTGGTCCTTTTCCAGTCCTCCGGGACCTAACCTGAGCACTGTGTGTGCTCAAACAGCTGTGCCACAGGTTCTTCTATGACACTGGCCAATTCCTTTAGTACTCTCGGATGCAGCTCATCCAGGCCTACTGACTTGAACACATCCAGTCCATCCAAGTGACTCTGCACCAAGTCAGCATCTACAGTTGGTGGACTGGTGTCCCTCTGATGCCCATCCAAGAGCCCATTAGGAGACTTATCTTGACCCCTGTTCAGGAGCACTGTGGCAAAAAACTAATTGAATAGCTCAGCCTTGCCCGCCCTGTCTGTTACTAATTGCTCCTTCTATTCAGTAGGTGTTCTATGCTGCCCTGTGCCTTCCCTGCATCTTAGTGAAAGGCAGTTTAACTCTCCAAGAAGAAAGGGAGTTTCTGTCACCATGGCAATAAGCATAGAAGGAAGAATTTGAACTTGTGTCAACAGAACACTGCAGTGCAGACTAGGCCTAGACCACATTTTCAATACTTTCTGAAAAAACGGTGTATCTTAATTTCTGAACATTTCTCATGGTAATCCATAGCACAGAAGATACTTTGGTCATCATCTAAAGCCATCCAGCTGATCCTGTAACAGATACTGTGTGCTGCATCAATACCAATTTAATTAGTCATTGAAGCCTTCTCCATTTGGGGTATTCCCAAGCAGCACAGAGCCTCTTACACCAGCCTCATAGTCTTCATAGATTTCATAGACCTTAGGGCTGGAAGGGACCTCGGAAGATCATCGAGTCCAGCCCCCCACCCAAAGGGCAGGAAGTCAGCCGGGGTCATAGAATCCCAGCAAGATAAGCATCCAATTTTCTCTTGAAGGTATTCAATGTAGGTGCTTGAACCACCTCCGATGGCAGGCTATTCCAGACCTTGGGGGCTCAGACAGTAAAGAAATTCTTCCTTATGTCCAGTCTGAAACGGTCTTGCAGTACTTTATAACCGTTCAACCTCGTCCTCCCTTGGGGCGCTCTGGTGAATAAACGTTCCCCCAGATACTGGTGGTCACCCCTGATAGACTTATAGGTGGCCATCAGATCACCCCTGAGCCTGCACTTTTCCAGGCTAAGGAGCGCCATAGCTCTCAGCCTGTTGTCGTAAGGTCTGTTTTCCTGACCTCTGATCATGCACGTGGCTCTTCTCTGGACTCTCTCAAGCTTCTCCACATCCTTTTTGAATTGTGGGGCCCAAAATTGGACACAGTACTCCAGCTGCAGCCTTACCAAGGCTGAGTACAAGGGGAGAATGACGTCCCGGGATTTGCTTGAGAAGCATCTATGGATGCAAGCCAGCGTTCTGGTTGCTTTACTAGTCGCAGCATCACACTGAAGGCTCATGTTCATCTTGTGGTCAATAATGACCCCCAAGTCTCTTTCTTCCATAGTGCTAGCCAGCGTAGCAC
>NW_005841867.1:786066-797223 GCF_000455745.1 Alligator sinensis | reverse complement strand
CTCAAAGATCTGTGCCAGAGGCTGGGCTATGATGCTTGCCAGCTCCTTGAGTACCCTGGGGTGTAGATTGTCAGGGCCGGCTGACTTGAAGGTATCCAGCATCTCAAGGTTTTCCTTCATGAAGTCAGCATTGATGGAGGGCAGGGAATCTCCCTCAACTGGACCTCCCTGTCCCGTAGTGGGCATGGCCATCCTGTGGGACTGATGAAAGACCGATGCAAATACCCATTTAAACGTTTGGCTTTTCCCTGGGCATCAGTTGTCAGTTGTCCCATCTGGTTTAGCAGCGGTCCAATGTTGCCCTTGCTTTTCTTCCGGCTCCCCACATATCTGAAAAATGACTTTTTATTGTCCTTGATACTCAAAGCTAGTTGGAGTTCAGTTGCAGCCTTGGCTTTCCTGGTTTGCTCCCTGCAGGACCGAACCAGTGCAGATTGGCCTTTGGCTGAGGAATTGAGCATGCCCCCAACACCTCTATGCCCTGCCCAAAATCAACAGCTGCAACATATATGGCTGTGGACATGTCAGAGTTGGAGCAAGACTGAAGCTCTTCTAGCTTACACCAGGAACTGGCTAGAAGACTTTTCTCAGGGTTTAGGTTGTGGGGGCACACAACCTCTCCCCCCACCATCACAGTTGAGAGATTGCAGCTCTGATATAGATATGGATATGGATGACAGGCTCAGTCTTTGACATATAAAACATAATAGGTGACAGCAGGAAGGACAACTGTCCTCTGGAGAATGGAGGGGACATAGCCCCTCACTTATTGTCAGACACAGCATGGTGAGTGAACCTACATATGATTTAGGGAAAAGGGTGAAGCCAGTGTCACTCTTGGAACTAATCTGCAGTTGCCCTTGTACTAAAAGAAGGAGCTAGAATGTGACTGTGTCTGACCCCTGGGCAGAGGAACAAAGAAGGACCATGGAGACACACTGCAACTTTATGCAGCTGCACAGAAGTTGGCATAACCAAGTCATTACATTAAGGGTTACTATCCCTTGCAGCCTAGGAGCCTTGTTACACCTTATCCTGTGAGTCACGCCATGGATGATGCTTGCCCCCGGAGGCACAGTGACCGCCCGCAGGTGATGGTGGCAGTGTTGGTAGTGAGGGCATGGTGGCAGTTAATGGGAACTGCCTGAAGGCAGCGCGGTGATGTTGGCGGTGAGGGTGGGCTGAGCGGGGACTGCTTGCAGGCGGCCATGGCAGTGAGGGTCTGTGGGGACCACCCACAGAGGCTGGCCACACTGTCAGCGGTGGTGAGCGGGGACTGCCTGCAGCCAACAGAAGCTGCATCAGTGTTGAGGGGGGTGGCGACTGCCTGCAGAAGCTGGCAGCGGCTTTGGCGGTGGCCAATCTTAGGGGTGGGGAACTGCCCCCTGTACACCCCACACGTTGCCTATGAGCCACACAAATGTTGATCGGTGTAGGTGTATCTAAACATGAGTTTTACTGCTCAGTAGACTAATTTACTGGGCAGTAAATTATCACTGTCTACACGTGTGCAGTAATTGTGACATGCACCACACAGGGCATTCGCAGCAGGAACATGCTCAAGACACAGCAGTGGCATGGAGTGGCATGGAGGTGGAGGCACTGCCTCCTCAGAGAGGCTTCCTGTGGGGAGGGAAGGGGTACAGCCAGCCCCTCACTTCAGTTATCTGGGAGCCCTGCACACTCCAAGCCTGAGGGCCAGGGGCTGGACAACAGTACAAGAAAGTGTTTGGCCTGCATGGAGAGAGTGGGAGAGAAGGTCTGGAGTTGCAGCAGAAGCTGCTGCCAGCAGCCTAGTCTGGCTTGCCAGGAGAAGGGGGTGGGGGAGGCAGGCTGCCTGCAGCCAGCACCCAGCAGGCCACCAGCCCCCAGGGAGCAAGGGGTGAAGGGGAGCTCAGCTGGTGGCTGCCAGGGCCTGGGCCTACCCAGCCAAATGACTATGGTCCCTGGGCACCCATGCAGCGCCAACCCTTGATCTGAGGCTGGGCAGCTCACGGACCCTGATACAGAGCATCTTATCTCTGAAATGTTGCAAACTCTCACAAAAGGCTTCTGCCTCTTGCCTCTACAGGGCCAACATCTGGACAGGGGGTAGAGGCCACCAGCCTCAATGAGAATACTGCATCAGGATTGCCACTACCCAATGCTGGAGTGGTCCAGCTGCATTGGCTGTGCCTGAAGTGCACCAGGGACCAAATCCTGCTGCTCTAGTGGCTGTTCATGGTGGTAGAGCAGAAGGTGAAGAAGCAGGCTTGGTGGGTGAAGGACATTGCCCAGGCAGAGGCATAGGACTGGGCACAGAAGGCCCACATAGAGGCCCACATGGAGGCCCTGGAGTGGAAGCACCTGAAGCAGCTCCTGCAGCAGGGGGTCACTGACCACCAGGACATGGAAACAAACCCTTCTGGCCTTGGTGGCCATGTACATATCCCCCACTACCCAGCCCCCACCTATGGCCCCTCAGGGCCCCTGGGTCCTACCTGCCATCACACAGTGGACCCCCATACCAAGCATCCTGGCCCTGCCGGAAGCCACCACACACTGGGGTCACCATGGGCCCCGGACCCAAAAGGAAACATCCAGCCCCATGGTTCTGAGACCTAGGCCCTCCCATGGACCTCCACTCTGGACTTGAACAGCCATCATGAGGGTTTTAGCTTCCTGGACCATGATCCACCCTTCAATGCATGGGGTTTCCAGGGACATAATGGGCTTCATCTCTCCACAAAAGATAAGAGTCTCTTCTTTTATAGGTTGGCTGATCTCCTACAGTGGGCTTTAAACTAGGTTCAATGAGGAACAGAGAGGCAGAACATGGTGTGAATCTAGGACCTACAGTCTATGAGACATGCAACAGAACATCCCATGTAAGTACTAAGGGGCCCACTGGACATCAGAAAGGGGGGACACCAAAGGCACCTTTCGGAGGATTCAAGTGCCTCTATACTAATGCTAGGAGCATGGCGAACAAGCGGGAAGAACTCACACTCCTGCTTGCAAACAATAACTTCAATTTAGTGGAGCTAATGGAAACTTGGTGGGACCCTACCCATGACTGGGCAATACACATTGAGGGCTATAGGTTGTACAGATGGGACAGAGTAGGGAGGAAAGTTTGGGGGGGGGGCGGGTTGCTCTCTATGTTAAGGAGCATTATACATCTACCCTAATCAAAATGGGATCAGAGGAGAAGAAAGTTGAGGCATTGTGTGTTAGGATATATGGAGGTTGGGGGGAAAGGGACGTGGTGGTGGGGGTCTGCTACAAGCCACCACATCAAGAGGAAGAGCTAGACTTGAAATTCTTGAGGCATCTCTCAGAGGCTGTACAGTCTAGGGACATAGTTGTCATGGTTGTCATGGGGGAACTTAACTACCCTGACATCTTCTGGGAGGAGCAGTCAACCAAATCCAACCATTCACATAGGTCCTTAACCTGTGTACAGGACCTTCAACTAATGCAGGAGGTATATGTCCCCACTAGGGGGGATGCCTTACTGGACTTGGTGTTGGCTACGGGGAAAGATCTGGTAGGGGAGCTACAGATTCATGGTCAGCTTGGGGACAGTGACCATCAATCAATCTAATTCACATTTCAGTGTAGCGTGGGTAAGATAACTAGTAGGGTGGAAGTGCTTGACTTTAGGAAGGTTAACTTCAGTGTGCTCAGGAGTTTAGTCGCTGACGCACTGCAGGATAGGAGTATTGGTGAGATGGGAGTCCAAGAAGAGTGGTCGTTTCTAAAGGAAGTGATCCTTTGGGCACAGAGGGAGACTATCCCAGTACGAGGGAAAAAGGGGGGCAGGAGCCAAAAAACTTCCTTGGCTAAACAGGGAAATCCAGGGGAGCCTAGGGGCAAAAAAAAAAGGCATGTAGGCAGTGGAAGCAGGGGGAAGCTACCAAGGAGGAGTATACCTACTTGGTCTACATTTGCAGGGGGGCATTTAGAAAATCCAAAGCAATTACAGAGCTGAGGCTGGTAACACAAATTAAAGACAACACAAAGTCTTGTTTTAGGTATGTAGGGAGTAAAAGGAAGGTGCAGGGCAGCATAGGACCCCTACTGCACAAGTAGGAGCAATTTGTGACAGATGGTGAGGGACAAGGCTGAGCTCTTCAATGAGTTTTTTGCCTCAGTTCCTGAAGAAGCGGGTAGACAAGGCTCCTAATAGATGTCCCTTAGAGGGGCATCAGAGGGACACCAGCCTACCAACTGTTGACGCTGACTTGGTGCAGAGTCATTTGGATGGACTAGATGTGTTTAAGTCAGCAGGCCTGGATAAACTGCATCTGAGGGTACTGAAGGAATTGAGTGGTGTCATAGCAGAACCATTGGCATAGCTGTTTGAGCACTCGTGGCACTCGAGTCAGGTCCTGGAGGACTCGAAAATGGCCAATGTGGTCCTTATTTTCAAGAAGGGAAGGAAGGAGGATCCTAATAATTATAGGCCACTTAGTTTCATCTGTATCCTTGGAAAAGTCTTTGAAAAAGTTATTAAGAATCATATTTGTGGGAGTCCAGTGGGAAAAATAATGCAGCAAGGCAACCAGCATGGATTCATAGCAGGTAGATCATGCCTAACTAATCTTGTTTCTTTCTTTGACCAGGTCACAAAACACTTAGATGCAGGAGTAGAGGTGGATGTAGTTTACTTGGATTTTAGGAAGGCCTTCAATATGGTATCTCATCCCATTCTCATTAATAAATTAAAAGGCTGTGACTTAGATGATTACACAGTCCGGTGGGTGGCAAATTGGTTTGGGGGTCACACCCAAAGAGTGGTAGTGGTCAGGTTGTTATTGACCTGGAAGGATATGGGCAGTGGGGTCCCACAGGGTTTGGTCCTTGCACCTGTACTCTTCAATGTCTTCATCAGTGACTTGGATGTGGGCATGAAGTGTACTCTGTCCAAATTTGTGGATGATACTAAATTGTGGGGTGAAGTGAACACATCAGAGAGTAGGGAATGATTGCAGGCAGATCTGGACAGGTTAGAAAAGTGGGCAGAACATGATAGGATGCATTTCAATAAGGACAAATGCAGAGTGCCGCACTTAGGGTGTGAAAATATCCAGCACACCTACTGGCTGGGAAGTGACCCTCTCAGCAGCACAGAAGCGGAAAGGGATTTCAGAGTCATAGTGGACTCCAAGATGAACATGAGTCTTCAGCATGATGAAATCATCAGCAAAGCTAGCTGCACTTTATCATGCATCAACAGATGCATGACAAATAGAACCAAGGAGGTGATACATCCCCTTTATGTAGCATTAGTCAGGCCACAGTTGGAGTATTGTATCCAGTGTTGGGTGCTGTACTTTAAGAAGGATGCAGATAACCTTGCGATGGTCCAGAGAAGGGCCACTCATATGGTTAAGGGTTTGCAGGCCAAGCCCTATGAGGAGAGACTAAGGGACCTGGATCTCTACATCCTCTGCAAGAGAAAGCTGAGAGGTGATCTTGTGGCTGTCTATAAATTCATTAGGGGGGTGCAGCAAGAAACCGGAGATGCTTTGTTCACCAGGGTACCTCTTGTGGTAACAAGGAACAATGCTTACAAACTGACAGAGAGCATATTAAAGCTAGACATCAGGAAGAACTTCTCCATGGTAAGGGTGGCCAGAATTTGGAATGGACTTCCAAAAAGGAGGTGGTGCTGTCCCCTACGTTGGGGTCTTTAAGAGAAGGCTGGATAAGCATCTGGCTGGGGCCATCTGACCCCAGCCCTCTTTCCTGCCCAGGGCAGGGAGTTGAGTTCCATCCCAGGGCATGGGGTTGGGCTTGATGATCTGTTGAGGTTCATTCTGACCCTAGCATCTATGAATCTATGAATCTATTAATGTATTAAAATATTGTAAATAGTTTTCAATATATATATGGTTTGCCTCATGTATATAGTTTATCTCTAGTAAGTGGATTTTTTATTGTTGGTTGGTGGGGAGAATGGTGGAGAGGCATTGTTTGTTGAGGCAGTAGAGATGGGGGCAGGGTTATGAGAGCAATAACATTTTTTTGTTTCACCCATGTACATGTCCTGAGTGGTGCTGGGCAGGGGTAGAGGCAGTGGGGCTGGCAAGCTGGAGCAGGGAATGCAGAAGGAGGGGGTTGCCCAGGGCCTCCTGCAACCAGTGCTCTGGCTTCCACTGGAAGTTTTGCACTTCTCCTGGGGCCTGGCAGGGGTCGGAGGGACCTCCTGTGGCCAGTAGGGCCAGCAAGATGGCTAGTAGCAGTTCAGGGCACTGGTTGTCACTGGCTGTGGCCAGCCTGGAGCAATGGGGCTCTAGGCACCACTGACAAGAGGTGGGCACATGCAGCCCTGGTGCAGGGAGCCAGGGTGGGCTAGAGAACTGGCATGTGCTGCCTCTGCACTGGGCAAGTGGCTCCTGGGCAGGGAAGAGGCTGGCAAGGGATCAGAGCTTCAAAGATGGCTGCCAAGTGCTGGCAGCCATGTTGCTGGTGGTTGGAGCTCCCCCCGGTGGTCATAAGGACACATGGCAGGGCTGAAGAGACTTGGAACTAACTTTAGTCCCAAGTCTCTGCATGTGTAGACACCTGCCAAAATTACTTAATGTGCATTAGCTTAATGTAGTTTAAATTTAGTTGAGTTTATTTGCATGTGTAGGCATGCCCTGTGGGGATGAACCTCTGCCCCCATTTAAGTCAATGGAAGTTTTGCCATATTCATTGGAGCCAGGATTTGTTCTCAGATGTGTAAAATCTACCTCAGTGCTCAACTAAAAGGACATGGACAAAGACCTTGAACATTACTCAATGCTATGCTGCACTGGCATAACCTATAAATGCGTGCATTTGGAATATGCCTGTATCATAGCTATATCCTTCCTGATTGCAAGAGGGTTCCATCTGTGCCTCTGGACAGCAGAAAAGGAATGAATGAAGAGAGCCTACTGATGCCAGCAGGGAAACAAATCAGAGGAGGGAACCTCTGAATTAATGCAAGCCTATTATCAGTCAAATGCAATGAAACGGTGTTGTGTCACTGATAGGACACTGGCTTGGGAGTCTGAAGACCTGATTCTGTTGGCCATCACCAGCCAGCTGTGTGAGGTTGGACAAGACACTTCATCCCTCTGTGGTTCTGTTTCCCTTTGCCAGACATTTGCTATCATAGCTATATAAGTAGTTGATCTTAACACAGGGATAGTATTTTCCCTGTGACAAAATGGGGCTTTGGTCTCAGCTGACACTATTGTAATACACATAAAATAATAATGCAGGTGGTTGGGTAAATACCTCTTGAAAAAGTTAACGTGCAACTATTTTCCCCTAGTATGATATGAGCTTTATCATCACAGAAAATTAAAGAATTAATGTAACTGAAAAACAAAAACAATCCCCCAGAAGGCTACGCTGCCATGCTTTTATTCCCCCTTTTATCCTGACATTCTATCAAGGTTCACCAAAAGGTTAATGAATCATGAAAGAAAATGTGTAAGTTGGATCAGGATGTTTTTGTTACAAAATTTTGTGTGGCTCTACTTATACCGCACATAGTTACTGCTTTACTCATGTGTGAGTTTCTGGCAATTTCAATATATTAAAACCCATTTAGACAATGTTAAAACTGAGAATTCTCTACTGTATAAATTTAATTCCAATTACTCTTTTTCCCTTGTTATCTTCTAGTTGTAATCTGAAGTAGTTTCAAAATTGTCATATGTAAGAAGTTATAATTCATTCAACAGCTTTAGAAATGGTGATAATTAAGGGAAAATTAATTGATATTATTTTGATGCTACTTTTATTATACTTCAGGCTAAAGATTTTTCTTCTAAAGGTAGAAAATGCATTTCTCTGTTCTCTATCTGTATACAGTGTTGCTGACAAACTGAAGAGCCTTCTAAGAATTTAAATATAGAAAGAACAGTGAAAATCTTTATCTTTTTCTTCTTTCTTAGTCTGTAGAAGAAACAGATTTACAGATATCAGTGCCAACCAAAAACATTAGAACATCTATTTTGTCCTCTTGGCCATAGAACTTAATTTACTTATTTCTGTATTGAGCCCCAAAATGCAATAGTTATCTACTAGTAGATATCTATCAACACATCAGTCTTGCTCTGAAGACATCAAGAAATAGAGAATCCAACATTTCCCTGGGCTGCTTGTCCATATGGACCAGATCTGATCAGTCAGATTTAAATATCTGTCTTATCTTGAATTTGAATGCATCTAAGTTTAACAGCCAGTCATTGTTACAACTGCCTCCACTAAATTAAAGAACTCTTTAGCACCCAATATTTTCCCCATGGAAAGGTTCTTACATTGTTTAATTGAGTTTCCTCTTGATCTCCTTTTCAATAAACAAAATAGATTGAGCTCACATGAAGGTCTTTTTTCAAACTAGAATAATTTTTGTGGATGTTTTTTGTATCTTTTCTAATTCTACATTGTCCTTCTAAAATTATGGATATTAGAACTGGATACAGTATTTTAGTATCATCTGCCTATTACTACTTGCTACTGTAGTCACTAAAATATAAAATGAGGTTTTTTTCTCCTGATCAGCATGAGGAAAAAAGCTTCTGCTCTTACAATCACATATAAGGAAACCTCATTAAAAACATTGTCTATCATTTAATTGTTGCCAAAAGCAGCATGTGCTCAGTAATAGAAACACATTATGAGGTTGACTAAAATGTAGCCAACACTGAGCATGACTATAAAACACATGGCCCATCATGGTGAAACATACAAGGATAGTTTAGTGCAGCCCATCTGAATAAGATATATGGCGGTGCCCATTGTGCTCAGTTCCCCTCAGTGCTGACTCTTCTTCAGGTCATGATGAGCCACGACAATGAATATATGTTGATTTCCTCTTCTCTCATACAGCTGAGTTGTGTCTTTCTTTCCCATTTCCAATTAATCTTGTTTCTTTATCAGTCTTAAATGTCTGACAAATTTCTCCAAACAGGGCCCCAAATCCCTCTGTCACCTCCTCTCTCAGCCTGTCACATATGATTAATGTGGTCCCACACACTATGTTGCCCTGAAGCTCATCTGTATATAAATTTTTGGAGGATTCCAGGACTCATGACAAGAACTCTGGGTTCCAGTCATGATTGAGGGGCTAATTAACATATACATCCTTGGGGAAGTGGGGTGGTATCTGGAGTACACACATATACTGAGAGTGCTGAGCCATGCGGTTCACCATGGCTTGAAATGCTATTGACTCTGCTGAGACCAAGCCTGATGCACTGCATGGTAAATTGTGAGCCTTTTTGCTCTGGAATAATATCATGCATAGTTTGTACCCTATATAAGTAGGTACAAAAGTGCTGCTTAAAAGTATGTATGTGGTGTATCTGTGCTAAAACTTGCATCAGTGTAAAAATAATAATAAAATGTATCAATTCCTCCACATCAGTGTTTTCAAATTTGCCCCTCATTTCCTTGTGCTCAAAGAGAGCAGGGTCTGACATTAGAGGGAAGGGATAGCAAGGGAAGGAAATTGAGAAGGCAGAGAGCAAGGGGGCCATCTGACCATGCCCCGGATTTATTTTCCCTGTTGTAACAGTGGGAGGGTGTAACAGGAAACACTAGCCCTGTTACCAGAAGGCAGGTCGGCCCCTTTAAAACCAGAACTTTCTGGGCACAGTGTGCTGGTAAGGTGGGAGTTAAAAGCTGAGCCAGGCCAGCCAGTCACATAACTGGAAGGGGGCAGGCCAGAAGTATTAAAACCCTGGGCTGGGCAGCAGTAGGGGGCCAGCAGCTGAAGGGGAAGGACTGTGCATAACAGCTCCTCAGAAAGGCTTGGTGAGCGATCCAAAGGCCAGAGGAGGGGAACTAACTGAGGACCCCGGAGAAGCGGCAGCAACCCCAGAAGAAGGACTGTAACTGATGGTGGGGAGCAGAAGCATGAACCCCTGAGTAAATGGAAGCTGGCATGCTGCCTTCTCTAATCATCTATTTCTGGTGGTGGTTATAGCCCATGGATAGGACTGTTCATATTTCTTTTCTTTTGTTCATATTTTTTTTTGCTATTGAATAACACCTGTGGTTTGGGTCAGACTATTGGGGAAGGAGGAGGCCTTGTTGGTGCCCCACTACAGCATGGGGACCCTGGTGCCAGAGAGGGCACAGTGTTCAGGGTGCACAGGCCCTGGCACCAGAGACCGCAATCCTAAAAGGCCAGAGTGGCCTGATGTACCTGGGGTGCGGATTGGGCCAGTGGAGGTTCAAGGCTGTTACCCAGCTTTGGACTTGCTACCCCCTCCCCCTCCCCCCTGGTTGTGGGGCTGGTGGACGGGCCTCTGGGCCAGGAAGGCTGGGCTCCAGATTGGAGCAAAAAGGAGGGCCACAAGGCCCAAGACTAAAGAGCTAGAGCTTTGGAGTCAAACCTTATCTGGTGGGTTTAGACGGGGAGGCCTAGCTAAAGAAAGACAGGGGTCAAGGCCCATGTTGGCGAAAAACCCCAACATACAAAGTACAATAGCAATCTCCTGCTTACAAGAACATAAGTATAATATTTCCATCAAGACGTGGCAGTCAAGTAGAAAGCAGAATTCGAGAAATCTTAAGGGGACTTCAGGGGTATCCTACATAGGTCACAGATAACACAAAAGATGGCGCTGGGGAAGGTGACCTGTTACAGAGAGGGAAAAATCAAGGCAAATCACCAATCATTAGATTCTATACCTGGAAAATTGTAACAAATTTTCCATATATAGAATCTAATAATAAGGGTTGTCTTATATTCAAGTAAATATGGTACTTCTTTGTTAAGCTACCCAAGGATGGCATTACCCTTATTTACCACAGCATCATACTGATAGCTTATGGTTATTGCCCATTCGGATTCCTAAATCCTTTGAGTCACTGAATGGAGTGCTCATTTCTCTTGATATCTTCAAATCAAGAATGAATACCTTCAAATCAAGAATGAAAGAAAGTATAATGAAAGTTGCATCAAAAGATGTTCTCAAAGCATATATTACTGGAAAAAAAATTAATTCTAGGATCTGTGTAATTTATAGTCCTGGGCTGAAGAGGGAGAGAGAGAGAGAGATGAACTTACCAGGTCCAGCTAACTTGAAGACCATTTTTCATTCGGATCCCTGTTCCTCATAAAATCACAAGGTTGAGAGGAGGCCCTGGAGTGCCCCCCCCCCCCCCCCCCCCCACTAGCTG
>NW_005841867.1:785538-785909 GCF_000455745.1 Alligator sinensis | reverse complement strand
GCGGGGGCCATTTGGCCCCCGTTGGGGGGGCCCTACACCTTGTGTGGGGGATGAACCACCTGTTGTGGGACTCACCGTACCCCTTGTGAGAGTGCCAATCCCCCTGTTGGAGGGATGAACCCCCTGTTGGGGAGGTGTACCCCTTGTGTGGGGGCTGAACACTGTATTGGGGGGCCATAGCTCTTGCGTGGGGGACCAACCCCTTGTGTGGGGGCCATTGCCCTGTGGCAGGGCAGCAAAATATGTATTCATGAATTCATGTAACCTGTATTTAGAGTTCACTTTATTATTTTGATAAGAGACTTGCTTGAACAATGTAGATATATCAATAAAACATTGTCCAACTGATCGCTGTCTCTGTCTCACTCTCT
>NW_005841867.1:777935-785505 GCF_000455745.1 Alligator sinensis | reverse complement strand
GACCCGGCTGGCTGTGGCTGGCCTCCTGGCCAAATGGGGGCAGGAGGACAAGCTTTGACAGTTCAAAGCAGGCCACCGCACCTGGAACATCTTCCGGGTGATAGCTGCCCAGATGGCTGGGCAGGGGGCACAAATGGCAGTACTGCCTCGCAAAGGCCAACTCTGCAGCCACAGCCCACTGGCAGCTGGCCCAGAGGGGCAGATGCCTCTACTGGCTCTGCAGTCCTCATCCGAGTCTGGCAGGTGCGCAGCAGGTCACAGCCAGGCCACAGCCCTCACTGCCAGACGGCTGCAGTGGGTAGAGGGTGCAGGGAACTTCAGGGCTGCTTCAGCAGTCCAGCTGGCACAAGGGGTAGTGTCCCCAGGTACCAATTGGCTGGGCCCCAGAAGCTCCTGAGAGCTAGTAGCCCTGAGATACTTGCCAGGGTGGCTTTTTATACTGCTGGGGCTAGGACAGGGTAGCTTTTTATACTGCTGGGGACAGCATAGGTGCTGGCCCCGGGCTCTAGCTCCCCTGGCTGAAGATCCAGGAGAAGCCAGGCAAGGTTATTTTGCCCCTAGTGGCACAATTTGCTTCACAACAAAGTGCATGTCAGAGCATATGTGCTAAGGCAAAAAGCCCTGGCTCAAATTTGCACTGCTTTTATTTGAGTTGCTGCAACCACACGTGCTTGCATGTGTGGACACGCCGTTAAAGTCCATAAATATGGTTAGCGGTCTGATAAACTGGACCCTTATAGGACACCTCTCTTTGGGATCCAGCTCAATCCCAACGTGATAGCACAACCTTAGTTTACTCTAAGGCTGCCCACTGAGATAATGAAAAACTGTGTGTCCCAATAGGTGGAACAGGTTCTTTCCCATTGAAAGACCAGGCAAGATACAGTTTGAGCAGGATTGATCTCTTGGATGCATAAATTTGGCATAAGTAGAAGCTGTCCTTAAGACATAGAGTAGAATAGGTTTGGGGCCTAGGTGTATTTAGTACTGCCCCCAAGAAATAAAACTAAAAATCAGCAATCACTTCATTTAAATCACTCCATTCCTCAGGAGTCTACATAATAATATGAATACAAAAATATGTATCCACCTTTCCAGAATGCTTTTTATTAGATAGCGTTAGAGATAATTATAGTATACCTTATCATTAATTGCAAGGTACTTTAAGTAAATATGTTACAAGGTTATATTAAACAAATAGAATTAATACTTTCTACTTTACACAATGGAGAAATAAGTTACATTTCTTGTGAAACAAGATCTGTGCCACTAATGGTTCTTTCTCTTTCCCCTCTGGCTTTCCTCAAATCCAAGCTGTTAGCAAAATTATTGGCCTCTTTCTACTTTATTTGAATCCATTTTATTTTCCTATCTGACTATATTTTAGAAGAGGTTTTTGTTTTACTGTGTTGCTGCTGCTGTGTTATCTTTAATGAAAGAATTTGATTCCATTTGTTTATTGCATTTGTTTGGTTTTCTTAAATTCTTGTGGATAATTGTAAAACTGTTGTTGCCTACAGGAAGCCTGGATTTGAGAGTGACATGAGGATTCTCTCTCTGTGGGTAGGAAGCCCAGACATATCATAAAGGTGACATGTTTAGACTTGAGGACTGGAAGAAGCCAGAGAACTACATCCCTCATATGCACTTCCAGCCAATCCATAAAGTGCCACTAATATGAGCACTGAAGTGTGCAACACATCCTGTTCTTCTGACAGCATGACTGCACTGTTGGCCATATGTGAATGGAAAGGGGTGTGATAAGAAAAAAGAAAGGCTCCAAAATATCAGAAAACCAGGGGACCATATCTGAATCAGGCATTGGGCTACAGTCAAGTGCAGCCAGAGAGAGAAAAAAAACAAGAACAATTGTCAAGGTTGGCAATTTTATCCTAAATGGGAAATGGAAACACGTTACCCTGATTGTGATTTTTTTTTAAAAACAAATTAGCAATAGAAGTTTTAAATCCCCTAGGTCTTTCACTATATAGGCAGCTCACAGAGATATTTCTTTATGGTAAATTAGGTGCCAATTTTATAAATACTTATGCATTACCCTTGGTTGGGCCATTTAATTAAGTAGACTACAAGCAGAAGCTGAGTTTAGCATAACGCAGGATCAATGCTTTTGTCTACCTCCACTCTTGCAAAAATGGAACTGCTGGGTACCAGATTCAGCCTTTTCAGTGCAGCATAGATTTGGAGCTAATTTATCTAATTCAGACAGGCTAATTTACCCTGCCAAAACCAATATTTGCAGTGGTTGAAGCCCAATGGAGATGAGTTTTTATCATTGCTTTCTATCCTGGCAAGGTTGTACAGCAGACAGGCAATAATGTCTGAACTTTCCTACACTACAGCTGGGAAATACAAGTCCCATTTTTGTCACTTGAGATAAGATCCAAGAAAGTTAATCTATGGAGAGACTCAAGAATTGTCTCACCTTCCAAAGCAATTACTTTCACTGAGAAGAGTTGTTATAATAAAGCTCACTATTTTCAATGTGTGAAACAGCCTAGTCTCTGGAAATGTATCAGTTAAATGATCCAAAAAAATTATAAATAATAGATTTCTAGTATGTGCTTAATAGAATAATAATTTTATAGTGAATCCAAATGAAATCAGTAAAGTCTTATATTGTGAAGCTCTAGGGTAGTAGCCAATTAGTCTTGTACCCATTTTGCAGATTGAATATTTGGGCTGCTTGCAGATGTTAAAAAAAAAAAGTGCTTTACTGGAAGAAGCAACACATTGCTTTGACCTGGCTCTGCAGGCTCTGTATAGATCAGGCGCTTCAGCAGGGCTTTTGGGCGCTTTTATCTAATAGCTGATTCAATCAGCTATTAGAGAAAAGTTCCAAAAAAGCTCCACTAAAGTGCCCTACCTATACAGATGCTGGGTGAAGCAGGCCCAGCTAGCACACTGTCTATCCTGGGCATGGGCTGGGATTGGTGTGGGACCACACAGAATTTAAAGTAAAGCACTGTCTTCATTGTTTTAATGTCTGCAAGCAGCCTTAATGTACAAAAAGCTAGATTCCATTTCACCCCTTCTGTTCCACTCTGAAAATCCATTAATGCATCTGCTTTTGTAACACACCTTCATCTTGCACTTAATTACAAAAAACAGCAAAGAGGAACAGGACCCACTGACATTTTATATTAAATGTTTCTGAGGCACTCAAGCAGGGTGGGACAGGATCACATTTAGGCACTTAAGATCCTTCTTGCATGGTAATTCCGGATGGCTCCTGGAGCTCTTGACACCTGGATTATCCTCATATTAACACCCGAAACTAGTTTTAAGCATTTGTTAGGCATCTTAAAGTTATGCTACTTCAGGGCAAGATTATCTCTGATCCATGTTACCCAGCTCATGTTACATTAAGATATAGTCACTTTAGGCAACACATTAGTAGTGTTTAGGCAACTTTAGGCAACACCCCATCCCCTCCCTCCTGCTGGCTCAGATTGGGCCCACTGCTCCTGCCCACCTTCCCCAGTACATCAGATCCCCACTCACTGTACCCACCCCACCCCTTACTTTTGGCTACCTGTTTGTCCCAGGGGAGCAGGCAGGTAGGGGTTAACCTACTTGCCAGGCTACCATCACTATCACTGCTGCTATGTTCGACTCAGCTCAGTGAAGAGTAGCAACCCAGCAGCAGTGGCAGTGGGGGCCAAAACACATTAACCCTATTTTCCCTGCTCCCCTGGTACAGACACTGTGGGCAGCAACAAGTAAGCAGGGGGTGGAGGTGAAAGGGAGTTGGGAAGAAAACCTGAGGGTCAGGGGGGAGCCCAGAATGCAGGCGGGAGGTTGGGGAGGGCAAGAAGGTGATTTTTACTTTCTGGGCTGAAGTGTGACTGTTTCAAATTTGAGATAGCACTAACACCGATTAACCTTTGAGCAGCTCACAACGTTAGGTGTAACAAGGCCCAAAATTCACGTACACACCTAATATGTGGAATAGAATCTAGCCCTGAGTGTTTTATAAATCTAAACCAAATAACATTTAAATCAATGGGGATCTTCCCATTAGTGTCAGCAAGCTTTTGGATAAGGTCTTAAATGTGCACTTTGAAATGGAAACTTGATTAGAAGAGCCATGGGATATCCTAAAGATCACATCAACTTTCCTGTTTCCTCCAGCTTAGAAACAGAGCCCTTTAGCTCTGTTTCACCTGTGAAATTGCTCACCTCCAGGCAATTACATAAAATGGAAGAAAGAGTAAATTAAAAAAAATATGGGCAATAAAAGTGACCCATTGGCGTGGTCACAGCATAAAGCCTTTTCATTTTGTTGCTGTTTATTACTAATTTTTATTATTGCTTCTGTAGAGTCACAAAATACTGTAAAATTTAAATGTCTGAAGGACAGGATGTGGACATCTTAGTTGAGAAGGAGACTAGGACCAATTCACCACTGCTGTGTACCATATACAGTCACCCGTGAAAACCAAGTGCGAAGTAATTGTGAAGGAAGCACTTGCAGTCTGATCCGGTAGCGTCACATACCTATCTTATACTACCTTTTCTCACGTGTGAATGACTTCAGTAGGAAATGGTGGATGAAGCAATGTCTACATTCATCTCTCTCGTGCACCTAGGACCGCCCAAGCCCAGGACCATGCAAGAACTAAGACTTAATTAGGGGCACATCTGTCACCATTTTCAGACACTGTCCCCACCACAGTGGTACTCCTAAGCTTAATAGAAAAGTAGTGTAAATGTAGCCTTCAGCTCTGTAAATTAGGATTCCAGAGTTCACTTTTCACCTCATTGTGTAACTTTGATGCTGATGATTAAATGAAATTATGCAGTGAAATTACTACCGTGACAATGTCTCTGTATTTTGCCATGTATTCCCCCCCGCAAAAAATCACTCTTGTTTAGTCTAATACTCTGTGCAGAAGGTTTGAGTTAATGTCCGCTTCTCAGCACAGGCTAAAAACAAGTACAGTACATAGCCCATAAGTGGGAATTAACTATTTAATTAGCTGGATGGTTGAAAAGAAAATATGTGCAATTTTACATTTGAAACTAAGAAAATTATTAACTACTTTATTTAAAAGGATAATCTTTTATATATATATATATATATACTGGCATATGTATTTGAGGGCTCAGTGTCTTCTCTTTGTCCAGCTGTACTGACAAGTAATGTGTTTAGGTGTTAAGGTGTTTAAAGTTGGTTGAAAAGCATTATTTGCTGAAGAAAGCAAATATATTCTTTTAGACCAACCTATCCCATGAGACAAATCAAACTGATATGTTCAACTTAACAAAAAATAAAAGAAAAGTGTGGAGGGCATTTTTATTCATTAACACAAAAGAAACCACTTCTGACATAAATAAGTGCCATTTCTATGCCTCTTGCTTAAGATGTGTAAACAACAAAGTAATCCTGAATTGTATACTGTTTCTGGTAGAAATGAAAGCCAAGTGGGCAATTTGAGTCATTTTTATGTCTTTCAGATGAGTAGCTATGAGGTACATCCTTTGAGGCAGACAAATGATCTGAGACAGTTCCCAAAAGGTATGATTATATATAAGCACCTGCTTGCTGTTATGATGATTCAGTCAAGAACAGTTGTGAATGCTTTTCTGAGTTCTGCAAAGCTATTAACCTTAGTGGAGTGTGAACTGGCTTTTCCCTTAAGTGTTATAGATTCTGAAAACCTTCCAGCAGTGCTCAGGCAGAGTAGGATGATCAGGTCCCTATTCACAGGTATTGATAAACACATAGGCTAGGAGAACTGGAGTCAGACTGCAGGACCCTGAACATCTCATAATCAATGAATCTATAAGTGTATGCAACTATTTGGAAACTGAAAATGAAAATTTCTAAATCCAGCAGGTATCAAACCTATTAGAGAATTTGACTGGTTTTTCATTTAGGTTAACTGCATGGGCAGAACCCAGCTGTCCACTAACAGTCTCCGGCAGAACTTTTCAACTTGATTTAGGGGTTGCTTGAGAAGGCCCTTTTTGGATTGCATCTGCAAAGTGAATATGGACTATCTAGTGTAACGCCCGTACTTAGACACTACAAGAGAATGGCAAAACACTAAGAGAATTGATGGAAATTTTAATGATTTTTTTTTATCCTGTTTATCTTACACAATAATAAGTTGACGATGCCAATTAAATAGAAAATATCTAACAGATGGCTCAGGAAACAATGTGTGTTGTATATTTAAAGTGGATTAGTTAAAACACATTAAAGCTCTATGTGGACAGTCTCATTCAGAATTATAGCATCTCGAATTTCATTTACTTCAGTTCATTTCCAAAGTAAACTAAACTAAATTGAATTAAGGCCACTTTAATAAAAGTATCTAGATAGAGATTTAATACGATTTAACTAGTCCATTTGAAAAGCTGATTTGGATTAATTTTGAGTGCCCCTGTGTAGACAAGCCTGAAAAGTATTAAGTTAGTATGCATCAGATTAAATGCATGGAATCTCTGTGTGGATGACCTTATTCAGAAAGAAAGTTGTCTTACAACAATGAAATATTAAACTAAAGTGAAATAAAAGCTGCTTTCATTCTGAACGAGAATGTCCACCTGATGCTTGAATGTGCTTTAATTTGTGGACATTGACTTCACAGATCTAGTCAATTTGTCCTCACTTTTCTGAGCCCCTATCTGCAGGCAAGCTCTTGTTGGCATAAACCTTGGTAGAATTGCTATGCGTTATCATTCTGAATGTCAGCTATGGGTTTCTCTTTGAGTTATGCCATGAACTAACATTGCAGCAAAGTGTTGCCCCTAATCCACCTCCTGTCTGTCCACAAACATCCTTGGCTCAGTTTAAGCAGTGCTTAAACTTAGCTTATCTGAAGATGTGAGCTGAAGCTTGACTGCACCTAATGACTGAACTAATAAAGTGATGGGATCTTTAAATATACAATTTAAAATTCCACACACAACTCATCAACAACTAATCCAATACCTGTGGGCTAGGCCTGTGCAAAGTGGCTAGTATTTGCTTTGGATTCAGATTTGGCTGATTCGGGGGGCAGTGATTCGATTTGGTGATTCGAATCATTGTCCTTTTTTGATTTGGCCGAATCTGATTCGGAGATTTGGTAGTAGCTGAATCTCTATCTCAAAATCAGCCAGGCCAGGCCCATCCCCTGCTCCTCTCCCAGCCCAGCAATGGCTGCCTTGTCTGCCCCAGCTCCAGGCACTTGGGGAAAAAAAAAGCCCTGACTCAGCAGGTGCTGCCAGGTGGGGAGGCAATCCCCACTGCCCCATGCTGCATGGGGGGCTCTAGCCCCTGAACCCCCGCTCCCCTACCCCCCTTGTGGGTGCCCCGCATGGGCCAGCTCTGCCCATTTAAGAAAAAAAACCTGAAGAAACCCCAAGACACACCACTCCTGCAAGCAGGGGTGATCCCCGCTGCCCCCGCTGTACCACATCATGTGGGGAGCTCTGCATGAGCCTCAGAAGCCCTGAGGCTGCACCAGGAGTGGTGAGTCCTGGGGCTTTCTTGGCTTTTTTTTCTTAGAGGGCTAGAGCCCCAGCAGGCAGGGCAGCCATGGGGGGGCCAGGGGCAGGG
>NW_005841867.1:760314-777773 GCF_000455745.1 Alligator sinensis | reverse complement strand
GCTGCAGCTCCCTGCTGCAGCCACCAGGGACTGCCCGAATCATCAAAGCTCTCTGAATCTTTGCCAAAGATTCTGAGAGTTTTGAATCAATCTGGACCTTTAAATTGGTCCCCTGATTCAATTCAGATTTGGAGATTTAGCCACTGAATCAGGCTGAATCACCTCCGAATCAAAACACTACCCAAAGCTTTGCACAGCCCTACTGTGGGCTACTAATCCCATCGTTCTCTACACAGCAAAATTATGCAGTTATATCGTGTGCTAGCAAATGTGTGCAAATCTTGTTATTAGTAACAAAAGCAGTGGAGATATGGTGGCACATACTTTAGCATATGCTAATAAGCAAGGATGCCTATACATGGGGTCCAATGTGTTCTAATTAGAACATGTCAGAACAGACTCAAGTCTCCTGGAGCTTTCTAATCAGAACACTCCCCTACTGTAGCATCATGTCTATTGAGTATCCCACCTCTCAAAATCATCACATGAGCTTTAGTTAAAGTCCCCTGTGGCCATTTTGAAACACAAAATGCTGAATACACATGATGCTGCTGTGTTTTAATTATAGTGGCTGTCTGGGAGTAGATCTAATTAAAACACCCACCCTGTACCCCAGTGCATGTGTATAGACACCCTAAGATATAAACTCTCCAGAAATGCTTGGATACACACTTTTTTGCCAATATCAGCTGAAGTCCAAGCCACTTTATCCCCAGTGTATTGTTTACAGTTTGATGGATAGGCACACACACTATACAGTACCTCCAGTGTTTCACAATATGCGCACTCTCACTTGAGTCAGGCTACATGTTTGTAGAGGAAAATGTGCATGCTTTTCTGAAAAGCCTGTGTTGATGAGTGCCCTATTAAGTGTCTATGGAAGTTTAAAACTGTCCTGCTTTTGTGGAAGGGAACCAGGCATGCATGACATTAATTTAAATGTCCAAACCCAAGCACAGCAACAAAGCACCAACTACAACTCCACAAGGGCAGTGCTCTGCAATTCATACCTGTAACCAAGTGTGACATTCCCAATGAATGTCCATGCAAAGAACTCCACCTGCTAGAGCAAATTTGATTTTTGTTCAGTGTGACGTATGAATAAGTGCTCTTTGTGAGCCTAAAGGTTCAGACAAAGGCACCAGAAGTCATTCACATGGAAAAGTAACCAGACAGGACTAGTCTTAAAGTATCATTCAGGAAGTCATTAAACTTCTGTTAATGATGGCCAGCTGCAAATCAAGGCTATTAAAAGGAGCAACTATTTATGATCTAAATATGCTTGGGTGCAGCTACACAAGATGTTTAACATGCAGTAGCCTAATAACACTGCTCAGTAGTGTGCCAGGCAAAACCCATTTCAATACAGTACTGTGCAGTATTAAGCTTTTGTGCAGTAAGCATCACAAAAAGCCGTGCTCCGGTGCTACTGCACAGTAGCACGAGTTACTGTGCATCTAGTTAGTACTTTATTAAGCAAGTACTAAATTAAATGTGCAGTAATTACTACTCGTTAATGAATGTGTACATGCATATAGAACTGTATATTAAGTGAGAAATATGAAATAAGCTCTGATATGGGCTGTCAAGTGGTTCTGGTACCGGGAGGGTGGGGCGGTCAGGGAAGCTTTTCAACCCCCTTTGTATCTCCCTGGTTGTCATTCAGCCAGGGAGAGACTAATCTCTAAGAAGGGATAAAAAAGAAGGAACCAGCATACATGGCAATGGACAGACTCCAATTTTGATGGAGGGTAGGTAGGGACTTCACACTCGCAACTCAGCAGCATATTTGCTGAAAAGAAAAGTAATCAACATAGCTGTGATCCATGCTCGCTGGCCATATCTACACATGATATGGAGTTACTGCACAGTAGCATCAACAAATGGCTTTTTTGTGGTGCTGACTGTGCACTAGCCTGTGACTATTGCACAGTAGCGTCATATCACAGTTACCATGCAATACTACTGTGCAGTTGTCTCGTGCTACTGTGCAGTTAGCATATTGTGTAGACATGGCCACAGCCTCAGATTTAAGCTGAAGTTTTATAAAGGCTCAAATGTCTATTGCAAGCATGGAAAGTATTACTGCAGATACAGCTCTGTATTCTCAATACCATATCAAGGCGCCTATACTAGTCTGCAGAACATTTTAAAACTAGATGAAAGATATCCAAATCTATGTCACAATATACCTTTTCTCAAAATTTTGGCAAGACTCATTGATATGCATCAATATGACTAGAGATGAATAATTTGTTTTAGTCCCTAATGGAACAAGCCTTTGATTGCAAGGAGTATGACTGAAATGAGAAAAATTGATAAATACAGAAGGACAGATTTCCTTCCCTCTCAAAGCAGCAGTAAAACATGGATAAAGCGTTATGCCACTATTTGGACAAAGTTATCTTAGTTCCATTGATTCCATACTGGCCTCATTCGAAAACGTTGCATAGCTGAAACCCTTGCGCCTTGGCCTCTTTTTCCTCTACTGCTGTTTTTAAACATGATAGAAAGAAAAGTTTGCTGTTGTTATCACACAAACCAATGAAAATTCCAGTGCTGTTTAAGAAAAGTGAATAACTGAATTGAGCATTTTAAATTCCCATCATCAGCATGCACTTCCTATCATGCATAATATTGATTGTTATGCTCAAAGGGGCATGG
Source organism: Alligator sinensis (assembly GCF_000455745.1). Classification (NCBI taxonomy): domain Eukaryota; kingdom Metazoa; phylum Chordata; order Crocodylia; family Alligatoridae; genus Alligator; species Alligator sinensis. Next base: position 775,109 of record NW_005841867.1, on the reverse strand, counting down.
CTAGCTGTGACTGACGAAGGATTAGACTGACCTTGTTTCATGCACTGATGAAGGGGTGCAACAGAGGAAGCCATTTTTTGTGTATTTGTGTTTTTAATGCCAGTGCAAGTGTCTGACTTGTTTGCCTGGCTGCTAATGGTGAGCTTAACTTCAACCAGCTTTCTTCAGTTCAACATTGACAGCAGTTACCTTGGGAGGCAATGGGTTGTATGTTGTGTTGATTTTTGTTTTTATTCAAGAGTTAACTAAGTTTCTTCCTTTGGCTTTGTCCCCTAGCCTACTCATCTCCTCTCATATGAGACCATGCATAATAAGGGGTATAATTGCCATGAGTAAATATACCTGAACAGGCTTTAATCAAACTAGCTTGACCATTCACACCCAAGCTGGGGCAAACCCATGTACCAATCATCTAACTCTGTAGAAAATACATGTTTACAGCTTTGTTTGAACCTCCAGGAAACCTTCTTTTATTTATTTTAGAAGGACTTTGTCTAGGTTTTAGCTGACTTCCTTTTATGTTTAACTCAGGTGATATGTCCAGCAGTTTAAACTGGTCAGAAGTATCAAGGTTGTTTTTCTAACTATGGCTCCCTAATTAGACCTAATCCAACTTTCACTGAAGTCAGGGGGGAGACTGTCACCAATTTCATTGAAAATTATATCCAAGGGCCTATTATGGGCATTCTGATCCATATCTTTGAGCTCTGCTGTGAAAAATAAGCTTTCAAAACGTCAAGTAATAAGCTGCACTTTGATCTGACTTCTTCAGTTGCCACAATGTTGAGTGTGGTATGCACACAGACTGAATAGTCAGACAGACAGGTACATTTTCTAGTAATGGGATAATAAGGATGGGGTAAAAGACAAATGCAACAGAGTTGCTGACCTAGTGAGTTTGGCACAGTAACGTATCACTCACCAGGTATTTGGAAACATTCTCTTCATTAGGCTGAAGGAAGAGATCTGTACAATTTCAGTAAAATTTCATTTTAAGACAGAACATAAAAAATTGTATTATCTTTCTGTTTGACACCTTTCACCTTTAAAGAAATATAGCCATTTGAAATGTGTGTAATGTGTATTTTCTATTGAAAAGACTCAGACTGAGATTTTGGATGCCAAGCTGAAATGCAGAGCAAATCTTCACATCTGAATTTTAAGTTTTTAAAAATACCAGTTATACTAAGAGTTTTCTTGCCACATAAATAGGTTATATTCAGACCAAAATTTCTAACTGCTCACAACCAATGCTCAGGGGAGACTGAGTTTGGGGGTTTTTTTATAGAAAGATATATTGGAATCAGCTGTCAAATTCATACCCAGAACCAGAGGCTGATCCTAACCTTTCTAAGAGGAGAGAGAGAGAGAGAGAGAGAGTATACGTGCAGCCATATCTGCTGGTCAGAGTATGCTGGTCAGCAATATTTAAAAAATAAACAGTTATTAATTAGAAATAACTGATATATCTAATCCAAAAGTATTTGCAAAACTGTATCAGTTGCAATGAAACTTTCCCTTGAAAAGCGGGAGATACTTCTCTGATGAAGGATGTAATTACCAGTCAGAATTATACACCTAAGAGTAGCCAGTAGCCCTGTGTTTAGGGGCACTCACTTGGAAGACAGAAGACCCAGGTTTAAGTCCCTGCTCTGATGAGGCTCTCACATCTGAGGTACACACCCTTACTAGATGATTATGCTGGGCTGGTCTCTTGCCTTCTCTCCAAAAACACCTGTTGCAAAGTTTCTGAACATAAAATGAAAAAATATTTGAAATATCAACAATTTTCATAGAGGGAAAATCCATTTCCTACCCATCTCTACACTTTTCACACATGCATGCACAAACTGGGTTCCAGTTATTTGATTTAGCCTCCTTCCACTTAAAATATTTAAGAATATAATAACTTGGAAGAATCTCAAATCCTGCTTTCAAATAATTTTGAAGAGGACAATATAATTGCAGTCATCAGGTCGATTTAATGTTTTCACCTTCACTTTATTTGCTGAATTGGTGGGTCATGACTCATCGACACACTCTCTTCAAAGTCTGCCAGCCTGGATGCCTTCCCTAATGATATTGCTTGCTTTGTGCGTTGATATAGTGACAGCTGAGAAAAATGCTTATTCTTTGAAAGGTCACTGTACAGCTTAATCCACATCAGAGCGACCACTTTCTGCAAAGCCTATTGCTGAAACATAGATTTTAACCTTTTTAATTCTCAGCTTTTCAGACTTCTTTTCATTTACTGTGCGTTGGGCTGACACACTTCATATCTTATTTTAAAGTTTTACTTTTTTCTCTCTACCTGGTAGGTTTTATAGATCAGGAAAATATTCTTCCCCCTTATCCTCAAAGATATCTTAGCCAGAGGTTGACACTACACAGCTCTGTGCTAAACAAGTTATAACAATTATATCACATAGTGTGCAGCATAGTGTTCCCATGTTATTTCATTAACAGGTTTAAAATCTGAAAGCATCAATGTATGGCTTGTTACTAAAAACAAATCCTGTATTCTAGTGGTGCCCAACCTTTTCATCCCACAGGCTGGATGAGCAGTGCCAGATCAGTCTATAAGTCAGATGTGGTCTGTGGGCCCAATCCCAGCACATGGCAACTATGGTCGAGTCTCAACTCACAGCAACTGAGGCCCACCCAGAGCTCAGTAGAGTTGTATGAGTCCCAATCTTTCTGTGTAGGGCTGACCCAGCCATGTATTGCTTGGAAATGTGGCAGCAGGGGAGCAGTGACCATATTAATTGTCACCACTCTTCTGCCACCAAATTTCCAGCCCATGGGGAGCCCCACGGGCTGAATAACATGCCCCCATGGGCCCAATGACATGCCTCCAAGGGCCAGAGATTGTTCCCTGCTCCCTTTTTCCGTTTTCCAATTTTTCATGACATTTGTCATCAAAAAGGGATCAACAAGCAACTCCAAATGAAATTAATTTTCTCAGTGCTAAGCTACATCATACAATATATGCAAGATATATCAATATCAACTCATTAAAAGTTCTGTTTCTTGGAATTAATAATAAAAAATGCTGCCTAAACTGTCTAGAGTGCTTAAGCTACAGTTACATTCATATGGTAGACTATATTGTGTTGGAGGAATAGGGTCTGCTGCAGACTGCAAGTTTTTTTAAGGCAATTTAAGAGATTATTTAGGGTAGCCAGAAGATACCTGCAAATAACTAATGAGATAACTGATATAAGATCAAGCCACAAAGTAGAACTGTGCCTCAGGAACTGAGCTGAAATTTATTTTGAGAATTACATAACACAGTTCAAAACCTTTTTAGAGCACTTTACAGTTCTCCTGAGGCACAAGAGAATGAATTAGACAGCTGTCACATAGCATGTAAATAACTTTCAAAGCTCATTTTTTGAGGAAGATCCTTTCTATGCATTTCAGTATGATGAATAAAAATAACTAAATATTAAGGTATTTAAACCAAATTGAATCAAGTCAGACACCAAGGTAAATTACAACTTTATATTAAATCTTAAAAAAATTAAAATATATAGGATTTTTTTTTCTTACTTGGTTCAGCAAGGAACACAACAATAAACTGTTACCAATTCTAGATGCATCATAGTGTCGTTTTACAGAAAATAAACTTCTTCTTTTTCTCTGTTTCAAAAGGCCACATTATTTCTAAATTTGTTTCCCATATGATGCAATGGCTATAAATTATATTGAACAGGTTATAAGCCTGGGCCACATTTGGACCATGTCTTCTTGACATGAAATCATACACAGTGCTCTATATCTGGTGTGATTTATTAAGAAAAACAATGAGGGGTGAAAGAAGAGTGAGCGAATCCACACTGTATAACAAAAAGGGCAGGGGAAAACTTGGTCATGAACATGGAGACAAACCCTAACATATATATATAACAAGATATTTTGTAATAATGAGATATGTAATGTCCATGGATTGCAATAAAGCCAAGGACACTGCTGTTTACCATTCTGATCTTACTCAATGGGAGTTTTGTCATTGACTTCAGTAGGTGTAAGTTCAAGACTTTCAGTTCTAACCGGGAAGATATTTCCCTGAACAGAAAAAGGGGCAGGCTTGACCGTGATAGAATTCAAACCTCTAATTTCATACTTGACAGTCAGGCTATTAAACAACACTCCTTGGATTTATCATCAAAAGTTGTCAGATACATATATTTCATAACAAGCAGCATGAAGCACTAACTGATTGGAAAATGGTTCGGTATGAATTCAGTAAAGCAAATATGGTTGTTTTTACTCTGTGAATTTTATCCTAAGCTTTTAAAGCCATCACACAATAAGATATTTCAAAGCTAAAAACCGTTTGTCCCTATCACCATAGTCTCTGAATGCAACCAGTCTCTACAGGAATCTATCCATGTCATGCCATCTAAAGTAAAACTTAACTCCCACTCACCTACATTAGCAGTTAAAAAATCGGGTGCATATATAATCTGCTAATTTTAACCAGAGCTGGACTGATGAGGGAGGAGCGGTTATCACAAAGTATCAATGACCTTTTCACGAAAGCCATTTTCTACCCTTCAGGGTGCATCTACATGTGCATATTAAGGTGAAGCAATAAAGTCTGGCACATATTGGGCCAGAGTTTATTGCTCCTGGGCCCTGCTTTTATATGTGCATCCAGAACCTCAGCATGTTGAGCTGGTTCGGAGCAGCTCCAGCTGGCAAGGGCCTGGGGGGGATCAGCCTACCAGCCCAGGGCTGTTCCGACCTGGATCAACATGTTGCAGAGGGGCTGGCTGGGGCATGAGGGTGCTCCTATGCAAGGCTAGCTGGCAAGCTGCCTCAGCACTGAAGCACCCTTGTGCACCAGCAAGCTAGGGCAGCATCTACATGTGCATTTCTGCACACAACAAAAAGTCCTCTTGCATCTAGAAGTGGACAGATACAAATTTTATTTCTTCCCCCCTCCCCCCGCAGTATCATTCATTCTCTGTTACTTGTAGATAGTGGCCAAAGACAAAAATCAAGCAGTACTGCAAATAATTTACCTGAATGGGGTGAAAGCACATAATTATAAGGGGATAATGAATATGGAAGATTATATGGAAGCAAGAAGTTGACAGGCCTAGTTGCTCATTTCCTGATATTTTAATAACTGATTGTTTTTTAAACGTGTAGTATTTTTTTATAAAGGAGATGCAATATTGGTCTTGAGTGTTAGCAGAGCCCATCTAGAATCAATCTGCTTCCTGCTTATCACCTTTTGTGTTCAAATCTGATTACAGTCAGGAAAGACTTGCTGTAGAAAGGCTGTAGGACAGATACAGGGAAATGTGGGATTGTTGAAGGAGGAATTCCTATGTTTGTGGTCTTCAGTGTCCAGGTAAGTTATAGACACACTGCAGTGTGATGGGTTGGAAAGTAGGCTGTACCTCAAGCATTGAACCTTTAGAAATATCTCCAGGGTCAGCCTGGACTTCCACCAAGGATCATAGTTTCATAGTTTCATAGTTGGTAGGGTCAGAAGGGACCTGAGCAGATCATCAAGTCCGACCCCCTGCCATGGCAGGAAAATGTACTGGGGTCAAACGACCCCGGCAAGGTGTTCATCTAGCCTCCTCTTAAAGACCCCCAGGGTAGGAGCCAGCACCACTTCACTTGGAAATTGGTTCCAGATCCTAGCCACCCTGACTGTGAAGTAGCATCTCCTGATGTCTAGTCTGATGCTCCCCTCTGCCAGCTTGTGACCGTTATTTTCTAGTCACTCCTGGTAGTGCTTGGGGGAACAGGGACTCCCCCAATGACTGATGGTCCCCTCTGACTAGTTTGTGACAGGCCACTAGATCCCCCCCTCAGCCTTCTCTTGTAGAGGCTGAACAGGTTCAGGTCCCTCCGCCTCTCCTCATAGGGTCTGCCCTGCTTCCCCCGATCATGCTGGTGGCCCTCCTCTGGGCCCTCTCGATGCTGGCCACTTCCCTCCTGAAGTGCGGCACCCAGAACTGGACGCAGTACTCCAACTGCGGCCTGACCAGTGCCACATAGAGGGGGAGGATCACCTCCTTGGACCTGCTCGAGATGCATGTGTGGATGCATGGCAAGGTACGGTTGGCCTTCCTGACTGCGTCCCCACATTGTCGGCCCATGTTCATTTTGGCATCAATAATGATTCCAAGATCCTTTTCTTCCTCTGCACAGACAAGAAGGGAGTTCCCCAGCCTGTAGGTATGCTGCTGGTTCTTCCTCCCCAGGTGCAGTACCTTGCACTTGTCAGTGTTGAAACCCATCCTGTTCTCATCTGCCCACCCCTGTAACCTGTCTAGGTCCAATTGCAGCCTATACGTCCCTTCTAGTGTGCCCACATCCCCCCCACATCTTAGTGTCGTCAGCACATTTGAACAGGGTGCTTTTTACCCCCTTGTCCAAGTCACTGATGAAGATGTTGAATGGTGCGGGTCCAAGGACTGAGCCCTGGGGGTCCCCACTGCCCACATCCCTCCAGGTCAAAAATGACCCATCCACCACCACTCTGTGGGTGAGGCCCTCCAGCCAGGTAGCAACCCATTTGACTGTGTAGGTGTCAACGACACAGACCCTAGTTTTTTAATGAGAATGGGGTGAGAGACAGTGTCAAAGGCCTTCCTGAAGTTCAGAAAGACTACGTCCACTGCTACCCCTGCGTCTAAGGATGTTCAATCTAAGGGACTTTCAATGTAGATGGGCAGAAATGGGTTTCAGGCAACGAGGGGCCCCTAAGGTCAAACCCAAATAGTAGCACAGACATAACTATAGCATATGTCTGATTTTGAAGAAAATATCATTTTTAAGGTAAATAGCAAAATAATTATTCCTTTAAGGTAGCTGGGTAGATTTTAGTGAAACTTATACTACAGACTTGTCATATATCAATATATATGTCCCCAGAAATTGATATAGTGCAACTCTTCACAGTACCTAAGTAATAAGTGACATACTGAACATTCTGTTTTCTCTTTTAAAGAATTATTTCTCTTCTTCTAAGAGTACAAGGGAGTTAGCCAATTCCTTTTTTATCATAAGAAAAAAAAAAAAGAAAAGCATTTCTCACTATTAAAATGCTACCACTTCATAAACAATCCTGGAATGGAGCAGCCTCATCACTTGAAATAATACTTGTGGAGCTAGTGATGGGATACCTCCAACCTAAAATTCTGGTTTGGATAAATGTCAAAAAGTTTGGGGCACATATGCAACTATCTATACCCAGGTAGGGCCCCCACCTTCTGCCTGCACAAACTTTCCACACAATCTCCATCCCTGAAACAGGTGCTGGAATAAAACGTTTTGTGGGTAACCACCACCTGGTGTGATCATTTTAAGAAGAGAAGAGGATAAGCCTCCAATCTGGTTATCCTTGGGGGTTGGAAGGACTTCTTTTTCATCTGACAACCTTGAGATATCTCTCTCCCACAGATGCCTGACTAACGAAGTCAAAATAGCTTAAGCTGACTCTCCCGAAGTCATTAGACAGTCATACCTTATCTTCATATCATAAGAAGGCACATATCAATAATATAGCTAGATAGGTAGACGGCTGGTATTGTCTCAGAGATGTTCCTGGATAAATCATATTGTGGGCTCAAAGACTAGCACAAAGATTGACACCCCCACACCTGCTGTCTGCCCACTGTGGGCTTGGCGGGGCGGGGAATCTCCCCACCACACTGTGTGCACTCCCAGGGAGGCAAGGGAGACCTATGCCCCCAGATCTGTGTGCAGGGTAGGGGTGTGCTTGGCCAACCCCGGTGGCACAACTCCCACTGCTGCTGTGCAGGCAGGGGATGCCTCACCAAGGCAGCACAGAGCTCACAGCAGCAAGGAGATTCCCCACGTGGCTCCACTGTGCCTTGCAGTGCCAGGTCACACCTGCTGGGCTGTGGAGGCCCCAGGAAAGGGCAGCAGGGTGGGGAGCCCAAGCCCACAGCTAGCAGCCCGCCCCACCCCGCGCACAGATCTGGGGGGCACATCTCTCCTGCCACTCTGGGAGTGCACAAACAGCGGGAAACCAGCCCCAACCCCCTACACCCTGGACAAGCTACCTGCAGCCCTGTCCCATTCCCCGCTAGGGCCCTGTGGCCATGAACTGTAGCCCCAGGCCTCAAGCCCCACACACTGCTCAGCTGGGCAGCATCCCCAGCCCCTGCCCTGAACAACCCACTCCCTCCCTCCTTATGGGGCCTTCAATCCCCCACCCCCAGACTTACCTGGGGGAGCTGCTCTTTAGACTGCCTGGTAGCCATGTGCATATACATGCATGTGGCATCCCCTAACTAGCTGGTCTCCTCCAGCTCCCTCCCCAGACCCTTGCAGGCTGGAATTCTTTGCAAAGGAGCAAAATCCATGGGTTTCTCCATTAAAATGAGAAATCTGCATTTTCCTCAGGTAAAGGGAGGAATCTGCATTTTTCTCTGCTTTTCCATGGGAAACAGAAAAATTGGGTCCCTGCTGATCATCTTTAGTGGGACTATAGGGTATATAACATTTCTGATGAAATATAAGGTTTGATCTATTTAGAAAGAGAAGCTAATCCATTTTCTAAACATGTGTTATACCACCATTGACACAGTTCCTCTTTCTTAGATTAGATTATTATAATAGTTTTTTAGATATTTTAAAATCTATGAGTCCACAAAGTTTGGATTTGGAGCGTTTCAAAATTCAGAGATGTGCAGATATTAGTTCAGGCTCATCTTAATATTTCATCATAATGCACGGAACAGGGTAGGGATGGGCTACAAACCATGCATGGAAGTATGCTTCATTCTGGGGACAGCTGAGCTGTGATTCACCCCAATGGAGGCAAGGGCCTTAACAGCACATTCTATCTATTAATGTGCCTGGTAGTGCCCAGTGGGAATCATGTGCATGCTTAAACAGGAAAGAAGAGACATATCAGAGATTAGAAGAACAGTCTGTTATGTGGCGTCCTTTAGACATTGTTATGGAGAAGACTATGGTAATTTTTATGCAGCCTTTATAGCAAATAATGAACTATAGTAAATGCATGAGCAGAGCACTGTCAGTGAAACTTTGCAATCAGATTATTTTTCTAGCTCACTTTAACTCATGCCTCATGATGCATAGTATATATCACAGCCTATTATTTCTCAGTAGAGCCCATAATAACAAGAACTATTGATTATGTGTTAACCCCTTGGCTCAGAAAGTTGAAATTTTACAAAGAGCATCCCATTACCAACAGTAATAGTATGTCAAGAAAGACATTTAATGCCAAACAGTTGCTATAATGTATTTTTGACCTAGAAATTGGAATTTAAATTAAGGTGATTAAATATTTCTTTCCCCCTGCTTTACTAATGATGAAACAATCATGGTTCTATACTGATATCAAATACAAGCATATTATAATATAAATAGGGAATCTACCAACATGATTTACAAACAGTGGTAAAATTTTCAGAACTGCTAGCATGAAATGCACATGTATCTGCACATACATGTATGGCAAAATTAATAACCATATTAATTACTATTAGCAGTATCTAATCATTGGTCTTTTGTACATACAGTTATAATAATGGCACACACACTTAAAGTATATACAAGCATGTACTGTTTTCCCTTTTTTTTCCCCACTCCCCCACCCTTAAAAATCATTTAATTTATTTCACTCTGATTTTCATTCATGGCATTTTCCCTAACATTCTATTTTTAGCTATTCTCTTTTTGGTAAAACTTCAGCATCTTATCTACATGACAAACTTGTATATTTTTATTTCTTTATAAAGTATTTGAGAGTCAGCATTTTCTTTATCTGAAGTATATAATCTAATTCAGAAAAATATTTTCATTCTTGGAAAACAAGCAGGATTAGGAAATTTAGGAATAAGGCATTCTGAAAACATTAGTTCAGAGAAAAGCCTCTGAGGTTGTCCATGGAACAAAACCCCATTGGAAAAAATTCTGACACAGTTTTCCTGAAATGCTTTGCTGGTGTTTTTGCCACATGGGAAGCATCAAAACTACTCAGATTCGGAAAGTTTTTCATGGAGGGTCTCTCTACACCCACTCCCAGCATTGTTAGGGAGGAACACTGTTGTGTACACACTACCAGCTCACTCCTACTTGCATGTCCCAGGCCTGGAAAGGTGACAGTGAAACTTTTTGTGAACATTCTTGAACAGACTAGAAACAGAGGTCTTAAGAGTGATGTATGTGTGCCCTCACATATTGCTGCATTTCTGGGTTTGGCACGCAAAACTGAACAGACAGGCAGGGCCTCTCCAAGAGCCTGCCAGGGACATGGTAGAGACATACCCAGAGATGGACCTGAACCAAAACATCCATGAAGTCTGGAAATTTCCAAGCTGAATCACAACCTTGTTGCTTGGATCAGTCTCAATATTTTTAAGTTTCCTTTTATCATTTGAGAAAAAATATATGTCTTGGTTTCATGACAGCAATAAACAGCAAGGCCCAGAGCCTCAAAAGTGTTTTGGTACTTGGTTTCAATAGGAGTTATTAAAGCAATTAAAGCAACCCACTGAGGATCTTACCCATGTTTCTTTTCCAACTTCTCTTACATTTCCCTATAATGTTACCACTATCAATAGAATTCACTGTACAAGGAAGGGTAGGTTTTTAGCTCTAAAATTGGTGTGTGGCATCTGCCTCAAAAATGTTTGGAGGACATCATAAAATGTCCTCAATGACACACTATCTTTAGAGAGGCCTTTATAAATCATGTTAGTCCACCAGTTTATCTGCTAACCTGTAAGGTTACTCCATCTGAAAGTTCTTTGCAGGGTGTAGTCAATCGCAACAGCTCTGATGGCCTTCATTTATCGTGAACAGTGTAAAACTCAAGCACTGTGCTAAATAAGGTAGGAACATATGAGAAGTCCTGCAGAGTTTTACTTTTATGGAATTCATTACAGGGCAGTTCCACTATAGTGGAGTTTATAGACTTGTGATTTTATGCAGTGTGCTTTTGATTTCCTGTTTTTTATCTAGATCTATTCAATCAATTACTTCAATTTACTTTCTGAGTAGGCTGCTAGTTACTGCGTGACCACCTTTCAGCACCTGCAAACTGTACATAACAATAAAATCATTATAGAGAATAATTGTACCCTGAAGTGCTTTCTGAATTTTTTTTTTCCTGTCTCTGTATTTGTTTGGGGTTATTTTTATTTTTTTTCTGACAAAATACTATAAGAGGCAAATAATAGGCAAAGGTGCTGTTTTGCTTTTATATGTAAATAATATAATTATTTAGACCCATCAGTGATTATGTCATTTAGGATTGTACTCTAATTACCAGACACCCACAAAAGTCTAATTTAATCAAATTATAATTATTATTAAATCCATATGTGGAAGGCAGCTGATCCTATTGTAGGACCTAATATATTTTTAGAGCCTATGCCAATTACTATATAGGTCTAGACTAAGATATTGCTCTTAATCTGCATTAGATGCTGTACATTGTTTCATCCCAGCAAAAATCCTGAAGAGGGTGGGTGGCTCACCTCTCCTTATCAATCCTTTTTCTTCTGAAGTCTTCTACAGAGTGAAAACCTCCTGTGCTGGCTCTGCTCTGCTAACGGCTGACATGCTGGTGGTGAGGGAAGATGGAAGAAATAAGGCTTATTTTATTCCTCATTTTTGCAAGTCCACTTGCTTATAGACTATCAGTAGCAACCAGTCAACCCTAATGACTTTGCCACTGCGACCAGAACTATGATGTGAGCAAGTTACACAGGAAACTGAATACAGCCTTTTTCCTCCTTCCTCCTCACTCTCGTCTGTAACCAAATATTAATAATCCAGCCTATTGTGATTATATGAAAATATATCACATAAGGAAACCTACTACCATTTTACTTCATTATTCAGCATTTGTAAGCCTCCTCCATAAGAATACTGATACATACAGTCAAAATTCCAACCAAGCAGTTCTTAAACTGCTTTTTATATGCTGCTTTGCAAATTATCAGCTTCTTGTCATGCCGAGCCATTGGTAACCAGGTATGCGGGGGGGTCTCCTCAGGGTCAGGAGAAGGCAGGAAATCAGAAGCAAAGAGATCTGTCCAGAAAACCAAATCAGAGATTCAGAGGGTCAGGCAGAATGCAAGGTCAGGAGGCTAGCCAAGACAGGTATCCAGAGAACCAGGTGCAGTAACCTAGGTACAAGGCTGCACCTTGTGGCCCAGACACTTCCCCTTCCAGGTCAGGGGCTTATCTGGATGATCTGGGGTAAAAGGTCAGCTGCCCTTGGTTCGCCACTCCAGTGTCAGGCAGTGGCCTAGATGGAGTGTTCTGGCCCTCCATGACTGTCCCTGTATTCTGCTAGGAAGATAGCAGGCTGGGTAGGTTACTGTGTTGGGTAGTTCAAGGCCACAGCCTACAACTTATTTTTCTAGATTAACAAGAAGTGAAACCCTAGTGAAGATGAGAGTAGACACAAAACCTAAGGAGATCAGAAGCCTGAGATGAAAAGATCATTGTCAACTATAAAAAGGTGCAAGGGAGGAAGCTGAGAGTCAGACTCATGGCTTCTTTTCCTAGCACCATCACTGACTCACAGTCTGACCTTGAGCCTGTTGGTCTCTGAAGCTATGAAAAATCAAGGGCATTATAATTATTTCTCTTCTGTTAGAATGTCCAATAGCAGGTAACCTGTTTCACAGAAACCAGCAGAGAGAGGGAGAGAGAGAATAAATCTGAATAAAAACTTAAACTTCTAAAATAGGATGTAAGTGGACATCAGGGATAGGGACAGACATTCAAAAAGCCTGAGCCTAAATTGATTCAATCTTTGCAGGTTAATGTAACCTGGCTAGGCTGAACCAGTTTGTAACTGTACAGACATCCCCTCTAGACTGAAAAAATGCTGGCACATGCCTGCAGTGGCTCAAGCTAGAAGTTGGGGGGCACTAGAGAAGCCTTCCTTTATTTTCCACAGGACTGAGATGAGGGAGGCATGGCCAGGTCCTGGCAGGATGCTGTGATTAGGCAGGAATTCTCTTCCCGGCTAGGCATTTAGGATTAAGGAGGCCCGCCCCTTCCTTGATAGCAGAGCATTTATCAGCTCTGTTATCACCATTTAAAACCCCATCAGAAAACAAAGTCTTGCTCATTAGCTCAAGCTCTTCTTAAACAGCTTTTTCTAAAGGAAGGAATGCAGGGACCTACCAGCTGACCTGTTGATTAGCTCCAAAAAGCCCTAAGCAGACACTGTCCTCTCTGCCTTACACAGACACCTCTCAGCATTAGCTAGCATACCACATGCTGGCTATGATCTGTGCTGTGGGAGAGGGGAGGAAGGGATCCCTGCTTAAGCAGCAAATGGGGGCAGGGGCACAGGGAAGCCAACAGACCCTGCTGTGCCTGCAAGTCTCTGGTAGAGCTGCAGCCAAGGAGCAGAAGGGAGGAGCCAGCTCTGCTATGGAGTAGAGAGCCCTCCCCAGCCCAGAGAGCATGCTGGGATGATGGGGGCATCTAATTTAACTTAAACCAGCAAGGGGTCTGGGACAGACATTGCATAAACCAGTTTGAGCCAAATCAGTTAAGTCTGATACTACATTCAAGTAAGTTATCTCAAACCAGTTTCAGCTATTTTGAAGCAGGTTTATGTGCATTGAATGTTTGTTTTGTTCTGTTACAGGTTCAAACCAGTTTCTGATCACTTAAACCAGTTTATGTGTAATATCTGTCCCTAGCCCAGAATCCTATGTGATTCAAAAGGCCCCTGCCCATCTATTGCTAAAAACTGAAAGTTCTTACAGTTCTACTTCTGGGGAGGCCCACAGCTGCCCCAGCTAGAGATGGTCTGTGCTTACTCCCTGCCTCATGGTCCAAAATTTGGTGGGAATGCATGGGTTCTAACCCTTCCTCATGTTGCGGGAACTCAAGCCTACAATATCCATACCCAAGGAGGTTGCCTAACCCCAAGGTTAAAGATGCAACTGTAGGGAGGAAGGGAGTAGGAAGGATACTCTCCAGCCCTCTGGTTGAAGTTGGGCCGCTGTACAGAAAGGTATCAGACCAGAAGGAGAGACCACAAGAGGGAGTGTAAAACTATAGCAAAGTAGGTAGGGCACCAAAGGGACAGTCTCTGCTCCTAGGATTATTTTGTTTTGGTCTGTTTTTGTTTATTTAATCCAATGATTGTTTAACATGACTTAAACATAAACAGTTTTGGGATTTGGCAGTAGAAAGGATTAGGGACTGCCAGGCTGCTGCTCCAGGCTGAGCCTGCCCAGAGAGCAGCAGCAGTGGAAGTGACAGCGGCAGGGCATGCAAGTTAACCCTTCCCTGCCTGCTCCCCTGGGATAGACAGTGCAGGCTGCCACAAGCAGTGGGGCAGACAGGGGTGCTAGTGGGGAGGGGGGCAGTGGGCCCAATCTGAGCAAGCAGGGAAGGAGAGCATGTGGGGTATTTACATTAAGCCAAGAGTACACCTCCTCTCCTCGCACTTGTAGGGAGGCAGTTAGACGGGCCAAAGCTACCATGGAGCTGAGGATGGCATCCCAAGTAAAGGATAACAAAAAATTGTTTTTTTAGATACATAGGGAGTAAAAGGAAGGCCCAGGGAGGAATAGGACCCCTACTAAATGGGCAGAAGCAATTGGTGACAGACAGGGAGGACAAGGCTGAACTCCTCAATGAGTTCTTTGCCTCAGTGTTCCTAAGTGAGGGGCAGGACAAGGCTCTCACTGGGATTGTAGAGAGACAGCAGCAAGGCACCAGACTGCCATGCATAGACCCTGAGATGGTGCAGAGTCACTTGGAGGAACTGGATGCCTTTAAGT
>NW_005841867.1:743964-759576 GCF_000455745.1 Alligator sinensis | reverse complement strand
ACCTACTGCCTAGGAAATGACCTGCTTGGTGGAACGGAAGCGGAAAGGGATCTTGGAGTCCTAGTGGACTCCAAGATGAACATGAGTCGGCAGTGTGACGAAGTCATCAGAAAAGCCAATGGCACTTTATTGTGCATCAGCAGATGCATGACGAACAGATCCAAGGAGGTGATACTTCCCCTCTATCAGGCGCTGGTCAGACCGCAGTTGGAATACTGCGTGCAGTTTTGGGCACCGCACTTCAAGAGGGATGTGTATAACCTGGAGAGGGTCCAAAGAAGGGCCACTCGTATGGTTAAGGGCTTGCAGGCCAAGCCCTATGAGGAGAGACTGGGGCACCTGGACCTCTTCAGCCTCTGCAAGAGAAGGTTGAGAGGCGACCTTGTGGCTGCCTATAAGTTCATCACAGGGGCACAGAAGGGAATTGGTGAGGTTTTATTCACCAATGCGCCCCCGGGGGTTACAAGAAATAATGGCCACAAGCTAGCAGAGAGCAGATTCAGACTAGACATTAGGAAGAACTTCTTCACAGTTAGAGTGGCCAAAGTCTGGAATGGGCTCCCAAGTACTCTTTCCTGCCTATGCAGGGGTTCGGACTCGATGATCTATTGAGGTCCCTTCTGACCCTAGCATCTATGAATCTATGAATCTATGAAGAGTGGCTGCACTTTAGTGTTATGAGTTGGGTAGTACGGATCAGAGGGAATCCTGCCCTGGAATGGCATAACTTTGAGCTGCCTAATGAATGCTTAAAACTATTTTTAGGTGTTATTGTGCAGACAATCCAGAGGTTAAGATCTCTAGGAACTGCCCAAAATTACTGTATAACAAGGGCCTAGCTCTCCCAGCTCCTAGACAAGTGCCCTTGCTACTAGGTTTTCTCCTGCTCCAGTGTTGGAGTAAAGTCTGATCCATTCCTTCAAAGAGTTAATGGAAATACCTCCTCCTTAGCAAATGATTTTGGACTCTGGATCCCAAATGGATGAAGGTGCCTTCCTGCCCTGATGTAGGTGCCTGAGTTCCACAGAAGTGCAGATATCCAGACACCCATGTGCTTAGCATTTCCTGTTCAATTGTTGTAGGCAACTCCCAGACCAGCATGTGAGTTTTTAGGACCACCCTTTGGAGGCACCCAATTCTTTCTGCACACTGGACACACACCCCATTCTGGATTCCACTCTAAAGCCCAAACAAGAAGTTAGGCATGGCTTGCATGCACCTCAGTCCTTTATTGGAGCTGGCCCTGAGTTTCTACCTTGAAGTATTAATAATCTTAAGTCACACATGGCACTGTATGCAAAAATGATAAGATAATCACCTTTCAGTGTATGTCTCTAGCTCAGTCTTGACATCTCTTTAGTCCTTGTTGCCTCTGATAAAATTGCAAAGGTGCAATCTGTGCTATTTTCAATCGATGCAGCTTTGTGTTGTAGGTGATTCTAATAAGGATGGATGGCAATGCACATTTCACTATAACAGCCGACAGATGGTAATGACTTTTGGTCACAGGTGACCTAAAGGTGAAAGTCTCCATATCTCATTACCCATCCCTTCAACCATCCAGTAATTCTAAGTACTACTTCCCTACCTTTTACTCTGTGAAAGAAGGATTTCTCTTTTATCACGTAGAACGTTTCTTTTCCTTTGCCAGATCCTTCCTTCAGGGTTGGCAGCCCCTCAGGCTTTGTGAGGCTGATATATTGTATTTGGAAGGTTATTTCACTGGCTTGCAAAGTTTGTAGCAGGCATCACTAGTCCCGGCACACAGAACTCTAATTGAAACCATTCCCAGCAGTTCTGTATCTACATATACACATCCTGATTATGACAACGCTCATGAATAATCACTGGTATGAACTTGTTCCTCATTGTCACAAGTTCAGGAAAGCAATGGGGATCCTACTGCATTGCCTGATCCCTCTGCATGGCAAAGATGACAAAGTTCCCATTTTCTAAAAATAATTACATAGCCCAGTGTGAATTTGTGCTGCAAAAGACACCGGGGTGACTCACAAGCACAGCAATTATGAAAATGTATTCATGCTGTAGCATTAGGACTAAGACTGAGTGAAGTTGTAAATATTCAGTTTTACTTCAAGTTTCCCTTCAGCTCTTCAAACTTCCAGCTAAATCCATTTGCTGAATGAATACTTTATTGTTGTTTCTTTAAGTACCACTCCCTTCTGAAAGCTTTTACATGTGATGCAGCAAATCTGGCTGCTTTTGAGTACCGTTCTCTCGTTCAGTTGTTAATATATGTGTGTTTCAAGGGGGAAAAATATAAGCCCTGCAATTTCTGGCTTCTGACCCCATGAATCTAAAATTAGATGGTTTCATTGTCTTCTTTTATCCATGCTGTAATTGCTGTTCCTGGTGTATTTCCAAAATACATCTCTCTAGGGATCTACACATGCACACAGTGCATTAGAATATTTCAGTGCTTTTTTCTTACCATGCGTTGTTTATGTGCATTCCCAATCCTCAGCTGATGCAAACTAGCAAAACTGCATTGAAGTCAATAGAATTTCTCCATCTGAAAATCTGGCTTTGAGTCCTTTAGCTTTAGTCTTAGTGCAATGCAGACTAGAAAGTGATATGTATATTGTGGTCATTTAAATTACATGAATAAAATCATGTAATTTAAATTCAAAAAGGGGAGGAAGGAGGACCCAGGAAACTATAGGCCAGTCAGTCTTACCTCGATCCTGGGCAAGCTGTTCGAGAAAATTATTCTGGCACACATCCAGGAGGGGCCAGCAGGGAAATGCATGCTCAGGGGCAACCAGCACGGGTTCATCAGTGGCAGGTCATGTCAGACCAACCTGGTGGCCTTCTACGATCAGGTCACTAAATCATTGGATGCAGGGGTAGCAGTGGATATAGTCTTCCTGGACTTCTGGAAGGCTTTCGACACTGTCTCTCACCCCGTTCTCATTAGGAAACTGGGGGACTGTGGCGTAGACACCCACACAGTCCAATGGGTCGCCAACTGGCTAGAGAGCCGCACCCAGAGGGTGGTAGTGGATGGGTCCTTCTTGGCCTGGAAGGACGTGAGCAGTGGGGTCCCGCAGGGCTCGGTCCTCGGGCCCGCCCTGTTCAACATCTTCATCAGTGATTTGGATGAGGGGGTGCAAAGCACCCTGTTCAAATTTGCTGATGACACCAAGATGTGGGGGGATGTGGGCACAATAGAAGGGAGCAACAGGCTACAGTCGGACCTTGACAGGTTACAAGGATGGGCGGAGGAGAACAGGATGGGGTTCAACACAGACAAGTGCAAGGTGATGCACCTGGGGAGGAACAACCGGCACCATACCTACAGGCTGGGGAAATCCCCTCTTGTCAGCACGGAGGTGGAAAAGGATCTTGGAGTCATTATTGACTCCAAGATGAACATGGCTCGGCAGTGTGGGAAGGCGGCTAGGAAGGCCAACTGTACCTTGTCGTGCATCCACAGATGCATTTCAAGCAGGACCAAGGAGGTGATCCCCCCCCTCTATGCGGCACTGGTCAGGCCGCAGCTAGAGTACTGTGTCCAGTTCTGGGAGCCGCACTTTAAGAGGGATGTGGACAGCATCGAGAGGGTCCAGAGGAGGGCCACTCGCATGATCAAGGGACAGCAGGGCAGGTCCTATGAGGAAAGGTTACGGGACCTGAACCTGTTCAGCCTCCAGAAGAGAAGGCTGAGGGGGGATCTTGTGGCCTGCTATAAACTAGTCAGGGGGGATCAACAGGCACTGCGGGAGTCCCTGTTCCCCCGAGCGCCGCCAGGAGTGACCAGGAATAACGGTCACAAGCTGGCGGAGGGAAGGTTCAAGGGGGGGTCGGACTGGATGATCTGCCCAGGTCCCTTCCGACCCTAGAAACTATGAAACTATGAAAATCATGTGTATGTTCTGCAAGGTTATGTCAGATTGATCCTGCAGGCCTTACTCAAGTAAAACTCATATTTATTACTGGTTACACAAGGATGCCTGGGCCATCAGAAGAAAAGAAGAATTATTTTAAAATGGGACTAATCAAATGCAAATGGTGGCACATGTTAAAACATGAATATTTTCTGAGGAGGGCACCCAACCCAAAACCCCCAGATCTGTATGAGAACTTTAGAAAAGTTGCAGAATCCTTCCACTGACTTCTTTGGGTTTTGGAGCAGAGCACTAAAAACCAGTATCTAGCTGCACTAGGCTACAGCTGATCAAAACTCAGACTTCCTGGTTTATGGTAAATCTGGACATTTTTAAGTTTGTTTTCTTTCCTAAAAGACACAAAAAAGAATATTTTATTAAATTTACCATGAAATTAGAAACACTATTTTGAAATAAAAATACTATCATGAAATTATTATATTACATTTTTTCTTAAAACAAAATCTCCAAAACAATTATTTCCACTTTTATGTTGAAGAACTTTCATTTAAATAAAGTACTCTTTTACCCTGCAAAAAAAGAAAAAGAAAAAAACAGTTATGTCCAAAGAGCATTCTCTTAAGGAAAACTGTTTTGAGAGAGTAACCCTTGGCGTGCGACGCTACCCGTGGCCATGTCCAGATGTTCGGGACCTGGGGTGCCAGGTAGTTTTCCCCCTGCTCAGCTTACCTAGGAGTGGCCAGAGGCTCCCTGAGAGGAGGGGCTCTTTTTCACAATGGAAAGACCTTGCAGACTCAGGAGGAACTATTTATAGAAAATTAATTATACAGAAAATAATTGCCATATGCAAAAAAATATTAAATACTATCAAAAGTTTGCAATACTCTACTTACAATACATAAGGATGGCTTTATACAAAAAATAACAGTTGATAACTATTTATAATTATGGAGTGGTCAAGATAACAAATACAAAACCAATGACATGCACTGTTAAATAGTCATTGTATTAATCCCTTAGTTAATTAGATATGACTAACAGCCAGGCACTCTGACTGTTGCCCAATGGATGGACGGTGGGGCAGTCCCCTACTTCTCTTATCATACCCTTTTGGGCTCCAGCTGCCTTGGGCTACCCAACACAGATCCAGGTGTCTCACAGTCTGCAGAGGCTGTATCCACTCCAGACCACTGCAAAACACACATTCTTCCCCACCCACCCCCGTGCACTCCTGTCTGCCTGTGCACAGCCTCTCCAAGCCCATAAAGCTATTACACAGTTGAGTCACAGAGGGAGAGCAAACTGCTGCTGCAAACCAGGCAGCACCGCTGGGCTCACTTCCCCCTTTAGGCACTCAGGCACACTGAGGCTTTGCCTCTGGTCATGCTTTCCTGGGTCCCCAGAAAGAGACCCCAGCTAGAGAAAAGTACCAGGACACCAGTGTGGGCACTGGCATCCTGGGACTTTTCTCTAGCTGGGGTCTCTTTCTGCACAGCTGACCCAGTCCCACCACAGTCCTTTCCCCAACCACTCACATAGGGGGTTTAATCACACTCTTACCAACCCCAAGTCTCCAAACCTAGCAAGGAATCACTGTCCCCCTCTCCAGGAGCTTCCCGGGGCTATGTCCAAACCCCAAGGAATTTGTTTAGCTACTCACGAACTTCACTAGCTCGTCCTAGAGGTCTGCTCTCTTTTGCTTGACTCTTTAGGCACTCCGCTGGCCTCTGGCCCACCCACCAGGGGGTCCAGCAGGCAACCATGAGGTGGGACCATGATGCAGGCTCTTCTCAGCCCTTCTCACACAGCGTGTGCCTTTCTCCCTCCATCCCGGGGGAAGGGAGACACTCTGGTTTTAAGGGGAGCCGCCCAGCCAATCCCTAGGCTGGAATTTTCCCGGGCTCCCAAACAGCTTTTTGAATCTTGTATCCCCTTGCTGGGGATTATACTAAACTACAAATATGGTGTCTGTGCTGGGACAATCTCCCTCAAGCATTCAAGCAGAGCCTGATGTAGGACACTCAGAAGGTAAGTGCCCCTTAAACTACCTCTTACAAGAACATTTTCCAATCAAGCCTGCACAAGGTAATAATGTATCAATAGCAGCTGCTTCAGTGCTATTCAAATAAACAGTACTAAGGAAATGGATAATAGCAGAGAGTATTTTCATAGTATGAAATGTGAATAGTGCTAGTTGTAGGATTATATCTTTCAGATATTATATTGGTTTACTAAGCAGCCAGTGGGCACATCTACACATGCTTTATTGTAGAAGACTAAATTTAGTGTTCAGTAAAGTGTCACCATCTACACGTGCATGGCAATTTGGCCAGTGTAGACATATTTACTGCACTGTCAGATAGTTCGGCAGACACAAGTACTATCCTTCAAGGCAGTAAATTACTGCACTTAAATGCATGTATAGTCAGTGATGGGGCTGGCTGGGGCACAAGGGTGATTCTATGCAAGGTTATCCAGCAGGTAGCCCTCAGGGGGCCAGCCTGCCAGCCCAAGACTGCTCCAATGGGGCTCCATGTGCAGCAGAGGGGCTGGCTAAGGCTGACTGGAGCACAAGGGATCTTCAGCATATGGGCTGACTGTTGGTTAGCCCTGTGCTGAAGCACTCTCATGCTTGTGCCTCAGCTAGCACCTCCACAGCACATCAAATGCAGTGGGAGCAACCCTGGTCTGGCAGGCTGATCCCCTGGGTCCCTGGGCTGCTCCCACTGAGCTCCATGTGCTGTGCACAAATAAACTCTGGGGCTTACTGCTCTGGAGTGTTTTGCTTCTGGGAACATGTTCAAATGATGCACCTAGGAGCAAAAAGTTCCAGAGCAATAAGCTGTAGAGTTTATTCTTGTGCATTAATTGCATGTGTAGATGCACCCAGTATGATGTGGTATGGTTTAAATTATATTGATATATAAGTGCAGAATAGTTAGTGCTTACCTCACCTAATGATCAGTATGGCATTTGGTTAAATGGACTTTATTGTCATTCTTTCTCCCAAGAAAGGTATATGTTCAAATGAGTCAGTCAATGAAAGGTCTACTGGAAGTCTAATCTGAGGGTGCAGGTGCACAACAATTATGTTCACTACAGCTAACACTGTAAAAAAAAACAAAAACAAAATCCTGAGGACATCTGAAGTATCATGAATGCTGCATAGCATGATCCATAATAGGGACACTGGAGGTTCAACTTGATTGAAAGGTGAACAAGGAAGAAATTAACCAGTAGAAAGAATGAGTGGCAGCAGTGGCAATGCATAGGGGGTGCATGGAGAGGCATGTGCACTCACTTACAGCAAGTGTCCTCCGCTTAGATGAAGGGCAGGGGGGGTAGGCAGGAGCGCTGGTACCCCGCCTCCCTGAGAGTGCTAGCCAGGGAGTGGAGGCACCAGGAGAAGTGTGTCCCTGGCCCTTCTGGATATGCTGCTGGCAGTTCCAGGCAGCATTCCCTGTTAGAGCCAGCTTAGAAGGAATGCTGCTTCCGGGTCAGTGCACATGACTGGCCGCGGGGGGACCCTCCCCTCCGCCTCAGATCCCCCCCCCCGACCCTGGTCAGTATGATTGGCCATGAGAGGACCCCCTGCCCCAGTCACTGACGAGCTGCTGGCAGGGGGGCAAGTACCCCCTGACTCAGGAGGCACCAGTTGCCCATGAGTGGCAGACAACCTTCTTAGAAACCACAGGCCTGATCCTGCTCTCATTAAATAATATTCTTCATGAAGATAAATCTTCTCCTCTGAAAAGCCTATCTCCACCCATACATTGCACACCCCCACAATGAATGATGCTAATCACCTGCAACTTTATTTTTTATTTTTTGATAGACATGTGCTAAAGTATACATGCTCTGTAATAAGGGTGGCCAACCTGGAGAATTAGTTCCACTAGTAGCATAGGCAGCCTGTGTTTGTGGCACACACGAGGCTGGGGAGAAGGCTGGCAGCACAGTGGAAGACAGGACAGAAAACAGAAAGAAAGCAGCAAATTGGGCAGGAAGCAAGGGAAGATAGCACAGCAGTAGATTAGGCAAGGGAAGAGGATCAAAGTGACAACTAAGGAGGGTGTAGGGCAGCCTAATGTGGCTCACCTGCCAAAAAGATTTCTCCCTCCCCCCAACCCCCGCCATCACTCTGGATTATGCTAAAAATGCATGCCCAGACACACCATGCCTGTGCCACATCATTGTATTAAATATTACAGTATTTAATGCAATAAAATGATTACGCTATTCAGAGATAACCACATCACAAAAGTACAGCACAATAAAATCCAGCTCAAGCTCTCTGCTCTCTAACAACCTCTTGCCTCCCTGCATTCTCAAATACCCAGGATAAAAGAGCAGCTTTCTTTGATGCACACTCTAAAGGTTCCCTCGTTCCAGGTATTATGAAATACTGACTGTACCTTGCAGGCTTAGCTCTTTATTCTTGAGTTCAATTTTACTATTTAGACACCACTGTAAATTATTCAGAAGAAAGGCATGAACAGAAGAACTACACCTGAACTTCTCAAGCTTCAAGGAGACTCAGATCCAAATCGCTTCAAGGAGGCTCAGATCCAAATCTCAGCTTCTCATCTCAGCCCCATCTCTGCAATCTGGATCCAAACTTCCAAACTTCCTCCAACTTGAGAAAGACTTCAGCCTAGATCCAGGTTTTTTATTATTTTACTTTTTAATGTGAACCAAAGTATAAAATGAAAGAAAAATATCAAATAGAAAACGTGATTCTAAAAATGTTCTCCAATGATCTTTTTGCAAAGACCAGGAAAATATTAAAGTTAGTATCCTGGAACACCTTAAAACAATCTGTGGTGCCATATTTTTGCCTTTGAGAGCATGGGGATCACTTGAATCAGAAACTGAATTTCCTCGATTCCAGATGTCCTGCAATTTCATAGATTTCATAGACATGGCTATAAAAGGCTAATACTAGTCTGCATAGCTTGGTTGAGTAGCATAATGCTTTCACTTCAGTCAAAATGTTCAGGTTCTTCAGATATAATTTTCCAGAATGTGACCATCTACACAAGACATTTACTGCCTAATTAGCACTGTAATAAAGTATCTGCATCTACATATGAAGCCCTATTAGGCCACAGTAAACTAGTTAACTCTGTCATAGGTTAGTACTTGTAAACATAGGCCGTGTGTAGACAAAATGAGAGGCGTGTGTGCATGACACTTTATAGTGGGCTAAATGCTTTTGCACCACTTTAATGGTGTCAGTGTTTGCACACTTCAGCAGTGTATTGCACATTAATCCCAGCCACTGTAGGGAATTTGGCAGTGTAATGTGCCTTAAATGACTTGGGGTGCAGCAAACTAAACTTCCTTCGAGGAGTTTTAGCTTGCTACCTGTACTACCCTGGAGTGAAGCACCGGTCTCTGTGCAGTTCTGTGGCTCTGCAGGAAGCCCTGCAGGCAGCCTGGCGGCAGCCCGGGAAAGCAGGCTCTTCCCAAGAAAAGTGGTGAGCCTGATCTTTCCCCTCCCCCCACCTCCCCTAGAGCCTGCCTGCCTGAGCTGCACGGGGGCTGGGTGCTTCCCCTGTGTGGCTGCAGTGCCCCCCAGGACTGTCTGAGCTGGGTGCCTGCAGGTGGGTGCCACCTGGGGGGGCTGCCGGAAAACCACCCCCCCCCCCTCCCTACACCCCAGGGACTGCTCCCCACTCTGGCAGCTCACCCTCCCCTCCCCACTGGAAAAGCAGGTAAGTCAGAGGGGTGTGTGCACAACACAGGCGTTTAATCAGCCCTAAATTGAAGTAGTGTTTTTTAAAACCCACCACTTCAATTTAGGGCTCCCATTTTGTCTACACATGCTTATAAGTACTAGTGTATGGTGGTGTTATTTAGTGCACAGAAACTCACATGTAGATGCTGATGGGGCTAACTAGGGCACAAGGGTACTTCAGTGTGGGGACTGCCTGCTGGCTAGCCCTGCACTGGAGGCAGCACCCTTATGCTCCAGCCTGCCCCACCACAGCACACTGAGCCAGGGGAGAGCAGCCCTGGGCTGACAGGCTGGCCCGCTTGGCCCCCTGCCAGATGGGGCTCTTCCACCCCGGCTCAACATGTTGTGGTCCCAGTAGGGGTGTGCGAAGGAGGACATATTCAATTCAGATTCAGCCTGAATTGGGGACAATGATTCGATTCATTGATTTGGATCATTGTCCCCAATTCGATTCGGCCAAATCCGAATCTGAAGATTCAACACTGATTCAGAGAATCAGCAATTCAGACATAGACACAGCTTTAAACATTTTTTCTACCAGACATAGACACAGCTTTAAACATTTTTTCTACCAGACATAGACACAGCTTTAAACATTTTTTCTACCAGACATAGACACAGCTTTAAACATTTTTTCTACCAGACATAGACACAGCTTTAAACATTTTTTCTACCAGACATAGACACAGCTTTAAACATTTTTTCTACCAGACATAGACACAGCTTTAAACATTTTTTCTACCAGACATAGACACAGCTTTAAACATTTTTTCTACCAGACATAGACACAGCTTTAAACATTTTTTCTACCAGACATAGACACAGCTTTAAACATTTTTTCTACCAGACATAGACACAGCTTTAAACATTTTTTCTACCAGACATAGACACAGCTTTAAACATTTTTTCTACCAGACATAGACACAGCTTTAAACATTTTTTCTACCAGACATAGACACAGCTTTAAACATTTTTTCTACCAGACATAGACACAGCTTTAAACATTTTTTCTACCAGACATAGACACAGCTTTAAACATTTTTTCTACCAGACATAGACACAGCTTTAAAGTTTTTTCTACATACCTTGAGGTAGCAGGTGTGGCCGGACAGCATCACATAGAGCCCCTTTTGGCAGTGTGGGGGAAGGGGAGGAGGAGGAAGAGTCACCAGCACCTCACAGAGTCCCCCTCCACCCACCCTGGGAGGAGGAGAAGGGGGAAGAGTCCCCCCCAGCATGGAACAGAGCCCCCCTCCCCACCCTGTGGGACAACCAACCCAACATGGCCCCATTAAGGTGAAGGGGGCAGGGAGAAGGGTTAATTCCTCCCTCCATCCCTTCCCTGCAGCCAGGGTCTGCCACCTCCAGGGACCACCGTGGCAGCCCCCTCTCCTCTACTCCCCAGAGGGGCAGCAGGAGGATGGAGCTCAGCTAGACAGGGTGTGGGTGTGAGGATGGGGGATGTAGGGACCCCCACATACTCCCCCCATGGCATGCAGCCCCCTGCCTGGCAGCAGCAGCAGGCAGGGAGGTCAGGGCAATTGTGCCTGGCACAGGCACAGCTCTGGCCAGCGCTGTGTGTGGGGAGAAAGTGGAGCCTTCCTTATCGCCAAGGCTCTGCTCCCTGCACCTGCAGCTCCAGCACTCGCAGTGGGGGAAGCCCCACACTGGAGCCTGCTGCCTCCCCTGCTCCCTGGTGTGCAGGTCCCCGCACTGTCGGAAGTGGAGGGAGCCCTGCCCCCTGCTTCCCTGCACAATCCAGCACGGGGCTGGATTCCCTTGAATAGAAAGGGAACGTCTATTCACTTGGAAACTAATTCACTCTCTGCAGGTTAGACTAACTTACAAAATTGAATCAATTCAGGCTCAGACTTTTTGAATGCCTGTCCCTAGCCCTAGTGACAAGACAGATGTGCAGATAGGGAACAGTCAGAGAAGGTTTTTAGCCTTAAGAAGCAACTCTGCTTCAAACTTGAGTTAGCATTAACACCAATCAACATTTGAGCAACTCAAAGTACACTGTGAAACAAGGCCCCTGGTCTTACTCATGTTACTCTTTAGAAATAACTCTACTATTGAATCATGTACTCATTTCTGACTTTAATAGCTAAATTTTGAATTAGGACTGGTAGAACTCTTTCATTTAAGACATTTTTGGGATGAAAAATTTCCATATTTTAACCTGACATTTTCAGTACAACTTCTAGTTTTATCATAAACAACATTTTAAAATATTATATTTCAATTTTTGAAATTTTGGAGTGGGCACGATTCCATCATTTTAATTCTTTTTCCCATTCTTTATTTATTCTTTTGTGACACAGAATTCAACAAAGACTCAGGTTCATTTTCAATGTTTTATTTTTTGTTATTTGTTTACTTCTACTGCCATCCACCTTGGCAAAGCTGCCTCAACTTTGGAAAAGTTACAGAAACCCTGAGAAATAGAATAGAAATAGAATAACAAAACCAAAAGTAACTTAAATGGCAATTTCAAAAAATAATTTTTGGAAGAATATTTAATTAAAATTACAAACAAATAAAATATCCAACCCTATGAGATGGAAATAGGATCATGATTTTTTTTCATTCTCCATATTTGTCAACCATTTCTACTCAAGGAATTATTTTCTGTGAGAAGATATGTTCTATATTCAGAATGGGTACAATTATACATTTATAAACCTTTACAAATACAGCAAAAAGTCTATTAAAAGTCCAGAAAATTCAAAGACTTTATTTTAGTACATTAATAAGGTCCCTAGCAACCTGATCCACCACACTCCACTCCCTGTGCCCATAACTCTGCCAGCAAACTTCCAGTGGAAAATTAATTGCCAAGAAACTATCTAGTGAACAAATTAGCCTGATGTTGCTATTGATCTACACTAAAAACTCTCAAGTACTTGACCAGGATTTCTGCTGCAACATGGGCTACCACAAGTGCACCCACAGTAGATATTTAAATCTAGACACCTTTTCTACCATTGTCATTACAAGGCAATTTAAAATTTATAAATTTCTCATCATTACTGGAACTTGGCAGTTTTTGCTCTAAACCCATAGTCTGCTTTAATAAGTAACCATTGAGTAGATAAGACCAAATTGAGGGTTAGAGACTGACAAGCTAGTTCTTTGAGAAAAGAACTGAGCATAGCTAGAGTTAACTTGTAATGGAATCTATGCTAGTAATGTAGGGAATATCAGATGAGTCTCAGTCACTTTGAGCACATCTATGGATTTAACAGATTTTAAGAGCAAGCCTGTGACTACATAAGCCAATATTGTAACACTCCCATTCAGTTCAGTTCCCTTCCACCTTCAATAAAGGAATAGCACTGGTATATCAAAGTGCAATAAAATAAGTGCCAGATACAAAACATTGGGCACATCTACATAAGATGCTAACTGCACAGTAGCCTAATAATACTGCGTAGTGGTGCATCACAGCACAAACACTGCTAATACACTACTGTGCAGTGTTATTAGGCTATTGTACAGTAGTGTCACTAAGAAGGCATACACCAGCACTAGTGTGCAGTAACACTGATTACTGTGCATTAATTTAGTACTTGATTATACAAGTACTAAATTTAATGCATAGTAACTACTGCGCATTAATGAACATGTAGACACACGCACTGAATACTTGAGAGCATAGCAATTGTTACAAACCACTAAACTAAGGAATTCAACTTAAATTTGTGCCTTCCCTTTGTCTTCATTGTGAATTGCATGCTCAGTAATCTATCATTTTTTACCTTTGAATTTATTTATGGACCCAAAGAATTATGTTACCATAGGCAGCATATTTTTTCTTCTATTTAATAGACCTGCAGGACTCCATGTTTAAAAGCGGCTGTGTTGCTGAAAAAGACTGTAAGTAAAAGTTTTGTGAACTTGACATGAATGCACAATTATGGATGAGAGATTCAGACCTGAAAAACTTTTCCAAAGTCAACCCAGAATACATTTTGTCTAGTTCCACAAAATGTACACCAGAGACTTTCTTTCTCTGGATAACAGTAATAAAGATTTTTACTTTAGAGCTATTTAAATAAAGTGTATTTCTACTATCACAGTCCACTGAATTCCATATCATCTTCTTGTTATTGATTTCTGATGGTCTGTGGTTAGTCCTCATTCAGTTTGTTCTAGCCAGTAATAGAAATAGTATTTATGGGACAGAATTACTTGTAAAAAATATCCTCAAGAGGCCTTTCTCTGCACTTGTATTCCTGATAGATACACTCTGAGATTTAAGCAGGAGCGCACATATAATATTGCCTACCTGTGCTTTTCTTTTAGGATAAAAAGGTCTTCTAGATACAGAAGTAATACCCTATGTACAATATCACATTTCCTTCCTTCATACTTTTAAGGCATATTTCATAGGGAGGACTTTCCTTTACTTATACATGTAGTATGCTAGGGCTATGTCTGCACTGCTACTCAGAGCTGCCCTCAAGGGAGCCCCCAAGTGAATCCATGCTGACAATCTACTTAGGCAATGCTCTTTCTACTTTTTCTAACTGTGGTTGGAAAAATGAGATTTCAGACTTTGCTGTTTAACCAGTTGCCTATAAGTTTTGATGTATCAACATGCATACAGTATAGTGTCACTGCAGCTTTTAAATGCAAGAGTGGCATGGATGATGAAGCCCTCAAGAATTCTGCCAGTTATTGAAAGTAATTAAAGTAGCACATGCATTTTGGTAACATAAGTGAATTTAATACAGTTTTAGTATTGTGTAACAGTTGCCCAAAAGATCATCTCTCTCACTACATGGCACCTTTACAGCTGTTTTGAAGCCTGTTGGTCCTTTATGGCCTACTGCTCCTGCCTTAGCCTGAAAAAGAGAGATTTCTGGGTCCTTACAATGAGTGATCCTTGTCTTGTGACCTCCCTCACCTTTACCCTGCAGCAACCAGGGGGAGCTCCAGGAACAGCTCTCCCCTGACCCCCAGAGCCCAGACCTGACCCTCATGCCCCCTGCCAGCCCAGGACAGCATCCTCTGCCCCACAGAGATTGGGGCTTAGCCAGGCAGCACTTGTGGCCCCCTCCTGCCTGGGCCACCCAGGAGCAAATTGTTCCCAGTCAGGGTCCACATGTGTGCTTTAGCGCATTAACTAATATGCCGTTTTTCTAGTACCTGTAGAATGTACTGGTGCTAGCAAATGGCACATTAGATTAATTTAATGCACAGTCATTGATGTGCACATGTAAATAGTAATTGATGCACACTCAACTTACCCCTGCTCCTGCCTCTGCAACACTGTCCCTCACTGCAGGGACCTTCATCTAGGCCCCGCCCCTTTCATCCCCCATGGACTGACAACTGGGCTGGCGCGTGCACATGCATGCACGCGGGCACTCACCCCCCAGCCTTGGATCGACTCCAAGAGGCTCTGAGATCTACCGCAAGAGGCTCTGAGATCTACCGGTGGATTAAGATCCACTGGTTGGTGACCACTGCTCTATATGCACCTAAGCAGGTTTTAATTGAACTAGAAATACTCATTGGTAATCTTGTTTCCTTTTTTAGGTTAGTGTTCTAATTCCACCTGCCCTATCTTATCTGGATATGTTAGGGCTGAGTAGTTAAGCCCTAACATAAATCTCATTCCGGCTCCAGAGACATGAGTTTGAGCTTTGCTCTGGACCTGTATTGAGGGCTACCTCCAGACTGATCCGGCTGTAAGTGGGTATCAAGTCATTTGAACTGGGGAGTCAAAGACAGACAGATACAATGCCAGCCAGCTTGCTCCTTTACATGCTGTTAGTTGCAGAGTGGCCGTTAACCTTCTAGCTCACTGGGCTGGAAGACTCAGGTGGAGTTTTGACCTTCAAACTTAAAGCAGCCTTTTTCTAATGCCTATTAGCAGAAACAGAATGGAAGGGGGGAAAGATCATGTGTTCTCTGCATGTTACCTCAACACAAAAGAGTCCAATACCAGTTCTCCTCCTACCGACTGGCAGCTTCTCCCACTTCAGCTTTTAC
>NW_005841867.1:693997-743933 GCF_000455745.1 Alligator sinensis | reverse complement strand
TCCTGCTGTTTGTTCTGCTCCATTGTTCTGACACTCAAGGGACATGTGTAGACAGGTTTTGAACCAAGAAGTAGAAACCCAATGTTTTTATCACATAAAAATGAAAATCCTGTATTACAAAATAAATAGCACATTTTTTTGTATCAAAGGGTCTGCAGAGTGTACACCCATCAAGCCATTTAGGATATCTATGGAGAACCAGAACATACAAATAGTTGCATTAGTCCAACATAATCAGAACTCAGAATAGTGCCCTTAGGGTATTACAGGAAACTCACAGAAAAAAGCTAACCCTAAAACCCACCAGGCCCAAAGGGGGCAACTGAATACTTAAGCTGTAGAGAATCCTGCATCCATCTCTTATAGAAGAAATTCCATTAAAACACAGATTGCATCAGTGATGAAATTTAAGGTCATATGTTCAAACATGCCTGTTGTGCAGGCAGCATTAGCCTTATACCCTGCATACTTGAGATTTTTATGGCTGTCTGGAGGATAGCAACATATTAATGTGGGAGCACGTCCTTTGTCAAGAGCATCACTTTTGCTTTTTGTCTGTTTTTCATTGTATGCCTAATGCACACCATGATCAAAAGCTGAAAAAGCAGGTTCTGTTGTCTCACTTATTTCCAAGGAAAGATGAAGATGAGGAGAGAAGGAGAAAAGATGATAATCAATAACAGAAACATTTCAAACAGGATCAAGTATGAATGGTGTATTAGCAAAAGGCAAAATTAGCTGTAAGGTTAGCTAAGAGTGCTGGTGGAAGTGTACAAGCTGGAGAAAAATCTCTAAGAATAAAAGTACACTACATTGCAGCAGACATAATTCTCATTAGTTTAACGCACATGTCACTAGTTAATGGGGAACGTGATTTATCAGCTATCCTAGGGAGTAAAACTACGGCTTCTTCAGCAGCCTCTCTTCAGCTACGTGACTAATGTATATTTTCTTACACAGGCTAGATTACATTAATGTATCTAGATATTTTATGAATATTTTCAAGTCCACCATTTTTTTTAATTAAAGGGGAATGAACCAAGTACTACCATGGCTCCTGAATGAAAGACTTCTACAACAGAAGTCTTTGAAATTATACCTGTGAAATCAGAATATAGCAAATGTACACAGCTTTGTCAAGAAATAACATTGACACAAACCAATCAATGGCATCAACAATCTTGTTACACTCTATGCGTGAGATAGTAGAGCAGCAGGGGCCAATCTTTTTGGGAGGAATGCCACAAGTTTGCTCTGCACCCTCCCCAAGTGTCACTCCAATCTCCTTCCCCTGCCTGATCTGCCGCTCTGCTTTCTGCTTCCTTCCCTGTGCTCCTTATCTGATCCGATGTTCTGCTTCCTGCTTCCTGCCCTATCTGTTACTATGCTGCCTGTTTCCCCCTCAATCTGCTGTGTGCCACACACAAGGGCTGCCAATACCACTTGTGGCACATGTGCCACAGGCTGGCCACCCCTGTACTAACACATCCAAAGTCAGTGCTTGGTTTAAAGGTTAAAAAAATATGAATCACTGCAGACATTCTACCAGCCTATCCACCAGCACCCAAAAGCTTTCATACCCTGTAAGAAGGGTATTCTCCCAAATTAAAGAGAGACTATCAGAATTGTAAAACAGGAAAAATGACTTACCTCTTTAGTGATCCCATCTGTCAAAAAAGTCAAAGGTCCCCCAAAGTCAATCAGCTACTGTGGTCAGGACATACCAGTTTCTGTAGCCAATGGCACACAAGCAAGGGATAGGGGAATTGCTGGCATCACACCCAGCCACCCTTGACTCCCCAAGACCATTTACAGCTAGATTGACAGGGTTGGCAGAAGTCCAAGCTAGACACCATAAGTGCACTGCCTCCACATCTCACAGCCCTATCTTCAAGTCCCTATAATTAAGCTATTGTTAAGGATTTAATCTAGAAAAATGTCATGGAGAGTATGTCACTATCCCTGACCTTCCAGACAAAGTGCAGAAAGCTACAGAAGCAGCTCTATTGCTTTAATGGTAGAAACAAACAGAAAGTGGGAGGTAGAACACTGAAGCTTGAGCATTTTTGATTACTCATTTTGAAATACAATAAGAAACAAAAAATAAAGATGCTATTTTAAAAAGAGTGTAACAGTAGCCAACCTCTGTTCCTACTAAAGACAAGAAACAAGAGGAAGACATCCTCTGTGTGTGTGTGTTCCTTACCTATTCAGCTCTCTCTATAAGATTCATTATTGTCTGCAAGGCTCATAAATACGATATCAACAATTAGGAAAGAAAAATAAAAAACAGATTAACATTTAAAACAAATACTTTATTTATTTAGATATCAACAATAGAAGACACCCATTTAAAAAAGCCTCGTTCATTAAAATGACAACAACATAATGATGATCAACTATTTTAAATATTTGGATACAAGTATCTCATTAAGTCAGCCAGTCAGAAACATCAACTCATCACATATTGGTAACAAATTAACTCAGCCATCTAGACCTAGATAAACTAAATTATTATGATCCTCTGGATTTTTTAGCAAGTTGTGTGTTATGTGTCCTATGGAAAGAGCAGTTTCATTTTCTTCTTGTGTAATACACAGTTGATGATCAATCAATAATATATAAAAGAATAAAAGCTGAAATATACACCATTTGTGAAAATAAACAGTGAAAGCCAAGTGTGAGAGATTCAGCCTGTAGCCACACAATAACAGGACCAAACTTCATGGACAGATTAGAATCTAAGAGAAAGGAAGTTAAAAAGTTAAAGGACAACTAATACAAATTAACAAGTCAGAAGAATAATGAGCTTACAATCATCTTGGCAGTGGTAATGGAATGTGGACTGTTGTTCAACCCAATGCTAATAGATTTTGAAACTAATGACTAAGATTTTGGGAGCATCCAAGGTTAAAAAAAAGGAAGAAGGAAAAAGGGTACATTTGACCAATGAGAAATGTAGCACTGGGTAACTACAGCACTGGTTATAAACTATAGAAATACATTTATTTCTTTGTTCCACTGTACAAATGGCTAAGGCCTACAAATGGAGGGGATTGGGAATTATTCTGTTTCCTAGGCCTGTGCAAAGCTGCTAGTATGTCCCAAATCAATTTGTCCAAATCTGATTCAGAGATTCATCTGCTGCTGAATTAGCCAAATCTCCAAATGAAACAGGCCCCATCCCCCACCCACTCTCCCAGCCCCATGAATGGCTGCCCCACCCAGCCTCAGTGTCCCAACTCTTTAAAAAAAAGCCCTGCATTCACCAACTGCTGCCAGGTGAGGGGGCAATCCCCTCTACACCCTACTGCCCCATGCTGCATGGGGGGCTCTGCCATGAACCCATATCCCCAACACACTCTCCTAGCCCCGTCAATGGCTGCTCCACCCAGCCCCAGCATCCTGGCACTTTTTTTTTTCTTAAAGCCCCACACTCATCAGCGGCTGCCAGGCAAGGGAGCAATCCCCACTGCCCCATACTGCACAGGGGTGCTCTGCCACGAGCCCCCAGAAGCCCTGATAGCCGCTGCAGCAGCCAGTGAGTGCAGGGCTCCTTTTTTTTGGCAGGAGCCAGTGAGTGTGGTTGGTTTTTTTTTAAGAGCCAGGACACTGGGGCTGGGCCGGGCAGCCATTGACAGGGCTGGGGGAGCAGGCAGGGGATGGGGTCTGGTGGAGGTACCCCCATGGTCTCCTCTCCTGTCCTCTAGCCCCCCCCTTCTTACTGCCATGGAGTCCAAGTCCACCTCCCTGTGGCTGCAAGGGGGAACTGCCCGAATCTCCGAAGCTCTCTGAATCTTTTCCAAATTGATTCAGAGTGCTTTGAATTGATTCGGACCTTTTCACTGATCTCCCAATTCGATTCAGAGATTTAGCCGCTGAATCCGGCCAAATCTCCTCTGAATTGAATTAGCACCCAAAGCTTTACACAGCCCTACTGTTTCCTAAGTCTTGGACAAAAAAAAAGTTTTTAAATTTGAACATCTATTTGTACTTTGCTTGTTATGATCGTATCTTTAGCTAGGCTGCATTGGGCTTTGTATTCCTCTAATCTTTTTACTCTGTGAGCAACATAGATACGCAAAATAAAAGCTTCAGCTTCTAGACAGCTTCACAGAATAAGTATAACTGCTTCTTTCTCTGTTCACAGTACAATTAGATGCATCATTATGATGACTAGTACTCATTTAGACATGAGTTTCCTGGCCAGGAAAATTTTTCAGGTGGCAAAATGTTTTCCTGGCCAAAATTGAGATGCAAAACCAGAATCTTAAATTATTTTCAGACTAAAAATCTAAAAAATAAAATTATAATTTAGGATAAAAAATTATATTTTTATTAAGAAAATTGCAATGCTTTGCTTGTATTTTCTTTTAAGTATCTACATACAAAATATGAACTCTCAGTGGCAGTCGAGTCCAGGCCTGCGTTCTAACTCACTGCTGCCTGCAGCTTAGACTGCAAGCAAAGAATGTCAGGCAACAACAATCCTACAACTTCTCACTCTTAACCCCACACCTTTCTGTACTTCCCATAATTACAGTTAAACAAATTAGGAGACCCAAGTAGGGGCAGACTGTTTCCTAGAAGGGTTGTGCTTGAACAAAAGGAAGTATAATCTCGCAGCTGTTGCACATAAGTTATGGATTGAGAGGGTGGCTCATCTAGCACAGTCTGTTTGGAGCTATCTTTGGGGTGAACCCTACATATCTACAACCAGAATGCATGATTCTGATCTCTCATTATGTTTTCTTCATTTTATAAGGAAACATAAAAGCAGCTGGATATGGGGGGTTTTGTATGTCTGTTCCTTGCACTTTCATTTCCCCCTTTTGTCTGCTTCTCTTTTACCCTGGTTTTTATTTCACATGGCTTCTTCCTTCATCTCTCTCTCTCAGTCATGTTTATAACTCTCATGCTTTTTGCCCAGTAGATTAAGAGGAAAGTGAGATATGCAGATTTGCCATTCCAGATCTCATCAATAGTCCATTACCCCCTTCTCTGACAGTGCCTATATCTGGTTCTATACAGAAAGATAGAAACCCACAAATGCATGTGACCAATTATGCAATGCTGTATGCAGGGGAAATAATCCTTAATGATTTATTAGGAAATTAGTCATTTACATTTTAAAAGCAGTATAGAAAAGGAACACATAAGCAATGTCCGTGTCTGTCTTACCCGTTATATCTGATTTCTGTTCAACCCCCACCAGTGTTTTCCTGAGAGATGAAGCAATGCTGGAAGGATCATGTGGCTCAGAGTTGGGCAGTGCATGTGACAAGGCAAAAAATGTACCCTTTCACCTCCAGCTCCTTTCCAGTATTGTTGAACACCAGCAGTCACCCTACCAGGGTTTCACACCAAACAAATGAAAAGCTGTATTTTGCTGACCTGTTTCACTAAGAGCAGAGCTACAAA
Organism: Alligator sinensis; assembly: GCF_000455745.1. Classification (NCBI taxonomy): domain Eukaryota; kingdom Metazoa; phylum Chordata; order Crocodylia; family Alligatoridae; genus Alligator; species Alligator sinensis. The sequence continues at coordinate 738,512 of NW_005841867.1, read as the reverse complement.
TGGACCTTTTGGTCAGAAAGATGAGCAGGTCTTACGACCCACTTCACATCAAATCCTCCCTTCCATCTGCCTGTTTGCTTTCTTTTATTCATAAATTATCTCAAGAGGCCAATAGGCACCCCCCCCCCCAAACGAAGAGACTATCTGATTCAGCTGCAACTGCATGTGACCTGCCCACTCCTTCCTTACTACACATTTGAAATAAATGGTTTAATGATATTCACAATCAGGAATCAGGCTATTGCAGTGTACAAAATGCAAATGCAAGTGACAGTAGGTTCTCTTGACTTTCTTGTTACAAAACTACTGTAGAAGTGTACCTGTTTTCTTCCAGAACAGTATAACTAAGTAAAGACAATCAAAAAGCCTCAGACTAAATAGATTATATTGTAGCAGACTGGGCTACACTGCATAGATTGAACCAATATGCAAGTGGATGGACATTTACTTTTCAATCTGGAAATACAGCCACATGCCTGCAGTGGCCAAGGACAGAAAAGAGTGGGTGCTAAAGTATGCCTCCCTGTTGGGCTGGAACAGAGAGCTTAGGCCAAGGCTAGCCCACCTACCTTGAGAGGGGAAGTTTGCAGGGGACGATCAAAGCATCCTGGCATGCTGGGTGACTGTGAGTTAACTTGAATCCTGGGGGAATATGAGACAGAAGTTCAATAAACTAATCTAACCTAAATCATAGGTTTATAGAAAATTAAGGTTGGAAGGGACCTCAGGAGGTCATCTAGTCCAGCCCCCTGCTCAAAGAAGGACCGTCCCCAACTAGATCATCCTGTAATACAACCCCCAGTTTTTTTCTTTTTTTTTTTTGTATTTATTTTAAAATGCATTCCCTCCCCTTCCCCAACCATTTCTGACTTTTTCTCTCCTTCTCTATTCCCTATAGATAAGTATAAGTGAGATCAAACTTAGGATAAGCTTTAAACATTTCTATCTTGGTAGCAAGTTTTTGATTTTGGATATCCACTGTTTTATATTGGATAATTATTAGGTTTGTATTGATTTTTACTGTTGTATATTGTATTATTATAATTTTCGTATTGATTTTTATTGTTTCATATGGATATTGTATGGTTTAGGCCTGTGTTTGTAAGTGAACGATAGTGAATGATATATATAAATATATATATCATTGATATATATATATATATCACTGTGTGCATGATATATGAATTAGTGATCTGTGTCTAACTTTTGGGGTGTATAGTGTATGTGCTTGAATTGGTAATAGGTATGCATTTTCCTAGGCTGGTTGGATGTGTATGTGCCTGAGCTGGTAGTGTGCGTGTGTATGCACCTAATTGATTTGTGTGTTTGTATATGTGCAATTGTGTTACGCCCTCCTGTCTACAGCACAATATTGAGATCCTGAGAGTTGGCCTGATCCCCCAGGGCAACAATCCCACCTGAGGCTTTGTCTAGCTAGGACTTGGAAACCTCCAAGGATGGAGCTTTCACCACCTCTCTGGGTAACCTGTTCCAGTGCTTTACTACCCTCCTAGTGAGAAAGTTATTTCTAACATCTAACCTAAACTTCCCTTTCTGCAACTTGAGACTTGATCCTTGTTCTGTCATCTGCCACTGTAGAACCCCAGACTTGCATCCTTAATGGACTGCCTCATATAGGTATGACTAGAGGGCTGGAGGATTCCAGAAGACTTGAACTTTTGCCCTTTATGATACATAGATTCACAAATTCATAGATGTTAGGGGCTAGAAGGAACCTCACAAGATCATCAGGTCCAGCCACTCTGCACTTGGGCAGGAAAGACTGCTGGGGTCAGATGACCCCAGCAAGGTGGGCATCAAGATGTTTTTTGAAGATTGCCAGGGTGGGTAAGTATACCACCTCTGAGGGGAGTCTTTTCCAGCCCCTTGGCACTCAAATTGTAAAGAAGTTTTTCCTTGTGTCCAATCTGAAGTGATCTTCAATCAGTTTGTTCCCATTGTTTCTTGTTTCCCCTGGGGTGCCTTGGTGAACAGATGTTCCCCCAGCTCTGATGTACACCCTTAATATACTTATAGGTTGCCACCCAAGTGCCCTTTAAGTCATCTCTTTTCCAGGCTGAACACTCCCATATCTTTCAACCTCTCCTCATATGACCTGCTCTCCGGACCTGTAAACATGCGTGTGCCCCTCTGCATTCTCTCAAGCTTCTCAACATCCTTCCTGAAATGTTGTGTCTTGAACTGGATGCAGTACTCCAGCTGTGGTCTCACCAAGGCCAAGCAGGCAGGAAGATAACATCCTTAGTCTTGCTGGAGATGGACTGGTAGATGCACTCACTGTGCCAGCTATCGCATTGGTTTGGTGGCTCATGTTCATTCTGTGGTCTATCACAACACCCAGGTCTCTTTCAGTTGTGGTGCTGGCAAGCGTGGCACTGCAGAGTCTGTAAATGTGTTGTGGATTATCCGTCCCCAGATGGAGCATTTTACATTTCTCCACGTTAAACGCCATGAGTTTATGATCCATCCACCTCACAAGTCTGTCCAGGTTATAGCCTCATTATGCATGTCGTGACCCTGTTAAATCTTATTAAGAGGCCTGGAGCATGCGCAGTTCTGGTAACCTCTGAGTGGGAAACTCAGTGAAATTGATTGTCAGCTGCAAAAGAGAGACATGTGGAAAGATAAATGAGTGCTGTGTGCATAAGGTTTTGATTGGCTTACAACATGATTGACAGAAGAAGTGGTGACTGACAAGCAGACCACATAAATGGGGGTGATGTGCTGTACTGCATCTGCCCAGGGAATCTTGCAGTGTGTGTCATTGTCTCTTGCTTGTACCTGTTCTGTGGTGTACGTGCATTATTTAATTTCAATGTGAGTGCTTTCTGCAGTGTGAGTGTCTCCTGTGAGTTTATTATAGTTTGTGTGTGATGTGAGAGTGTCTGGAAGCTCTGGAGTGCTTCGTCTGCAACATCGAGGTCCAGAATCTCCACTTTCCGTGAACCAGTGGGGAAGGGGAACGTATAACCCTCCCTAGGTCTCACACTATACAGAACAGGCATGAGACCTACTTGCCCTTGGTGAATCTATGTTGACTGATCCTAATCACCTTCTCCTCTTCTAAATGCTTAGAGATGAGTCTTTGAGGACCTATTCCTTTACTGTTCCAGGGAGTGAGGTGAGACTAACTGGTCTGTAGTTCCCTGGATCCTCCTTCTTCCCTTTCTTAAAGATGGGCACTATATTTACCCTTTGCCAATCACCCACAACTTCTTCTTTTCTTTTGCAAAGATAATGACCAGTGGCTCTGCAATCATATTGGCCATCTCCCTCAACGCCCATGGGTGTGTCCGGTTTGGCCCATGGACTTGTACATGTCCAGTTTTTCTTCTGCCACTGTTGGCTGCTCATCTTCTCCCCAAACTGTACTGCCAGGTGCAGCAGTCTGGAAGCTGACCTGGCCAGTGAAGACTGAAATGAAAAAGGCATCAAATACTTCAGCCTTTTCCACCTCATCTGTCACTAGGTTGTCTCCTCCATTTAGCAAGGAATCTGCACTTTCCCAGACTTAAATCAGTTAAGTCTGATACTACACCAATCCAGGTTTATCTTGAACTGGTTTTGGCCATTTTGGATGTGGTTTATGTACACTGAATTTCTGTTGTGTTACAGATTTGAACTGGTTTCTGATCACTTATACTGTTAATGTATACTCTCTGTCCCTAGTCTAAAAGATAGAATTGCTGGTAGCGAATTCATTAACACCATCTAGCACAGTGGGGTGCAGCCTTTTTAGTAGGAGTGTCACAAATTAGCCCTGCACTTTCCCCAAGTGCTGCTGTGATCCCCTTTCCAAGCTCGGTCTGCTGCTCTGCTTTCTGTTCCCTGCCCCATGTTTCCTGCTTGATCTGCTGTTCTGCTTTCTGCTTCATCTGCCACTGTGCTCCCTGTCCCTTTGCATATCTGCTATGTGTCACAAATGTGCCAACTGTGGCACTCATGCTGAAAGTTGGCCATCCCTCATCTAGCACATGTACGCTAGTTGAAGATTCTATAGAAATCATTCATCAGACTTCAAAAGCAGCATTAAATGCTACTTTGAAAAGACTGAACTTCTCTAATTTTATCCCTTAACCCAGGGGTGAGCAATCATTTCAGGTGGAGGGCCACTTAATGAATTTTGGTGAGCTGTCAAGGGCTGCAAGGGTAGCCCTGCCCCTTTACAGGTGTCCCAACCCCAGTCACCATCTTGGGATCAGGATTCCTGCCCCTAACCCCTGACCTTTGCCAATGGAAGTCCCACCCCCTGCCCCTGGAAGTACTTCTTTTGGGAGGGGGGGTTTCCCGTCTTGGAGCCAGAAAAAAACCCTGGGTCTGTGGGTGTGAGGAGTGCTTGTGGGGATGTGTGGGGATGTGGGTGGGTGAGTATGGTGTTTGTGAGGGGAAGCAAGTGTGTGTGGGAAGTTGTGGGATGTGTAGGGGGGATGGTGTATGGGAGTGTGGCTGAGGGGTGTGTGTGGAGAGGTGTGGGTGTGGGGTGTGCATGAGGAGGTGTGAGTGCATGTGTATAGTGGGGAGTGCATGTGGGCCTCCCCACAAACACGCTCCCCTCACACATGCCCCCCCACTGTGCACAGACCCTGTCACCAGTGGCAGCAGCAGGTGGCAAGCCCTTGGGGCACTCACAGCCCACAGCAGGTGGTACCCCCTGGTGGTATACAGTCCCAGTGAGCCTCAGGACTGCACATGGCTGAGCCACTGGCTCCATTGTGCAGGGCTCACGTGCAGTTCCTGGCTTCTCTGCCTGAGCCCTGTACTGCTGGATCTGTTCTATGCAGATGAAGCTGGCAGTGCAGGTCATAGGGCTCAAATGGGGTGGCAGGGTAAGGAGCTTCCTGGGGGCAGCGTGGAGATTTCTGTCATTCCTGCATGTGGCAGTGAGTGGAACCAGGTTGCTGGCTCCATCACATGGGGCTCCCCCTGGAAGCACATGGTGCAGGCAGAGAACCCATGAACTGCATGTGAGCCCCGGGAAGCCCCATGCAATGAAATCAGGTGGACCCCACATCCACTCCAGCCCAGGCCATGCTCCTGCTGCCCCACTCTGGGAACCAGTCAGACCCAGCCCTGGGACACCGGTGCAGGTTCTGTGCTCCTGCCCAGCTGCCAATTCACTCCCACCCGCTCTCTGCCACTTCCCTTTTGCCCACTTGCTGCCACTACCCTCCTGCCCACTTCTCACTGCCACTTCCCGCCCACTCACCGGCACTGCCTCCCTGCCTGCCTACCACCGCTTCATGCCCCCCCACTGCTGCTACTGCTACTTCCCCCCCACCTGCCACCATCCTTCCCCTGCCTGCCCACTGCTGCTGCTGCTGCCCTACCTTTGGGGCCAAGATCAGAACCATCCTGTGGGCAAAAGTGGGAGCACAACCTGCACTGCCCCCATGGGAGACAGCAGGGCTCAGTCCTACACAAGCACAGCAGGGGCAGCACAGGACCAGACCAGATACAGTAAATTAGTAGGCACCCACCTGCAGGCTGAATGAAATCACCTGTCGTGATGGATTTGGCCCATAGGCCAGATTTTCCCCACCCCTGCCTTAACCAAAGAGAATTGGTGGTGAACACTGTCAATAACCATAGTAGCAAATGTATGTTAAGAAGCATATCACTATAATATAATTAAGTGAGCTATGTTTCTTGTCAGTATATGGAGAGGGCAGGTTGGGCAGTTCCTAGAAGTATCAGCAAGAGGCCTCGGATGCTGCACAGGTTCTACCTATCTGAACAGGGGTTTTCTCATAATTTAGTGCCATTCTAAGCTTGTAGCTCCAAAGGAATATTATGGGGTAAGGGAAAGGGTCCTAGACAAGTCTTGTTCTGAAGTGATAATGAAAGGCAATGAAGTAAACCCAGATTTATACAAATGCACCTGAGACCAGAATCTGAGACCAGATCACCGTATGTAACATGGTGAGTATACATGACATCACTGGAAAGGAGAGATTGGTGTTTTTATGTGATTCCATTTTGTGTATTGTTTTCTTTTATGTAGCTCCTGGGTACCACCTCCAAAGCTGGCAAGGAAAAGAAAATTAAAAATAAAAACCAGGATTATGCAATTGATCAACAAACTATTGACAAATCCAATAAACATCTTGAAACCTGTTTAATTAACAACATGTGATCAGCTCATGTGCGAGAGAGATTAAGAAATTACCATTTTTCCTATGATTATCGCATGCTTGCACTTTGAACTTTAATCACACGATCCTCATGCTGCAGTCCATTTTCCAGCTGCCTGGGTGCAGTCAACAGTATTTTGGAGACTGTCAGGAAACATTAGACAGTATTAAATTTAAGTTCAGTAGTATTAAGTTTAATTTCTTTCTTGCAGCAATGAAGCTCATTTTGTTTGGTTTTTATAATTAAATGTTAGGTATCATGTGACTGAGGGACAACCCAAAGGGTAAAGTTTCTGTTTAAATATTTCACGTGCCTTGTTTGCAGCATATGCAGAGTTATCTGGGTGCCCTGAAATTGTTGCTGTTTGTAAATGGAGGGATCCTTAGCCATGCCAGTTTATGGTGGCTGTGAGGAAAGGGCAGAGTGCCAAATAATTTCAAATCAGATCACCATCATGAGCTCTGCCATTGCAGAGAAAAAAAAAATTAATCTTGCCTGCAGGTGGGCAAAATTCAATGCTGCCAAGAAAAATGCAAGCAAAACTGCTTTTACCTCTAAGAAAAGTGTCTCCAGCTGCCGCATTATGGTATAAAACAAGTTCCACATGTCAGACTAGGAGTGCAGAGTAGCGCTGAAAAAAAGAAATGGCAGGCACCATCTGTATTGTTATAAATTCAGCAGTTGCCTGGAGAGTTGCTGCCATTGAAAGCAGCAAGATTACTCCTCTGCTTTTAAAAAGTAAACTTGACAAGACTGAAAGGAGTTTGAAGGGGCTGTCATTATGAAAGTTTACATTCCAGAGCATCTCCCAGGAACATGAATACAGATCCAAAATATTGAGGAGCTCACCGCCATATAAGGGATGGCCAAAAATTCACAGTAAATAAAAGGCAGCCCTTGAATGGGAAAGGGCTGGAGCTAGAGCAGTTGTCCTGCTACTGATTTGTATGCATCTTTTTAACTAGTTTCAAGCACTGATTGGCTTTCATTATAAAGAAATCAGAGTAGATTTAGAGGTGAGTAGGGGGATCAAATTTATATTGTGCAACCCTGCATGCAGCACTGAAATCTGCACTATGAAATCAAGATGACCTTGGCCCACAGCTTTGTTGTCAGCATGTTTAAACAGAACTTTCAAGGCTAGAGCCACCTGTCCATATTTTTGCTCCTATGGCTGACAGAGTTGCAAGGCTAAATTTATCCATCAAGCAGGAAAACTGCATCAAGCCTATGCAGAAGTATTTTGCATTTATAAATACATGTTGGTGTGGGAGGAGGGAACAGGGGAAGAAAGGTCATTGAATGCATTTTGATATATCCTGGAACTTTCACATGCCTCTATTTCATTTTTAAGTGTCTCTGCATCATTTAAGTACAGCTTACCATGAAAGTTAAAGAACTTCTGCAGAGTGGCATGGGGGTGAATATGCAAAGCAGAGTATTAGCATAATACTGGTGCATTGCTCATTGTTCGCATGCCAATTCCAGTTTTGAGCATAGAGGGTATGTAAAGGGCAGGTAAACAGTTAATGAATACAGTTATTTGAATCGAGTGGCTAGATCTGTGCTGAACTTTTAAATCTTTTATAGCTGTGATATTTCAGAGTCCTAAAAATGAATCAGAACATCTGACAGGCATGCCATGAAGTTCCATATACAAGCAGTTCCAAGATTTAGCACTGAGCATTTACCTTCTGATGTGCTGACAAAGGGAAAATGGTTTACGTGGAGGTCTATGGGCTATTTTGCACCTAAAAGAAACTAGTAAAATTTAGCTTTTCACTGTTTCTTTTCTCACCTAGAGAAAAGCATTTAAATACATGGTGAAATTTCCTGGTTTCACCACAAGCAAAAATGTTATTTAGTCAGTAAAATAATGTTGTCTCAAAAGCTTAATATGTACATTGCCAACAACGTGGGGTTCAAGGTCAACGTTGAAATACATCTTGTGATGTGCCATGATCTCAATCTAAGCGTTATAATGATTCCCCATATTTATTTTGCCCAATTAATTTCAAAGCTCCTTGCAAGTTAGACAAGCTGGGTTCACTCAGTCACAGCTGAAACATAGCTATAACTGCAGCAAAATCTTATTTTGGCAGTTATTTACCATCACACATTAAAGCTGGTCAGAAAAAAAACCATGTTTTTCTGGTCAAAAAGGTTTGACTTTGTAAGGGTTTTAAAAACATGCACACACGTGCATCTATGTTATGTATACACATCCATATTTACTTAAAACTTTATTCATTTCAGTTTTGGTAACCAACATTGTAAAAAATTTCCTCTCCCACCTTTGGTCTTTCTATTCATTTTCTAAGCCCTTTAGGGCGCAGAAATATATAAGTGTCTCATATAATGGGGTGTTTCCCATGCTTTTTTAGCAGCATACAGCTGTAGGGGTCTACTCTCACATACTTAGGCTGATATACAAAGTAAAACCAGCTGAGGAACTCCCATTTCATGACTTTGCTTTCAGATTAAAAACAAAACAAAACACACAATTGCAGGCTCTTGTCAATCTAAAGCTTAACCCCACTAGCCTTTAGTCATGTGAACTTTCCTCACCCCAGGTGAGTAGACACAGGCTTCCTCACTGGGGGTGCATTTACATATACATAGTAATGTGCTTGAATAAGCTCTGGAGCATCTTCTCATGCACCCAAGAGCACAACATGTTAAACTGGTTGGAGCAGTCCTAGCTGGCAGGGGGCCCAGAGGGTCAACCTGACAGCCAGGGGCTGCTCCCTCCAGCTCAACCTGCTGCAGATGTGCTGGCTGGGATACAAAGATAACACTGAAGCACCCTGTGCCCCAGCCAGCTGAAGCAGCATCTGCACGTGTGCTGCTGTGGAGTACAAAACTCCGCAGCAGGATAGTACTTCTATTACTTCAGTGCAGGGCTAGCTGGCAGACAGCCCACACACTGAAGCACCCTTCTGCCCCAGCCTCGGGCAGTGTCTACATGTGCATTGCTGCAGTGTTTTTTAGTAAATACAAGTATTATCCTGCTGCGGAGTTAATTAGTTTACTCTAAGCTTATAGGAGCACAGATGTAGACATGAGACATTTACTGTCTAGCTAATTAGTCTACTGCGAAGTAAACATCTTGTGTAGACATGCCCTGGATTGTCTACATTAGTACATATATTGCAGCAACAGCTTGCAATTATAAGTAATACTATGACTAGACAGAAAACAAACATTGTTACTATTGTATTATAATGTACTTTTCTGACATGGTGACAACAATTCTGGACTTCTTCCTATGTATCTTGTTATTTTGAAACCACTGGTGACTTTTGCTACAATAAAAGGACTTAATTTTCTGGAGTAGGAAAAAGCCATTTAGATTGTGAGTCTGACATATCTGTTTAAATCCACAATATTAATAAAAAATGAGAAATGCACAACAAAAATATGACACAGTGAAAAATAAATACTTCTGCCCCTTTCCTTGATTTGAGTTAATGTACACAGAGAAGCAATTAAAAAGGGCTTAACTTAAATTGGTTTTCCAAGTGAATGATGGTTGGATAGCATTGGTTGGATATATAATGTTTATCCCTTGGGTTAATGATCACTCTCTTCCAATTCTCCTTAATCCCATTACAAAGTTAATAAATATTTCTTTTGTCCCAACACTCTGCTCCAGCATTGTTTTTTACAAAAAAAAGAGTAAAATTTAGAACACTAGCTTGAGGATGCTGCAGTCTCTGGAAAATTTTACTGTCATTTCTAACCGTTGCATTAAGACTACTAATAAAGCCTCATCTCAGCCCAACGTTCTTCATTTGCTTGAGCTTTGGTAGCTCAGTCCTAAATATTGTTAAAATATATGTGCATATACCAGGCAAAGTCCCATCATGGATTACACAGGGCACCCAACACAAAGTGGCACTGATCCCAATCCTTTCCTTTGTATGCTACCATAATATAAGTGTTCATTACATGGGGAGTAGCAGGAACTCCTAAATTTTGGTTGCCAGCACTTTTAAAAGATCCTCGTAGTCTTTTCCAGAAGATCTTTAAACATGTCCATTGTTTGCCGCGTTTGAAATATAGCAGGGAGACAGTCCTAGAGTCAGAAAAGTATCCTTTGCTGCCTCCTAACATATAATTTAGCATTACAATTTGTCAGATTCAGCAAAGAAATCCTTATTTGAAAGATATATCCTATGGTACACAAATTATATAAGTTATTAGTTATGCCCCTATTTTTAGCCTTCATAAAAGATCCAGTGCAGGACTTAGTTGATCGCTAGATCAGCTGGATAGGTCAGAAAAAAGGATTCCTCTAGAGGTTTTTCTTTCTATACCTTCAGAAAAAAGGAATCCTGGTGTCTTTCTTTAGTTTCAATAGTGTTCGTGCAATACAGAACATCCCTATCCTCTAATGGAACATTTAACCTTTAGTATATTTTTCTAATTCCCCATGGTAAAATACCATCAGAGCACAATCAATTTTTGTTGCAATGGTCAACAATCAACAGAAGCTTTTTTTTTGTTGCTGTTCCTTGAAGTGTGCTTATCAGCTGATACCAAAGTGGGAAGCACAACAAATAACACAGAACAATACAATCAGATACAAAATCTTTTTGATCACTGCTATCCTGGCCAGCTCTTTAGTAAAACTTCAGGTCACAACAACAAATTATATTTTTACATTAATTGGCCTCAAAGGAAAAAAAAAAGATTTAGCTATAAAAATAATACTAGTTATGTATAATTAACCCTATTGAACCAATTCACAGTTAAGATTAAAAAGCTTAAGCTGACATTCTCTTCGTCTATGCTGGCCAAAGTAAAGGCAAAACTACAAGAGCCAGGATTTTCTACTTCACTTCTTCACTTTCCAGTTTCCATGTAGGATAAAACAGACTGTTAACATTACATTAGCATAGACCCTCATGCTTCAAAAGTATCAACACAAGCAGACCCTTATTCCCAATCAATAGGGTTTCACACAGGAGTGGCATCTTCCAATTGGGCTACTTTCCAGAACAGGGGCCTTCATTTGTAGGAACTGAATTTGCCTTTCAATAGCAGTGCAAGAAAGCTTCACCTGAATGTGGTTCTTGGTGCAAAGTCAAGTGAAGAGAGTCCAAAAAGCCCCTATGGAATAGAACAATGTAATTGTGCAGATGCCTTAGTGAGTCAAGAAGTCTCTATTAGTGTGCGAGGCCTGATGTTCATCACCCTGTTTCTGGGTATCATCATAAATTGCAAATATTGAGTTGATAGTAAATGGAGTCCTTTTGCACCTGATAAGGATTTGGTTCTGTATTAGGTCTATTTCGACAATCAGCATGCATAATCTAAAAAAGAACCTGCACATCAGTACAATTTGCAAAATAATGAGAAGTACTGAAAAAAGCGGAGCAAAAATACAGAGACCTATAGAGATTCTGAGTATGAGTAGACAAAAACAACATAGGATTCAATTTGGAAATATGCAAGCTAAGGGGAAAATAATTCAAAATATGGACACTGAATACAGGAGAGAGCTATGAAAAACAATGATCATGAAAAATGCTTGAGAGGAATAGTAGAGAGCAAATTAGTTAACAGCTTGAAGTAAACCGGAGAAGTAAACATGCTTGAAAAATGTAACAAGAGATGTTCTGTTTCCAGATATTTTCCTTGATTTTTTCAAGATTTGAAATGTGAAAATACTGATGTAGTTGTTTTTAAAGTGGGGTGGGAGGGAATATTGACAAAAGAATCACTGACATTTTACAATAAAACTCTTAAAATAGCAAGCAGCTCCATTTGTACTGCAACCTGACAGCAAAGGAAAAGAAAAAGGAGTTACTTCATCCATAGGGGCAGCGCATCACAGAAGGGGAAGTTAATAAGCCCTGGGTAACATTTTTGAAGAGGCTTAAGTGAAGGCCAAAGGGCAGAAGTCCCATTATCAAGAGTACATTGGTCTCAACTCTTTTGAAAGAGCAACTTGTCTTTAAAGCATTACTTCCTCTTAAGTAATCCTCTTGAGCAGAACACAGGGATGATAGGAAGCACCTGGTCACTGGGTCCAGTCTTCCCAGTGCCTTATGGCATGGCCCACAAGACCTGGGCCCCCAAATTGATGGGCCCCAGGACTCATCAGCCAGTGCGTGCAACATGTACCACTGCCCAGGGCACAAATGTTCAGGGATGTAAAATGAAGAGAGACCCATAGCCTTAGCACACAGACATGCTGACATTTAAACACATGACTGGATGGAATAGCAAATGCACCTACAGGCTCTATCAAGCACAGTCACCACACAGCTGTTACATGATTGAATGCACAGAGGCACGTAGTTAATATTGTGCATAAGACCTCCAAAAACTTCAAGACTGCCATGTTGTTCCACAACAACAGGCCATCATGGAATAGATCATGCACAGAGAAGTCCACAAGATTAACCACCCTACAACAAGAATGAAGAAAGTGAACCATACCCTCTCCTACAGAGGAAGGCAAAAAATAGCCAATCCTCCATGCCAAACTGAACTGGTGGAAAATTCATGCCCAACCTCACATCTGACAGTCAGTTTGACCCTGAGTGTGTGAGCAGAAATGCAACAGCTAGGCACCTTAAAGGTTTCTCAGAAGTATTTGCAATGCCAGCTCACCCCACCCACTACCCCACTTCAAGCAGTGACTAATCTCTGATGTGTTGAGGGGAAACAGTGGAAGACAGAAGATAAGTTATGCATCATCTTGAAAAAAATCCTTTTTGGGCACTATGGCTGACCAGCAGATGCCCTAAAAGAGCATGGAATTAATTAAATACAGTCTGATTATGGTGCATCTATTCTAAGCATGTTGAGAGCGCCAGAAAAAAAGAAATGAGTGGTGGAAGGAAGCCAATCCAGAAAAGGTTGCCAGAATTACCTACATTTTGCCTGTCTGCCTTTTAAACATAATCCATAGACTGCCTATAGACTTGAACGAAGTCCACGCCAAGAAAGACATCATATCAACCTCCAGAACCTCAAGCCATGAGAAACTATTCCAGTACATCCCCTTGCCATTAGGAAACCATATAACCTTCAGAGCATTTTCTCTAGTTCTAACCACTGGCACTAGATCCTACTATATACCATCAACAAGATCAAGTTGCACCATATCGTCAGGCACTCCACTCAGATACAAACATTTTGCACCCTCACTTCAGGTAAGGATACCAAAAATTCAAATACCCTAAATGTCATATCACAAGTTTTAATTTTCTATTCTAGGATCCCCTCTTTCTTGTCATTTTTTATAAACCTCTATCTTGATGCTTTCATAGAGAATTCTGAAGGAATCATACTTCTAACTCTTGGTACCAAATTATCAAAAAGATACTCATAAATTTAAGAGAATTTAGAGAAAAGTTCAAGAAAGATTATTGTGGAGAGCAGGTCGCCATGATGGGGTTGCCTCCCAAAAAGATAGCATGGACTAGCTATGCATAGAGTAGATGTGCACCTTAAAGAGTAACTAAATTTAGGATATATATAGCTGAAGCTTTTGTAAGTGGAGCTTACTTAATGAGTATCTGATGAAGTGACCTCCATCTCATAAAAGTTTGATATATCTCTAATTTTGTCTATGAGGTGCAAATCTACCATGCCTTCTGTTTGACTTCAGACTACCACAGCTAACCATCTCTCTCTACCTGTGCATAACCTGACTAAACAATGAACATATGGTACAAAAAACTGTATAAATGAGTGTAAATCCTCCAAAAAGAGAGAATTTAGGTGGGTAAAAGGTTATCATTCAAATTAAGAGAAAAATGTGAACTGAATACTGTGAAAAAAATTGGAATTCCACACTTGGGATATAATACTAATATTAATACTACCGCATATAATAGGGAACAATCTTGCCTAGACAGAGAAAGAAGCTACATGGCTAACAGGTCTTTTCCATCTCTTAACTTCTATGATCCTCATTTTATGTTTATTTTTTTATTTAAAAGGTTTCTTTTATACTCATATCCAGGGAACATGAGTCAAGTTCAAATATTTACATGTGCTTTATAAGCCCTTGAGCATTGTAACTGAAATGTAAACATACACTTCATTGTAACAAGTCAGACTGTGCCACTGTAATGCCATTTGAGCTGAAATCTTGAAAGGAAAAAAATGGGGTTAGTACATAAATGATAAGCAGTAAATGACAACCAAGTAACTTCACTCTGCCTAACCAACAATACAGGTCTCCATGCTCTGTTTATGGAAAAATAATGCAGTGTTGATCATCTAAACTATTGTCAAGCTGCTTAGGGCTAAAAGGGCAAGAACAAACCTCCTAAAAAAGATCAGAGATAAAAGAAGAATGGTTTGTCTCAACCCTTTTGGGATGTAGGTCTCTTTGCGCAAACTTTTGATGCTGATACAGTGTGACTCACCATAACATGTGACTACAGCACAGGGATTTAGCTCATAACCTGACAGGATTTGATCCATGAACACATGTTTTATGGTAACAGAAGTAATGTGCATCAAGTTTGTACATTCTCCAAGTCAAATTTTCAGATGGCAAATATTCAGCCTCTGGGTGCATCTACACATGCCATTAAGGCAACCTGATAAACTCTGACACAGTTTGCACAGGAGAAAACTGTTCCTAGGCATAGCATTTACATGTGTGCCCAGGACTGCAGCACTTTGAACTGGGGTGGAACAGCCTCAGGCTGGCAGGGGCCTGGGGAGTCAGCCCCAGGCTCCAGGTGGTAGCATCAGGCATCAGAGGAGCTGGCTAGGGCACAAGGGGCAGTTATACATATACCTTTGTCTGCTCCGACATGCTGGAAATCCAGGACGTCGGAGCAGACTCAATTAATCAAGTCTGCAGAGCACACGAGTTGACGCACCCAGCGCTGCAGTGCATGCATTTGTATAAACGGCGAAATGTGCATCAGCGCACAGAAAAAGGCAGCAATACGCTTTTGAACTAAAACACCTTTGATGTGTTTTACTTCAAAAGCACGCCACCCCATTTTCTGTGTGCTGACATGCATTTTGACATTTATACAAATGTATGCACTGCATTGCCGGGCACTTTTAAAAGCGCCCGACATTGCGGCACATGCAAATGTACAAATGCCCAAGGGAGCTATCCTCATGCCCCAGCCAGCCCTTGTCACCATCTACACATGCATTTTGGTGGAGCAAATAAAAAAATGTATTGCACCCTAATACGGGAATTCATATAGACTGTGATACTTTACTGCTAATTAGTCAACTCCACAGTAAAGTGGACATGTAGATGCACCCACTGGGAGCACATCTGTGTGCTTCAATAGGAAAACTTCTGGGGTCTGGTACATATGAAAATTCAATAATGTTCCTCATGCAAAGTTTCCCTCAAGTTGTTCCTCTTGGGAGTTGGGCATTTCAACCCTCTGCTCATACATGCGCAAAAGCTTACATATAAAAGAAGCAGGTGTTCTGACCTAAAGCTACATGGTATGTTGGGGGACTCTCATGGAAATGAAGACCCCATCTACCCGAGGTCCTGGGCATTCACACAGGCACCTGACTCCTTGTGACTCATTTCCAACAATCTGTGCTCCCAGTAAAGATAGTCTAGTGGGGGAGGTGGGGACTTCAAATCCTTTAAGAAGATTCCTGAACCCTGACAGGGTTTGGTGGGAGGGAAGAGGGGAGGGAAACTATAGGAACCTTTGGATTTATAAACTTTCTTGAACATTTTCATTTGGGTGGCAGAATAATGAGTCTCCCTTTTACCTCAACATCATAAAAGTCCCCAATTAATAGATTGTAAGGGGCTGAAAGGGACCTTGCAAGATCACTGGGTCCAGCCCCTTGCACTAGGCAGGAAAGACAACTGGCGTCAGGTGACCCAGTGAGGTGACTGTCCAGTCTCCTCCTGAAGACCTCCAGGGAAGGTGACTGCACCACCTCTGGAGGGAGTTTACTCCACAGTCTGGACACCCCAATTGTGAAGAAATTCTTCCTAGTGTTAAGCCTGAGATGGTCTTTCAGGAGTTTGTGGCCATTACTCCTGGTTTCCCCCAAAGGTGCCCTGGTGAACAGCTGTTTGCCAACCCTTTGATGTATTCCCTTGATATAGCAGTTAGCTGCTACCAAGTCCCCTTTCAGCCTTCTCTTTTCCAGGCTCAAGAAGCCCAAGTCCCTCAGCCCTTCCTCATATGGCTTGCTGTGCAAGTCTCTGATCATACGGGTGGCCCTTCTCTGAACTCTCCCAAGCCCCTCCACGTCCCTATTGAAGGGTGGCGCCCAGACACAGCACTCCAGCTGCAAAACTGAGGAAGTGGCTGTGTTAGAAAACCCAGGGGCATGGGCCTAAGAAACCTTTTACATTCAGTTTTAGAGGGAATGAATCCCTCTTGTCTTGTTCAAGTTTTGGTCATACGTACATCTGATTGAAAATAAGATACTAACATTAATACCCACAGGTGTTCCAGGTGTGACTGTAGCATCGTAGTAGACAGAAAGATTGTTGCCTATTTACCCTCATCTGCATGCATTTGCCCACACAGTACAAAATTGCACTGTACTTCACACCTTGCAAACTTCAGCATCTCATACCAGCCCAAAGCTCCAACCCAACCAGTGTAGAAAATGGTCCTTTCCTTCAGGAAGAAGATTGGGGTGATCTCTGTTCAGGCATAGATCAATGTTCTGCAAAAGGATTCTGTATTGGATTGTTCCTTCTATTACCTCATATTCCCTTTGAAATGAGAAAAAAAATATCTGTGTTTTGTTTTAGGGGTTACATCACACCATGACCCAGGATGTCTAACACCAAACCTCTGTAACTAAGAGAAGGTAGGTAGAAGGAAAGAGTTTTTAAAAAAAGGAAAGAAAAAAACCCCTCTGTTTTAGTCTAACTAGTAGAAATGCAAAAACCATTTCAAGGCAGCAATCAAGGAGCCTGATTACATTAGATCTTGCTCTTTTCTTGTGCAAAGCAGTCATTCCTCCCTACCCTTGCTTCCTCCAATGTCTTGAACAAGTCTTCAAAAACATGTTTGCAGCATATGCTCTGTTGCTGTCCCAGCTAGTACACTACATTCCACAAACTGAATACACATTCTTGGTTTTTTGCTTACACCAAAACAAACCCATTGACTTTAGCATATTTGTACCTAAATAGACCAGTGAAGGTGAGTGGAGAATCAGGATCTCTATATAAATTACACAAACAACAGCACTGTAAGAACATTATTAAAGCTGAAAAGTCATATACTATAAATTTAGAAAAAAAAACATAATTAAGATTACCTGTGTAACCCCAATTATAATATTAGTTTTCTAAAAGTGACCTCACTTCCCTTATGCTTTACTAAATATATTTCCTGATGTTGACAGTGGGGGCAACACCAGTTCCTCAATAGGAACAGTCTTTGTTTTTCTTCTGTTTATCCTTTCCTTTTTTCCTTATGGTTTCTGGGAGGGAGGTAGGCAGAAGATTTGGCCAAATTGAGGACTAGGAGGGGGCTGAAAAGTGAGCTGGGAAATGAAGCCCCAGTCAAAGACTGTGAGAGGTGAGGGAGAGAAAGGGATGGATTCCCATGCTGGCTAATCAGATTAGTAGCCTGGGGAGGAGTAGAGGGAAGCAAATCACCCATGGCTAATCTCCAGTTATCCAAAGTCAGCATCCAAAAACAGCATATTACTTCTAAGGTCATGATGTGGCAGGTGGGACAGAGGAGTCAAATTAGGGAACTGGGGCAAAACAGCCACCAGGGGGTATCATGACTACCCCAAAATTGTCCTCTGTTAAATAAGATCTGCATGCTCAACTGCAGACATGACATACAGTTCCAAAAGGAAGGGATATTTCCTAATGTAAACCTTATTTCATTGCCTTTTATAGATCACCAGTAAATCCACTATCATCTTTCATATCTTTCATTTGGTCACGGATCTATAAAATGCACAATATTAATTCTGGGGTGTAGGACATAGCCATGTTGGTCTAAGGACATAGGCAGACAAGCTTCTTTGATTAAATCTGATATCTTTTATTTATTAGACCAACTAAACAGTTGGAAAAGGTTATCTTAGCAAGCTTTCGGGTTTAAAAACCCTTCATCAGGCTGAGGAAGTATCTGCAGTTGATGTGTGCTCTTCCTGTATGGAAATGTATGTTGGGCATGCACTACTGGGTACTCCCCTTCACTTCATTTTCACTGTGCTCGCTCACAAGGACTTGCTGCCCATGTCTATACAATAAATTTACCACCCTTGGTGGCCAGTCAGGCATGCTGCACTACTCCATGCAGGTTGCTTCCTATACTAGAAGAGAGGTATCCCTATCAGTGCAATTGCACAAAGGCACTAATTACCTTGGAGGTTGGATAAGAGACATTGTCACTCAGCAGGCCTAATAGCCTACCCCACATGTTGTGCAGAAGTGATTTCACTGCTTCTAGTTTAGGATGCAGCGTCCTCTTGAAGCAATAAGAGTGTACCTGAGGGGACTGCAGCATGGAATAGTTAGATTACTGTGTAAACATAGCCTCTGTCTTCAGTTTCAAGGCCTTTTTAATATTATTATTACACAAAATCACAGCTGCATACTCTGTATTCTGAAGCTCTAGGAGAATTTCCTCGGCAGCTTACCCAAGATCCTAGTCCAAACTATAATACCTATAGATATCTTGTAATAAGGGGGTAGGAGTTAGCAATTTATTTCAAAATTTTGAAGGCTAATTTTCATTCAAATGAATCCATACGATATTTGTTTGGGCAGAATCCTAGGTTTTTGTAGCATATACCTGGCCTGTCCAGTCAGAGTCATAAGAGCTTGAAGAGAGAAAGGTAACTGCATTTGGAGGAGTGTTTTGACATTCAGGATTTTTTTCCAATTTAGAATATAAATAAAATATTTTGCAATATTGTATTAAATGGTTGGTAGCTTGGCAACTCCAGATTTTCAGGACACCAATCAATCAATCAATCAATCAATCAAACAAAAATATGTCATATTTTATTATCATCTATTTATATTATACAGGATGAGGCTGCTCTTTCAAGAGATACATTTTTGAGATCCAAATTCAATGAATAAATGTAATTTTTTAATGCTTTTAATCTTCGTTCAATTTTCGAAATCTTATTCATGGACACTTGGCAGTTATATGAGCAAAACTCCTGTTTACTCAGTAAGGTGCCCACTTGCACTTCCAAACATACACTATGGAACTCTAGTGAGACTTTCAGAAACTGAGCTTCCCATTTTAAAAAACATGCGATGGATGTTCAAATGCATGTACTCTATAGTTCATTCTTATGATGTTGAAAATCATATTCAGTATATTTTTGCTGCTGCATCTTGGAACAGATCCTCAGTGTGTACCATGTGGTTAATTTGTTCAGAGCCTGACTACAGAACCACCCCTACATATTAGCTGTTATGCCACCCACTTTCCTGCTGTTACCATCCCTGAGATACAAGGGGGTAGTCTGGGATGCCCCAGGTTCTGTAGCACTTCAGCTACATTGTCATCCCCTTGATTCTATCTGCAGCTGTCAGAGAAGTCCTGAAGCTAACAGTGTTGCTTCTACCAGGAGTAAGTGAATGCATTCATAGAGATGATCTTCATTGTTGCACCTCATTCCTCACTTGCCCATTCAGCAATTGAGCTAAACAATAGGATTTAATGTCTTGGAACAGCCAATGTCATTTTAGCAGCTCCAGATTCTCTTCCACTGATCCCTTTGTCCCAGTGTACTTGAAACACACTTGATTATGCAACTGTCTGATGGTCTTTGGCAATCTGCCTTTCATGCTCCCATTTTCCTTTCCTTCTCAGTATTTATACTTGTAACTCTGCTAACTCATTCTTTACACATTGCATGCCCCTCTCTCTAATAGTTGATTACTTTTTGCACTCTCTTATTCAGAGTGACCTTTCTAATTCCTAGCGCATTTATTGCTAGATGGCACTCAACTCTTGGGTATAATGTCATTTGTCTTTCAACACGTTATTCTCTCCCCCTCCAGTATTCCCATTGTTTCTCAAAAATATTGCTCTGATAAAAGGTAGCATTTTAAATGAAACAAGCTTACTTATTGCTTAGCTGCTTCTACACTCCTACATTTCCTGTGGTTGTTGTTCCATATAAAAAGAGGGGCCAGATTCAAGCTTTCAGTCTGCATGATATGCCTTAGATTAAGAAAAGCATCTATAAGAAAAGAATAAAAGGATAAGTTACAACGTGGGCAACTGTAAAAGAGGCTGAAGCAACCCTGAGAACAAAATGGATACTCTCTCTGGACACAAGCTCAGTTGGATCTTTAAAATTTCACTGCACAAAACATGAAAGCAAAATAGCACAGAATCTACAAATGTCACATCAGCCATCTCTTCAGTCGGGTAAAGGTAAGCCAAGAATTGTTCCTTTCTAGAGATGGTCTGAACACAACCTCTGGATCACAATGACTTCACAGTTGCATTCATCCCTGTCTGTTTTTTCTTTTAATATATCATAAAGGAAATAATCCAGCTTTCAGTTTAAGCACCATATTGCTCAGCATTTAAAGATGGTTGGTTCCACTTTACATCAGGGGGTCATCTATTATTTGCAAAAACCTTTGTACAAAATTCATACTATATTGGTTTCTCTGTGAAGATGGAGGTAGGAAAACAATGTTTGTTCAGAATTAATAGAGATCCATAATTTAGCCTGGCTTCAGTTTTATGTTGGGCCCCTTCTGCATACTTTACTCGCCAGGGACAGAGGGAGCATTCTGTGGGAAGTGTGGTGCAGTCAGGTCAAAGAGTATCTGATTACACTAGGATCTCTGGCCATGAAGAATAGTTTCTATAAACACTAACTAGAAAGGACTTGTGGAATGGGAACCCCATAAATTCTGTGGGATATCACAGAAAGAAATAATAATGGCCTTTTTCCCCAAATGCAGAAGAGACAGTCAAATCATGACCTCTGTATTTTACAGACAGCTAAAAGGAAATTGCATCCTTCCTCTTGCCATATAATGTTTCCTGAGCAGACACTTACCAAAGGCTTCCTGCCTCAAGCAAGAAGTTATGCAAAAATGGAAATTCTCAAGACACATGTTTTCTGCAGGAGATCATGAATAAAATACTGACAGACTCTTGCTTATGCTTACAGATGATTTTGATAATTCACACCCCCTCCTTGAATTCAGCTTCATTTGTCCAACATCTCCAGAGAACTCTGCATTTAGTATTAACATTGGTAAATTGTCCCATTTCACACACATACCTCACACTGAATACACTGCTCAATTTTCATTTGAGTATTAAGTGAATGATGCATTCATCATCAAATGAGAAGTTAAAAACTAAAAAACACAAAATGTATGTTCCCAAATGATGAATTTCACCCAACCCCAAAGTTTGACTTTATATGGATGACTTGGGAATGTCTGGTTGGGGACAGATCCAATCTCTTAACAGTTGGACTGGATATGGGCAGTTCCATAATTTTCCCTGTTCCTCCATCGCCTTAGCTGGAACAGAAGCCATCTTCAGATAGTATTCTTATCACTGGACATAATTACCATTAGCTAGGGCCAGTGCTCTACAGGTTAGCATGGTATAGCACTGGTATGCCCCAGGAGAGCAATGCCTAGTAGAAATTGTGGACAGACAGGGGCTCCTACTGTTTAGTTCAGCAAACTATTTTTATCCTATTTTTAACCTATTTTAGGTTAAAATAGGTTAAAACCTGCCCACTTTTCTTTTCTTGCCAAACACAGTCTTTTTCTGGCGTAGTTTTGGTGGGGCTCCCGAAAGTAGTAAGACCTGGAGTTAACACCTCACTGAAAACTCTGATCAAAGTTATTGTTTCAGGCTGTACAGATTCAGGCAGACATCATTTCCATTGTGCCCAGTTCATATTTGCAAGCTTTCCTCCAAAATCAAAAGGGATGAAAATTTACATTTTATTCTTAAAACAAGCAGAAATCTTGATTTAAACAGAAGTAGGGCTCTAAGCATGGGCCTGAAGTTTAATCTATCCATCATGACCCCGAAAACTGGTCTTTCATGTGCATAGGGACTTTCCAACCTCATTAAACCAATTTCACTTTAACTGGCCAGCAATATAAAGGAGACCAAAAGACTTAGAGCCAGGTCTAGAAAAGAGGACATAGGTGCATTTTAGGGGTCTAAAGCCTAAAATGTGCTGCTCAATGGCAGCCTAAACTTACAGGGCACCATCCTTTTTGCTCTGAATTTCCTCCAAGCATCTAAGAAGTTTTGTCTTCTGTACTTGATAGGAACTGTCCAGTCTGAGCAGCTGGGGTTCTTGCTCCTGCCTAATGTACCCAAGTCCTGAGTGGCCCAGCCCTATAAGCATACTCAGAACATACCTAACATCTACAAGCAGGATTGAGTTCAGCAAGAAGCAGAGCAGCAACAGCCACTTTTGTTCAAAAACACAATCGCATGTAGGTGCAGCTCCTATCTTTTAAATAATAGCATAGTGGCTAAAGCACTTGATTATGAAATGGAAGACCTGGATTCTAGGCCTTCCTCTGATGGCTTCAAATGGACTTATCCTATGTCACAGGACATATCCTTAACCAGCACACAAAAGGCTATCCCTCCTGTTAAAGAGATACAGCAAATAACAAAAGACTCATGGAGCGTCCATATACGTGCTCCGGGGTAGAGTGGAGTGGGGGAGGGTGAGGACATGGTGCCTATCATCATGTTCTGGATTTTAGTTTTTTGACCATGCACCTACAGGTTAGGCACCATGCCACACAATTGGAGGCATATAAGTCCTTCTTTTAATTAGAGTGGCTCTGAGACCCGCTGTAATTAAAGTGCTTGTAGCGTCATGTGTGTTCAGCATCCCATGCTTCAAAATTTGTGGCAGGGACATTTGAACTAAAGCTTGTTCAAGTCGCTTTAGTTCAAGTGCCCCTGCTGCCATTTTGAAGTGCAGGGACACTGAATAGACATGACATGGAGGCTGTTGGAGTGTGCTAATTAACATGCTGCAGAAGACTTAATTAATTAAGTCTGCTCCGATGTGTGCTAAATAGCACACTTTGGAGCAAATATCCGGCACATGTATAGGTGCCCATAGAGAAAAAAGGAGAGTAAACAAGCAAGAGCATGGCTCTGTTAGTTAATAGTTAAGGAACTCAGCTGGGGGCAAGGGGTGTCTTAGATACCGGTCACAACTCCCTGGACTCTCTTTATATTGTTCATTAAACAGTCATTGGAGAAACAGAAATAAGCCTAGGATTATACCTACAGAGTCAGGCTCCCTCTTATTTGCTCTCATGCTGCCCCAGTGAATCTTGCATTCTTACGTGTACAATGACTGCTTTAGCAGGAAAGATGGGAGTTACCCTCACCCAGTCTGGCCTGTAACCTGTTGGTTAGGAACTCTTTGGGGGGGGTGAATATAACAGAGGATCTAAACCCCAGGTGTCCTACTTCCTGGTAAGTGCCCTAACTAGTAGGGATAGAAAGGGTGTGCGCCTCTGTTATTACTGGCAATGTCTTAAAATAATGTCAGCTCTGCTCATTTCTTTCAAAAAAATGCTTTTAGGCATCAAGCCTCTAGAGTGGATTCCAGGCTGTGGATCCCAACTAAATGGAACCTAAATATCAGAGAAGTGACAGGAGTTCAGATATGCTCCTCTGCTTCATGTTCCTCTAGCTCTAGGGTAGCTCTAGGTGACTCTTCCTAGCATGTAAGTCTTTGTATCCACCTCCTGAGGCATCTACCTTTCTGCCTTTGCTATATAGGTAGCTTAGATGCCTATCACCATGTTCTGGATCTTAGTCTGTTGACCACACGTTAGGCACTGTGCCACCCAATTTGGAAGCATATAAATCCTTCTTTGCATTTGCTCTTGATCCTCTAATGCATAATCAACAAGATATCAGAGAGCATAAATGTACCTTGTTTACTGGAATGAGACTCCAGATGAAGCAGTTTAACATTTTTCAGAATAAGTTTATTTTTCATAGTTTTGTCATTCTCATTAAATTAGCATTTTATACTTTTCATAATTTTGGTTTAGATCAAAAGTGTTGATATTTCATTCTGTGAAATCAACACCTCAAATGATGATCTGAGAGCAAACTACCTGAGCACGATAATGAAACAGTAATGCTCTATTTGGAGTTTCTATGATTCAATGGCTGCTGCACTCATCAACTCAAATGAACATAAATAGCCTGACATCTGAAAGCTAAATTCATTTCCTACCCTAAATATTCCCTCTATTTTTTGGAAATAAATAATTGACTCCATTGTTTTCAGTCATGGTCTGATGAAGCAGATTAGCCTTACACTGGAAACATCAGTCCTTTGCATCTTCTGTTTGCTTATTTACTGTCAGCATCTCATAAATGCTCGTGTTTTGTACCACTGGGATGTTTTCCCTCCCTTTCGTTATTTGTTAGTTCAGGGAGAAGAAGCCTGGTGTAACAAAGGAAACAGGAAGCAAGGCTTAAGTGGGGCACAATTCCCTAATGCTAAAATCAGTGTCTAAATTTAGGAGCTCATGTAAGTGACCTGATTTTCAAAAGTACTAAACCCAACAGCTCCTACTGAGGTCAATGACAGCTGTTAAGTGCACAGCACTTTTGATAATTAGGTCACTTATCTAGGTGCCTAAATATGGTCTTGGGAACCTAACTTTAGATAACTTACACTGTACAGATCCAAAATGACAGGGAAGGAAACTGACAGATAATAGACAAATTCCCATATTAATTATAAATATCCAGATCAAAGTAAGGATTCTAGACTTCCTTGGTTCCAGTTTATTGTTCAAATAAACTGGATTTAGTAGGGATAGTATCACTGTAATGACAACTTGTTTCCTTAATTTCTTCTTCATAATATGATCTTCAACAAAACATTCCTGATATTAAAACACATAGGGCTAGATTCTATTCCATCTATTAGGACTGTAAGTATGATATTTCACTGTGCTGAAGGCCCTGAAAAACTGTTAATGCAAAAGGCGGATAGGTCCTCCTCTTCCTTGCTACTTTTTTATAATTCAATCTTAAGAGTACTACGATGGTGCATTACAAGAGTATATATGTTCATTGATTTTCAGGGATTTGAATAGAGTCTCACTTAGGTGCTTATGTCCACATAGACTCTGGGCCAAGGGTGGGCAAAATACAGCCCACAGACTGGATCTGGTCTGACAATTGATTGAATCTGGCTTGTGGCTGCTTCTGTGGTGCTCCACATGGGGCTAAGTCCCACCTGGGGCAGTCTGCACTCCACTCCCACCTGCAACTGCCCCATGATCACCGATGGCAGCACCCCAGCCCCAGGCCTAGCCCCAACCCTGGCCCCAGCCCCGGCCCTGGCTCCAGCCAGCACACACAGCTTAATCACACCAGGCAAGCAGATCTACATTGCGCTGGGTGGATGAAGTGGGTAGAAGTGCGACATGGAGCTGAAGCTGAAGCTGGAGCTAGAGCCCTGTATGCTTG
This sequence comes from Alligator sinensis, assembly GCF_000455745.1. Taxonomy (NCBI): domain Eukaryota; kingdom Metazoa; phylum Chordata; order Crocodylia; family Alligatoridae; genus Alligator; species Alligator sinensis. The sequence goes on along the minus strand of NW_005841867.1, from coordinate 712,905 downwards.
GGCAGGAGCTGTCCAGCTGCAACTCCCCCCTGATCTGGCAGAGCATGTGGTGCCTATGTGTCCCCACAGCCAGTGCTGCTTCCCCATGCTGTCTGCTGCCCAGAACAGCACAGCAGGGGAAGGAGAAGGAGAAGGAGAAGGAGAAGGAGAAGAAGGAACTGCTAGAAGCAAGGGTAGTTGAGTAGTACCCGGGAGGCCATGAGGAAGCTGTGCATGCTGGCCGGGGCAGGCGTAATGTGGGTACAGGCAGCAGCATGGTACAGGCTGTGCTGGGCAGAAGCAGGCAGGGCTTGGCCCCATACAGAGCACTACAAGGGCAGCCATGGGCCAGATGGGGGAGTGGGCACACTGAACCACCCAGGCAAGCTCTGCTGCATGCCCCCCACTCCCTCTACCAACCCCCAGCCGGGCAGCCCTCCCCACACACACACACACCTTACACCCCCACACCCATACCTCCCTATGTGCATCCCACATCCCCATCCCCTCTACACACCAAATCCATACCCCCCACATACACCCCACACTCACCCCTTCACTCCCATACACCCACCACCCCACCCACCCTCCATGCTACCACAGCCACTCCCCACACACCACACACCCCCTATGCACCCCCACACACACCACCCAGAAGATATCTTCTGAAGGATCTTATGTGTGCAGCCCTTGACAGCTCACCAAAATTCAGAAAGTAACCAAAATAATTGTCCACCCTGCTCTGGAACATAATGTGCATGGAGATTGATAGGAACTGAGGCAGAGTTAAAGCTACAGGGGTGATATTAACTGCATTTTTTAAATATTTGGAGTACTTGGTTTGGTTTGGTTTGGTTTGGTTTGGTTTGAAAGTAAACTTAGTCATGAAATCCCAGGCAAATGTATATTGGTTGAGTTATTTTGAAACTGTGTGTTTCTCTCAGGGATTTTTCCCTTAAGTCACTGATAAATATTTATAACTTTAACTCCAGCTTAATGAAGTTTTTTGCCTGGGAATAACAATTAAGAGTCCCTATCAAAAATCACAAGCTGAAAATAATTGTCATTCAAATGCTATTGTTTTTGAGTATGTATAAAATATTGTTTTCTAAGATCCAAGAAAAACATCTATACTGGCAAGGCGTTTGATACAATGCCTAACTAAATGTGAAGGGGCCTATCTTAACAGCATACCAATGAGGTGTAACTGGCAATCAGGTGTGACTTGTTTAACAAATTAACAATATGTTTCTCTAATGGAAAATGTGTTGCTTTATATTCTTCATTGAAGATTTTCATCCGACTTCAAAAAAATCTGCAGAGCCTTCCAACATAAAATTAGGGTTAAATTTACTTTGAAATTCATGACCTTGGTATACAAGCAAACTGACAATATTGTATGCCTGGAAAATTACACTTGCATGAAATTCTGTAAGCCTTTTGTCAAAGGTAACATATTTCTACTTGATAAATAAATGAAATACATTGAACTACTAGTAATAGCTGCATCTAATTTTGTTTTTAAAAACAAAGCAGATGTCATATCTTATTCTGGTTTGAATTTTAAATGCTTTGAAAGACAAGAGGGAAAGGGATTTCAGGTTAGTTGGATCAGGATAGTTCTTTTCATGCTAAAGTATTGAACTGTTCTATTTCCAGACATGTCACCACTGCTTGTCACAAGTAGATTCTTTCACTACTACCTTGGTGAAATGGATGATCAGCTTTCTGTGTTAACTTGACCTAGTGAGGTGACTGTTTCCCCTGACTACACATACAGCTAAGAAATGATAGCCTCACAGCCTAGTTTGCTTGTTCCAATGCCCTCTGTGCATTCCTCAGTACTCCAAAGCTGTGGAGACACTGATGAAGAATCACAGATAAGAAAAGCTTTTCATGAAGTTCTGTTATTTGACAAGGCTTTCAAAATGCTGCTTCATCTCTGCAAATCTGTAAGCTACATGCAACTGAAAGGCACATAACTATAACATTTCGCTTTAATGGTAGAAAAAAAGAGAGGTGGGAGTTTATTAACAAAAGGCACCAATAAAAGATTCTTTTTGAATTGGGCTCAGACACTAATAGAGCTGGCATTTCCCTTCTGTTCTTCAGAAACCTCTTCATCCAAACGCACGTAGATTTCATAGAGAGCCACCTAAATTTTAGCCAGAACTTTTAAGCTGTGCTTTTGTATTTGAACGATAAAGATTATGAAAAATGTTTTATATCATATCCTTTGTAGTAGATTAAGGGAACTGAATCAGATGGAACCTCACTTCTAAGTAGAAACCCTCTAACAGTGGATTTTGGTGGTTATTACAAATACATTTTTTAGCAGTCATTGTTTTATTTTTTTCAGGTAGTTCACAGACGCTGGAAAGAAATAAAAGTTCTATTTTATCCCTGAATGTGTAGAGTTTTTCTTTTTTTAATTTGCCAAGTGATTTGTTCTTACAAATCCCATACAATGGAACTTCCATCATTTTCCGGACCTAATAAATGTTAAGGAATATTATTAACATTGTAAGCAATATTTTGTAATGCTTGTTGTAAACATTCCTTTTATTACTTACATTAATTTTTATTATATTTCAATGCATCACTTTGACTTTACACTCCTTCAAGGGTATAAACAACTGACAGATATTTGTTGACTTATGTCTGCACCCTCAGCCACTCTTAAAATGTATAGTACTTTCAATCTGTCTTCATAAACCAGTCCCCCTACTCCATTATTCTTTGCTTAACTCTCCCCAGTTCATCATTATCATTTCATTAATCAGGTGTTCAGAACACAGTATTCCAAGTGCAGATAACTCCTTTTCTACTTTTGAAAAACTAAAACATTACATTTTAAATTTCAATTGAGAAAACCTATATGGCACACGGTGTGTTTTAATAAATGTGTTTTATTTGGAAGGTTCTCTAGGAGAAAGGGCAAAAGAGCCTCCAATGGCCTCAGTAAACCTGCATGAAATGTTTTCAGTGAAAACTCAACAGTTCAAGAAACAGGGCCAATTTTGGCTTTGAGTGCAAAGAGAACAATCAGATTATATTCATCAAATTATTTGTTAAAGTTCATGAACCTTTCCTGTGAATTCAGCCCAGGTTCAAGGGTATCTAAGGCTTACTTAGGGCACCGAATAAGAATAATGTCAAATGAAAAATGCATGGTCCAAACACAAAAGCTAGTGAAATATGGGTGATATCATCCCAATTTCACTTCGAAATTTTGTGCCAAATCTTAAAGCAAAACTCCAGGATGGTGAAACTGTCATGAGATGAAACCAATAAATTTACACCCACTTACAAAGCAAAGACAATGCACAGTGTTCTTTTCTCTGCCTTACTCTATTGTCTGTTATCCTAAAGTTCCCAACAGTTGGTCCAAAAAATGATAGCCCTAATAAGAAATCCTTGCCTCTCATAATTTTTGGATTATCATGCCTACAACATTACTCTTACAATACCACTGAGATAGTGTAACAAAGTCCAGTGTTGAGGGCTTTAAATAGTATTACCAACAGTCACCATCCCTCCATCCGATTTTCTTTAGAATACTCCAACACCAACATCTCCTTTTTAGACACAAGGATCAGTATCCAGAAGGTTAAAATACAGACCACAGTATACAAGAAAACCACAGACCAACATACATATCTGCATAGAACCAGCAATCACCCGAAACACACCAAAAAAGCAGTGATATACAGCCAGGCCCTCAGATACCACCGCATTTGTACTGAAGAGAACACCCGGGATTGCCGCCTCACCAATCTTAAAAAGGCTTTCACCCAGCAAGGACACTCCTCCAGAGAGGTAGATCGCATGTTTGAAAGAGCCACCTGGATACCACGTGAAGAACTGCTGCAGTACAGAAGAAAACCCCCCACAAATTGCACACCGCTGGTTATGACGTATCACCCCTCCCTTGAACCTGTACGGAAAATCCTCAAAAAATTGCAACCCATACTAGACAGAGACCCTATTCTTAAAAAGATCTTCCCAGAGCCACCCATCCTAGCCTTCAGACAAGCACCGAACCTCGCCAGCCCCACCACCCCCACTATTACTACACCCCACAACAGAGCCATCAGCATCCCAGGATCTTACAGCTGCACCTCCAGGAATGTAGTATACCTCATCCAATGCACCAAATGCCCTGATGGAAGATATGTAGGAGAGACCAGACAACAACTGCGCACCAGAATGAACGCACACCGGAAATCCATCAAAGACAGAAACACTCAATTACCTGTGGGGGCACATTTCTCACAGGAGGGCCACTCTCTCTCCAATCTCTCAGTCCTGATCCTCAAGGGAAACTTACACAACACCTCCCAGAGACGAGCCTATGAGCTCCATTTCATCAGCCTCCTGGATACTAGAGATCACGGACTAAACATAGACATTGGATTTTTGATACATTACAATCTGCCTGGCACCTGACTCCCCAGCCCAGCCCAGCCCAGCCCTGGGCTTGTTTACTTTTCATTCCATCCAGGAAGAGCACACACCAACTGCTGCAGCTTCCTGAGCCTGACGAAGGGTTTTTGAACCCGAAAGCTTGCTTAATAACTATTCTCCAACCATTTGGGTTGGTCTAATAAAAGATATCAAATTCACCCAAGGAACCTTGTCTGCCTATGTCCTTAGACCAACACGGCTACAACCCAAAACCCTGCAGCATACATAATGGAAATTGGAAACAAGCTAAAGAAGAAAATATTATTTCCCAAATTCATTTCCCATGCCTTTTGTTACAAGACTTCTGAAAGTCTTGGCAAAAACAGTGGATATCAAAAACATGAAGATTTATTCTAGTCAAAAGGAAATTTATCAGTGACAAGTTTGGGCTTGAAAGAATATTGTAAGTTATTGAGTTTGACTGCCTATAAATGCAGGAGGTCTTCTAATGATAGGATTTTGCTGATCCTATGAATACTTATGAACTTAGGACCATATTCTGTTTTCAGATACATACAAATAACCCAGTTGACATCAGTGGAGTTCCAAGCATACTACTAGAGCCAGAATTTGCCCCATGACATCTAATATAGTGCAAACGAAATGCTTTCTGATCTGTACCTTGAAATTCACTGGTGATGACTGAGGTTAGCTTGCACTGTACAACATGGTTATTACAAGCGAAAATGTCATCTCAAAATAACAATCAGGTATGATAAACCTATAAAATGAGGGAAGTTCTCAAGATACAGTGTTTTCAGCACCTTTAGCCCAGACTATTGCAGCTTCTGTGTGCAGTGAGGTTCACACTCACAACATACTCAGGGGGCATTCACACATTTAAATGAACTGGTCTCAATAGCCTGGTTTAGTCTGAGCAGCCTGAGTCCCTATCAATGAATCCCTATCAATAGAGCACTGTGCAAACACTCGGTGTTTGAAGGAGGAGCACAGATACTGTGTTTAGCATGTCAGTTCCCCTGCCTGCACCCAGCAATGGATCCCTATCCCTCATACACAAGTCCACAGCCCCAGGAGTTACAGCATATCCTTTTTTTCACCCTAAGAAACTCTTGTCAGAGGTTATAGGAAATTACACATGCCATTTGCAGTTACCCAGCAGGCTCCACTCCATTGTCAACTGGGTCACTGTGGGTAGGTTCATGGCTAGAGTAGTGGTCTGGGAAGTGTGCAGTGTCATATAGGATGTGTTGATGAACCATGCCATCTGCCTCATCATGGCATTTCCAGGTGACCCTCCTGCCACCAGCCACCCAGGTCCCTGAATCCACTGGTCTGCCTCCTGGCAGTACATACCTAGCACTTGGAAATCGCTACCAAGGCCTCTATTATCTCCTTGCTTCATCACCATCTTCCCTGAACATCTGTCATATGCTCCTCAGCTTTGTTGCAGCCCATCCTTTAGTCCCCATTGCAGCCTTCACAGGCTCCGCACTAGCATGCAGGTGTCATCCCTCAAAATAGAAACAAAAGACACTGCAGCTTTGTGAAATGTATCAAACTTCTCTGATAAGATAGGATATAACTGCAGAAGTTTTGGCCCCTGCCATATCTCAGCCAGACACTCTGCCAGAGACATGAGCTGGAAACGCTAAGTCTACTCTGCTGCATCCATCTCCCATTGGGTATGAAAGCCATGTTGCACACCCACATGCAACTCATCTGGGATTGGGTCCTTGGGAAACCTTGTACTCTAAGAAGGGGAAACCAACACGGGTTCGTAGCAGGTAGATCATGCCTGACTAATCTAGTCTCTTTTTATGACCAGGTTACAAAACACCTGGACGCAGGAGTAGGGGTTGATGTCGTTTACTTAGACTTCAGGAAGGCCTTCGATACGGTATCCCACACCATACTGGTGAACAAGTTAAGAGGCTGTGACTTGGATGACTACACAGTCCGGTGGGTGGCGAATTGGCTAGAGGGTCATACCCAGAGAGTCGTAGTGGATGGGTTGGTATCAACCTGGAAGGGTGTGGGCAGTGGGGTCCCACAGGGCTCGGTCCTTGGACCGATACTCTTCAATGTCTTCATCAGCGACTTGGACGAGGGAGTGAAGTGTACTCTGTCCAAGCTTACGGATGACACAAAACTGTGGGGAGAACTGGACACGCCGGAGGGCAGGGAACAACTACAAGCAGACCTGGACAGGTTGTACATATGGGCGGAAAACAACAGAATGCAATTCAACAAGGAGAAATGCAAAGTGCTGCACCTAGGGAGGAAAAATGTCCAGCATACCTACTGCCTAGGAAATGACCTGCTTGGTGGCACGGAAGTGGAAAGGGATCTTGGAGTCCTAGTGGACTCCAAGATGAACATGAGTCGTCAGTGTAACGAAGTAATCAGAAAAGCTAGCTGGTCAGACCGCAGTTGGAATACTGCGTGCAATTTTGGACACCACACTTCAAGAGGGATGTGGATAACCTGGAGAGGGTCCAGAGAAGGGCCACTCATATAGTTAAGGGCTTGCAGGCCAAGCCCTATGAGGAGAGACTAGGGCACCTGGACCTCTTCAGCCTCCGCAAGAGAAGGTTGAGAGGCAACCTTGTGGCTGCCTATAAGTTCATCATAGGGGCACACAAGGGAATTGGTGAGGATTTACTCACCAAGGTGCCCCTGGGGGTTACAAGAAATAATGGCCATAAGCTAGCAGAGAGCAGATTCAGACTAGACATTAGGAAGAACTTCTTCACAGTTAGAGTGGCCAAAGGCTGGAACGGGCTCCCAAGGGAGGTGGTGCTCTCCCCTACTGTGGGGGTCTTCAAGAGGAGGTTGTATATGTATCTAGCTGGGGTCATCTAAACCCAGCACATTTTCCTGCCTATGCAGGGGGTCGGACTCGATGATCTATTGAGGTCTCTTCTGACCCTAACATCTATGAATCTATGAATCTATAAGGTGGCAGGCTTCACTGCCATGCTGAGAGGACTGTTTAGCAGGGACCGGGTCTGCTACAAGGTTTTTTCAGGTTCCCCCAGTCCCTCAAATAACCTCTTTGGGGCTGCAGTTGTCTGCCTGTTACAAGGATGCCTTCTATTGGGGGCCTCCTGCCACTAGCTGCTATACCTCCCCACTGGTAGCATAGGTGTATAGGATGGAGACAACCCTATCACTTAAGACAAAGCAGGACAGCTCCTCACAGAAGAGCATGACTTGGCTTGTGCCTCTGGAAGTCTTGTTGGCACTGTGATTAAGCTTGAAGCAGGTCTTCATTCATTTGTTTTTGGCCCTACACTGTAGACAGGCCCAGTTGTGATCTCTACACTCATTTGTAATCCACTACTACACCTGGTTGCGGTGCACGCTGTGAAAATGCTCCTGGGTCTTCTCGCTCTAGATGGTGATAAGATCTCTCATCTCCTCAATGGTCCAGTTCTGTCCTGGCTGTAAATATTGGATGAAGATGGGCCAGGCTTTGCTAGGGTGTTTGGTAGTGCCATTGAGATTCATCCAGGAGCCACTGGGTGGGTTATGATGTAGCTCGGGGAACACAGGTGTGGGCCTTGACACATAACTCTCTTTCACTCTGACTGGGTCCCAATCCAGGTCTGGGTCCGATCAGGTGTGTCCCCCAGTGTCCCTCCCATAGCTAAGTGGCCAGTGTGTCTATTCAGTAAGAGTTCAAGAATCTCAGACAGTCAAAAATGTACTGCTTTATTCTGGTTGGCTCATTACATATTGAGTGTTTTGTACAACTGTTTTGATGTGTTATTTTACAATTATGTCTATGGACACAAAATAACTCAACCCATATTGGTGAACCAGGCTCATATTGATACAGTTTGACTTTGCTATAATATTCTAGTCCTTGGAGATTAAATTTTTGCTACTACATTTACATTTCATGTCATTTAATCTCCAAAAGGTAGCTTTGTCCTGCTTTCCTGTAGCTCTATTCTGATGTTGTCTCGGCAAATACATACTGATGATCTTGTACAATGTTAACATCCTAATATTTTCTCCATAAACTGAAAATGTAATTTGACCATTGCCTTGACATCTTAACATAATAATTATAGATTTACAATGACAATTTTGTTTAATCTAGACATCATAATGTCCTTTGATTTACAAAGGCAATGCCATATAATCAATTAGATTTTGGTTCCTTTAAAGTGAATTAGGGAGAAGTATCTGTGTGTGTATATATGTATGAGCATGTATCCATATAGTTTTACTAAGATTTTTACTTCACATGACAAAACCTACTTTATTATGGTCACTTTTTCATAATCTACCTGAAAGGTAGGCAATTCTAGCTCCCCTAGTTAACCTGAAACAGTGTGGAGAAAGGAAGGCAAGTTTAACAAACTGAGAGAGCGTAAACAAAAAAGAGCAGTGATGCATACACTCCTGGGTTCAAGTCCCATCTCCCTACCCTGCTTATGAATTGCATCCACTGAATTTAATGAAAAATGTATAAGCACTCCTAATTATGCTGGAAGTTGTGCATCCCATTCATAACTCTCCCCATTCACTGGGGAGGGAACTTGTAGTACAAATGGATGTCACCTTTGTGCTGTCATGACAATTTTTATGGTGGTACAAAGGGAAAGCAAACAGACATCTATACCAGTGGTTTTTAATCTTTTTTCATTTCCAGATCCCTAAAAACATTTTGAATGGAGGTGTGGGTCCCTTTGAATTGTAAGTGTAGGTATTCACATACTTTTGATTGATCATGGTCATCTTTTGCAGACCCCTTAGACATAGTCTGTGGACCCCCAAGGGGTCCACAGACCACAAGTTGAAAACCACTAGACTATACCATTTGTCATGCCACAAATCCCATACTTGAAGCCCCCCAAAAAGGTGGTAATGAATTCTGCCACTTCGTTGTGGCAGACATCCATTAGCTTTATGATGTGAGAGTGTGGGCAGCCCAGAGTTGCCCATGGTCTCCATCCACCTCAGGCAGATGCTCCCGAGACTTGAGGACCCCTATCCTGCACACCCTGGGAATTCCCATGCATGATCGAGCCCCTCAAGCCCTGGGACTGCCTGTCTGACTTTCCCCTATTACAGAGAAATGGCCTGGGGAACCTTTGTAGTGCTTGCCTGTAAATATGGAAAGGTGGGGCTCCTCTGCTTACAGAGTCATGCCCTGGAGATTCTCCAGGGAGCATCTCTGTAAGCTCAAAACCTCAGCTTTCCCTGCTTACAGAGACAAACACTAGGGAATCTATGAGAGATGCCTCTGTAAGCAGTGAACACATTGTCCATAATCCTGCAGGATCAACAGGCAGGACAATGAGTGACATGTTTCATCAAATGAAGCAGATCAGCTGTGCTGGGAGACATCCCAGCACATGTGATCTGCTTCATTTGGTGATGCCTTTTTATATGCTTAGGAACCTAATCCAACTTCAGAAATTCCATCCCATCAGTTGGTCACCACAAACTTGGCAGAGCCTTGTCACAAAAATTTGGCTGCAGTGACACCCAGTATTGACACTCCTAAGTCCCTTGTAGATCTGGTGCTAATGCTCTATACGCCTCTGTTTTTCATATCTAAAATGGGGAAAATATATCTCTGTACTAAATATTACATATTTGAATATACCATAAGGGAATATCTAGAAGGTTCTCCAGTACTGTAGTGATAGAAGTCACATTAAGCATTAGATAAAGAAATGGATGCTGGAAAAGTCCACTTATCTAAAATAATTCCTTGAGTGCAGAAAGAAACTCCTTGAAATCCAGCGTCAAGTGAATTTCTGTTTCTCTCCCATTTTTCATCCCCCAGCACTATTCCCCAAACACACATTGAATGCACCTGACAATTTTTTGTGCCAAACTCTGGACTGAATCCCTGATGGTGCTCAGATTTAAAAAAAAATACAGAAACTGGTTTGTAATGGGGAAAAAAAGGATAAGCCCACAAGGGGACTGATCATGGTTGTTTATATTCATAATACAGAGCTTATCAGTGGGCAAACATACAGTGAGCCAGTGAAAGCTAAGATGTGAATAATGAGCCAAATTAACTGCTAGGTAATTTTGGTCACAAGGGATGAAGATACACTAGGTATGAATTTGTCCCATTGTATATAAGTGGAGGATCTAGAATTTTCAAACCTAAAATAGTAGCAATGCAGCAATAAATCAGGCTGCTTCTCTTGAATATTTAATCTGGATTTATGAAGCCAATGAATTTTTATTTCAAATTACTGCTTGCAACTTGCTTTTGACACCGTCTTTTGAATGACTTTTCCAATTTCAAAAACTGTTGCATGCCCCATCCAGCAACACTATGTATTCATAAGCAATGAGCTATATGCCCCTGTCAAAACAAGCTCATTAGTATGTGGGCAGCAGTATTTTTGCAATCACCAGCTAAACTTTAGCAATACAAAGGGGGCAGGGGAGGGGGAAGAGGCCTGCATGGAAGTCCCACAACTTGGCTATAAAATCAGGCCCATGAGTCTTAAAAGAAGATGAAGCATTCCTTTTTAATAGTTCCAGTACAAAAAGAGTTCACACAAGCCTTGCAAAAACTTTATTTAAATCATTTATGCTAAAGTTTCCTTTACAACCTTCATGTTGATAAAAAATATCCCTTAAAATTAAATGAAAATGATGGTTTCTTAGGTACTATATGTCTCGGACGACCAGAGCCGACTCGAGGTGATTTAGTAATTACTCGTTCGTTGGGCGGGCTGGTGAATAGAGAGGCGGACAAGGCTTAATGGTTGCAAAACTTTACTTACGCCGCTTGTAGCTGCGACGCTGACGGTCCGGTCGTCTGAACAACTATGTTAGTTGTTCCAGCTGGCAGGGCTCAGGCTAGCTCATCCATCCACAAATCAAGCCGGCGGGGCAAGGGTACATCGGGGATTGCGCTCGGCGACGGGGAGAAGAATCGATAGGTGATCAGTCTATCGATCAGCTCAGCCGCAAGTCAGATTTCTTTAGAGGCACTCTGCAGCGTGCTCAAAGTTCTCCGACTTGGGCGGAAGTCGCACGAAATTTTAAATGGCTAGCATGCCAATTACTAGCCGCCACGTAGGAATAATTTAGAACTAGCCAATAGCGGGACACAAATTTGCATTCGAATGGCGGGAACTCTCTTGCACCGGGGTTTTCTGCTGCAACAGAAAACCTTTTACTTTGCAAGAGGCTCTCATGTGGCGGGAAAATTCCATCGTGCCGAGGCACCAAAATCACTGGGTTGTGACACTATAAAGCCATGGGCCCTTGGTTTTGCAGGGTCCCATACAAAAAAGGATGCTATGATGGTGGGCCTTCTAAAAGTCTGTGATGAATTGCCTAATTTAGCTTTTTATGTCTCTGCATACTCCTGATCATCTCAAACGGCTTTCTGCTGGTTCATTCTGGGTAAGAAGGAAGTTGTGCCAGTGAGGTGGAAGATACAGCAAAGGTTTATCTGCTCCTTTTACAGGGAGGGCCTATACACCATTGGTGGTATGAGCCCAAGATCTAGAAATATGACCATGTTCTCAGTGGCATCTAGACTATCACCAGAGTAATGAGGATGGTTATTTTAAAATTGGTGTGTAGTTAGGATGTTTGCAAATCCTTTTATTTATTAATTTTTTGGATGGAGACCCCACTAGTAAAATCTTTCCCCCTTGAGTTTAAATGATTGTAATGATGCAATTGAAACCCATCAGCCAAAGCTCTAGTAGAATGGTTCAGCTCCCTTGTTCAGCTCCACGTTGCCAAGAGGACGACACTACTGTTCAGTGAAAGTGAAGACTAATTGGCTGGATACCTGCTTGTCTCAGAAACCACCTCTACCTCATGAAGCCCATTTTCTATCTCATTACATTAATTTCCAAATTACAGATTTGGAAACATCTGTAATGTGGAAACATTTTTGTTACAGATTCCATAAGCACCAGGCCTACTTTCCTCCAGTCAATTGTTCTTACACAGATACAAAGCTTCTTATGATATACACACAGATTTTGTTTTCAATAGGTAGTAATATAAAACCTTATTTTTTGTTCTATTATGTAAACTTTTCCATTCAGGTGACAGGCAATTTATTGCAGCACTGGATCATATTAGCTGTAGTAACCATACAAATAAATGCTGTTCACGGAAAAAAAGGAGTACTGGCAAAATATTTAATGAGGCATTTGGCTTTCCTTAAAACTATAAGACAGTACCTTGCGGTATGTCATATCAGTCCAGTTTTGTACAATATATCTATTGAAGCAGCAATTCTGGAGGAGGGAGTGCCTAGGATGGTAAGCAACTAGATTGTGTTGACTATAGAGGAAGTACTTCTTCCAGGGATAACTTCCAAATATTGAGAGGTGTCATTTACTTTGGGTGACACTGATTTTTGACATGAGTTGGATGGATTCTACAAAAGTTCTTCAGCCCTTGCTGAAAGTCTAAACAAATTTTATTCATTGTTACTCCTTTTATTTGCCTTGTTTTATAATTGCAAGCCTTAGCAAATGCTAATATCAAAATCATATTTCAGAAAGTAAAACACCCAAATTAACTCACTAGATGAGTAGAGTACCAGCAGGTAGCTGCACATTAGTAATTTATGACAGCAGTTATTCTTTCTATGTCAAAAACCTCTTCTCTGGCCTATTCCACCTCCAATCCCATTTCCAGGTAATTGTCTTCAATGCATTTCAAGTGTGAAGATCTTGATTATGCAAAGTTACCCATCTGCCCGTCTTCATTAAAAATAAAACAACAATTACTGCCTTCATTGTCCAGCCGTCAAAAATCTCTCCTGTAAAATGTTCTTGTAAGAATAAGCAGAACACTGCTAAAATGGTACTAAACCCCTCTGTGCTTAGAAACTGAAGGAGCTTTAAAATATGATACTTAACGACCTGATAGTAGTTCTCAGAAAGCATCCCCTCCTTTTCTGCCTTACAGAAGATATTGGGTTTGGAAAAATTGATATCCTTTAGATTAAAAGCTTTTTCTGAGTATATAAAAAACAGAAAAGAAAAGAAAAGAAAAGAAGAAAAGAAAAGAATGGCATGTGCCATACTGAGTTCTGGTATTCCCATCGTCTGGTGCTGACAGTGAAAAAAGCAATAGACTCCTAATAACTTCCAGGACCATCACTATTATTATCTATGTTAGCAGCCTTTTTCATAACATAGGTCCTTGTTGGGCTGAATTGTTAGTAAATCCCTGTCTATACCACTTTTGTATCATACTCAGTACTGCGATGGAGGAGCACATCCAGCCCACTTGCTTCTGTTCTACACACACCAATATCTGGGAAAAAAAAGCCTGTGTATCCAGTTCAGAGTGACCATGAGCACACACCAAGAAACATGCCCAGGACAGAAAGCCTCAGAGCAGTGCTGGGACATAGGCTCAGAGCCATGCTAAGCCAGCTGCATTACTTTATTTCCAGGATTTGGTGCACGTGAGCAGGAGCAACTGGGCGGGACATTTTTTCTTTGCAGGAGTCCTTGTGTAAATAACGTCCTTATGATTCAAAGGGCTGAGAATTTTAGCTGGCAAATTTCTCTATCATGCCCATGATTTTGTGATACTGTGGTACACACCAACGTTAAGTGATGCCAAGGCTTGACCTGGAGACCTTTCCTATATACAGTAAAAGCTTTGTTATCCAGCATGAGTGGGGTAAGGAGGGTGCTGGTTATCTAAAAAATCCGTTTATCTGAGAGTTATATTGGTCCCAGCCCACAGCGGCAGCCCACCCTGCCCCACATAGATCCCTTTTCCCTCCCCCGCACTTCCCCTGCAGATTCCTGGCAGCTCCTCTATCGGCAGTGTCACTAATGTAAACAGCAGAAATACTTAATGTGCATGCTGGACAGACTCAGCAAAGATTCCAGTTGCTAATGTGAGGATTTGTATTGGGGGATATTGTACATTCTGGTTAATTGAGTATTCTGGTTAGTAAAATGCCAGTTAACACAGATTTTACTGTGTATATTTTTTTAAGTGTTAAAGTGCAAGTCTGTTACAGCTTGAACTAAATAGTGCTGTCATATCTTCTTCTACAGGGAGAAATGAAACACACAGACTAGTGCATTAGAACATGCATGTACAGGAGTTGCATCAAGAATCAACTGGATTCCACTACAATACACACAATGTAGTGTGGAAGGTACAGCATCAGTTCTGCACCAATTAAGCACCCAATAGGAAAAGCAAATTATGTTTCTTTAGCACTACTAGAAAATTTTGCCCAGGGTGAGGATGACACAAATAGTACAATGTGTGCAGTCACTTGCAACCCTAAAACCATCAATGGCACAAATATATATTATTAACTGAATAAGTTTCCAACTTAGCAGAATAGCAAACAATATCAGGGAAACAAAGCCACTCTCTAAATGTAGCAGAGCATAGGCTCAGCCACCAAAAATAAGCAGTGACTCATGTGCATGATCTTATTATTCAAGCAAATGCTAACCTATTAGTAGCAACGGTTTCTCAGAAGAGCACCAGCTTGACAAAAAGCAATACAAGAGATGGCACAACTAGTCTGAGGCATCCCACAAACTAAAGCCCTATGATCCATTCCAATGAATTTGATTCAGGCACATGTAACAGCAACCAACTGTTTTTAAGCCAGGAAGCATCATATAAACATTATATATGATAATAGCGTTCTCTAGTTCAGACACTTTGCAGCAACTGCCGCACAAAGAGTAGCAAGATACTACAGCAATGCTGTTCTTCATGATGATACAAGAATGTATTCTCAGGGCTTTTTCAAAAGACTTGGCCTCTCCTCCTTGTTCCCTTTTATAATTCATAGGATCCTTTCTGTTTTTAATAGGCAAAGGGTTTTTCATAATGACACAACTTTTAAAGCACCCCCTGTGCTTAATAAATTCCTCCCTTCTGCTCCATGTTGCTAACACCTGCGTTTAATAAAGGGTATTTTGCCCTTTTCTCTGCTATCTGCACAACTTTTGTATGCATTTTCAAAGAGGTTGTTTTTGCTCTCACCACCCAATTATTTCCCCCTCTTTCCTTCCAGACACCCTCAATACAATGGGTGTCACCCAAGATGAAAACTTTTCTGAACTAAATTTTCATAAACTGGCATTTCAAGTTATTTCTGTCTGTACGTCCTCTATAGTCGACACAATCTAGTCGCTTATCGCCCTGGACACTCCCTCCTCCAGAATTGCTGCTTGAATAGATATATTGTACAAAATTGGATTGATATGACATACCACAACGTACTCTCTTATAGTTTTAAGAAGAAATAATTGTGGTCTTCCCCAGGAAGAAGTGTGTGCCCTTTAAACCAGAAAGTAAAGCATCAGTGTCAATTATGAATTAGGTTTGCATTTTGTTTCTATTAGGAAAATACAAGGAGTCCAGCAAAACTCAAATGTGGCCCAGCTTTAATCTTACAAGCTCTTACTGCATTTTAAATTAAGAAAAATATTTTCACCCATCCCTGAAGTTATTCTCTCTCTCCATCTCTTAAAAAAAGAGCATACAAGAGTAGTCTATGGGAATAGGCCAAAATCGTATGATCACTTCTGCAGCCCTCAGAGTGTTAGACCATTATAGTGAAATGATATATTGTATTCCTTTGGGGAGGAGAGGGGAATAGGAAGGTAGAGACACATATACCAACCTAGAAATATAGTTTTAGGGAAAATCTGTAGAAAAAAAATAAAATGGGTTGCGTGCAACTGTATCTAAAAAGTAGTTTATCGAGCAGAAAGTAAGAAATATGAGGTGTGACTAGATATACAGAATCCAAATTTTTCAAGTTATGAGTCTTTGCATATCTCACAGACAATTCATAACTGCTCATTGTTCTAAAATAGCTCTCACAAAGACAGGATATTTTAAAGCAAAAGTAAGCCATTTGCAAGGCAAATTATTTTTATTTGGAAAAATATGCATACTTTTACCTCTATTTCTAGTCCACTTGCTATTATTACAGCATTACACCAGAATGAAAAATTTCAGTGATTAGTACATGGGAAAAATCAAATTGTAAAAATTGGGAGAAACTTTGTGTAAAATTATCCGCAACCTTTTTTGGCCCTACACTATATAAGCCACACTATTTGATTTGTTGAGATCAAATAGTACATTACTGGATATCAGTAGGGTACAGAGGAACTAAGGCATACTTGACAAGAGTAAAAGAATAAAAATCTGGCCTTACATGTTTTGCTCCTGGTACTTGGAACTCTTGACTGAAGTGACAAGATACAATTAGAGATTTTTAAGAGTTTGTTAACTGAACAAATTATTATTATACAAAACAAATGACTTATTTCCATATGTTTTCATTTTTTCTCAATCATCCTTTTAACCATTAGTCTGACCCTAACAATACAATAGCTCATCCCAAGAAAGATTAGGGAATGTTCCAATTTGCAAAAACATAAGTAATAGAAAACAGAAAAGCATAAGACAAGCCTGGAAAAATGTATATATGCTTTACATACTACTTTAAAAAAGGGGAAGCATATGAATAAAAGATATTTAATGTACTTTCCTTTTGTTGTCACAGTTTCCTATGGACCAATGCTGATTTCCTATAGTTTGTAGTTCTCTTTGAGTCATGATATACTCTAGTGTGGAATCAGAGTGGGCCAGTAATAGGTACTATAATTAGGGAGGAAAGAGGGGACCATGAGAGAACCAGAGGAACATTAAAGACTTAATATCCATCATTCATTTTGGTTCATCGCTTGCATTATTAGCAGCTGCAGCTGCTCTGTCACATATCACATTTTCCTACCTGGTGGGTATGGAGCACTCACTCTAAATAGCTGCAAGATGTAGATCTAGATTGCTGAATGTAATGGACTGGCATCTAAAGGCTGCTGGGGAAGGCTTGGCTAGCGCAATTTAGTTCTCTTTGTTGCAGAGGATGCTATGTTTGAAGTTTTTCCATCTGTTTACTGACGAGACTTTAACTATATCCTCTTTGGACATGAAAAGAATTGTTGCCTTGTAACACAGTTCTGACAGAAGATCTGTTCAATCATAGCCATTTCAGCTTTGTGGATATTAGACTAAGTTTTTCAAAGCACTGCACTCTGTAGATCCATTATATGATAATACCATCTATAAAGAAGCCCAAACCAACCTACCTTAAAACTAACAAGTGGTGGACACTCATGGTTCTTAAAGGTGAAGCAATCTTTCCCATTTTGTTATGATTGTTTGCTTGAAGGAAATATGAAAGGGAAGAGGGAGCCAAAGAAGAGGTCTCACACTAAGGGACACTTCTAGCAGGCTGGTCATACAGAGAGAAATATGTGCCTGGGAAAAAGGGGAGGGGCATTTAAAAACAAAAATAATATTTAGTTCAAGGCAAAGCTTTTGAAGGGATCTGGAGGGAAGATCTCATTTTACCCCAACCATTTTGTCCACCCCTTACCTAAATATTATTCATCTTGTGGAATAAAATGTTCATTCGAGTACTTGGAACATTTTTATTTTCATTTCTAGCTAAAGAATTTCATACTGTGAGCCAGTTATGGGTATTTTAAATCCATGTGGACTAAGCAAACCTGTACTAGCATTATGTAAAAACACAGTAATTACACTACCCAAGCTCTCAAGATCTTGCATTATTTCTCACCTGTGATGTCATACAAATTGGGTGCAACTACATGAGGCACTTTACTGTACATTAGACTAATCTAATCACCTACTACATGTACACATCAATTACTGCACGTTAAATTAGTCTAATGCACCATTTGCTAGTACCAATACGTACAGGTACTAGAAAAATGGTGCATTAAGTAATGCACTGAAGCATACATGTAGATCCTGACTGGAAGCAGTCAGCCCAGGCAGCAGGGGGCTGACTGCTCCCAGTCAGAGGTAATCCAGGCCAGGATCAAGCCCACCGATTACTACCCCATGGTCCTAGTCCATGTGGGTACTAATGATGCGGCCAGGAGAACCCCTGATCACCTGATGGTGGACTACAGTGCTCTGAGTGGCGTGCTGAGGGAGTTCGGTGCACAGGTGGTATTCTCTTCCATCCTACCAGTGAACGGACGTGGAAGACGGCATGAGAACTGCATTCAAGAGACCAACTGGTGGCTTCGGCAGTGGTGTCTCGAGGCAGGCTTCGGCTTCCTGGACAATGACCCGCACATCACGACGAGGGACATGCTCAGTTGGGATGGGCTTCACCTGTCCCCCAAAGGTAAGCGCATGTTTTCTTCTAGGTTGGCGGATCTCCTCCGGCGGGCTTTAAACTAGGCTCGCCGGGGGGGAGGGGAAGAGGAGGGCGGGGGAAGCTGTGGACCACCAAACCATGTGGCACCCACAAGGACAGCCCAGCCTGAAGAAAGAGAACATTGGGAACCTGCAAGACATGGGGCGGCCAGCACTACGGCACAGTTAAGAAATGAGAAGGTAAGAAATAAGGGGCCCCTTGGGACTCGGAGCGGGGGGGCAGCAAAGGCACCTGTCGCAGGGCTCAAGTGCCTATATACTAATGCTAGGAG
>NW_005841867.1:685005-692224 GCF_000455745.1 Alligator sinensis | reverse complement strand
GACTTGGATGAGGGAGTGAAATGTACTCTGTCCAAGTTTGCAGATGACACAAAGCTATGGGGAGATGTGGACACGCCGGAGGGCAGGGAACAGCTGCAAGCAGATCTGGACAGGTTGGACAAGTGGGCAGAAAACAACAGAACGCAGTTCAACAAGGAGAAATGCAAAGTGCTGCACCTAGGGAGGAAAAATGTCCAGCACACCTACAGCCTAGGGAATGACCTGCTGGGTGGCATGGAAGTGGAAAGGGATCTTGGAGTCCTAGTGGACTCCAAGATGAACATGAGTCGGTAGTGTGACGAAGCCATCAGAAAAGCTAATGGCACTTTATCGTGCATCAGCAGATGCATGACGAACAGATCCAAGGAGGCGATACTTCCCCTCTATTGGACGCTGGTCAGACCGCAGTTGGAATACTGCGTGCAATTTTGGACACCACACTTCAAGAGGGATGAGATAAGTCAGAACTGCTGCATTTCTGTTGTCTAGAAAGCTATCTTATTAAACATGGATATCAAGCTAGTCTGACACAGTATTCCTTTGGTATACCACATGGTGCATTTATCCCATTTTCTATTTTTATTCGTGATTAATTATCCTTTTTTTCTAAATTTGTTCAAAAGCTTTTTGTATTGTTGAGGTCAGACTAGTGGGCATGGAGTTGATGGAATCACATATTTTCCACTTTCATAAATAAAGCTACTATATTTGCTATTCTCCAGTCACCTGGTACCACCTCAAGCTTGATTGATTTATTAAAAATACTTACTAATGCACATGCAATTTCACGTCATCTTATTAAAAGGTCTAGAACAAAGATTATTCGGTCCACCGTCTTGAGAATACTGAGCACTTTCATTTGCTTATCTTTCAGTTGTTAATTTCCATTTCCAAGTCCTTGTATTTTATATTTAATATTAGCACATTAATTTTCCTTGCTGTCCATCCTCTTATTGTAGAAGAAAGCCCCCTTTACACATTTCCCTTCTGGACATTGATATAACAGAAGCCCCTTCTTGCCTACACCCTCCTACGCCTCATTTTGTGCATTTCTTTTTCCTTCTAAGTATCGGCAGAGACCTAGCACACTCATTGCATGGGTGTAGCAAGGCTCAGAGCAAGCCAGAAAGCTGAAGTGACTTCCTGTAGGAGAAACCTAGAAACTACATCTACATATCAATTAAGCTCAGTGTCACTAAAGAAAACAAAAGAACTAAAATATCCACTTCAAAGACTGTAAATATATCCTTTGTGCTAACCTAACTCACTTACTGTCCCCAGTAATCTTTGAACCTCACTACCTCACATTGCATTTTCTCAGAGTGCATTTTTATATTTCATCTGTCTCATCTTTACCATGGCATTTTGTATTTTATATTTTATACTTTTAAACCCTTAAGGAATGTACTCCCTATAGAATGAAGTTATACCCTGGACCAGTTAAAAACTTCATTGAAATTGTAATTGTAAAGTGATAAAATCTGCTATATTGCGCAGTCCCTTGAATGAATGCGAGTATGAATGGCAAACCAAGTACCTCTGTCTGTTAACTGACAATAGCCTACCCAGAGGAACTTACCATTACAATACTCTACTCTACAAGCCAGTTTAAGCTAATCAATCAAGTCAAGGAATTGATTTCTGAAACAGAGCACCCACCCTATTGACTATTGCTGTAACCCATGACAATACAGCCATTAATTCAATAAGTCAAGGGTGGACTCCTGAAACTTCAGGTACCAACAGGAAGAGACCCCTGTGACTAACAGCTGTCATGTACTACTCAAAACCCACGTGGGACAGCGACCTCCAGACTGGGCAGCCAAGATGATGCTGGGTGATCACACAAGTCCACCCGAAAGGGATAAAAGGCAGTGAAGCGTAACCCTCAGTGGCACCCTCTCAGCCAGCACCTGACCTACCGAGACAGAAGGACAAGCAGGTGACCCCCTTCTGGAGAAGACATCGCCTTGAAGGAAGCTGACTATCGACAGCAGACTCCAGGGCCTTGGATAGGTAGATATACTGACACAAGTTCTCTCACAATCACTACAGCAGTTACTATACACTATACTACATGGGTTTAAATGACATGGGTTTGAATGAGTGAGTACATGTGTGTATGTGTGCTAAGGTGACTGGTACCACCCATAACTCAAAGTTTGCATTTATGATTTTATTGGTAACTTCACATCCTGTCCAATAAACTAGAATTTATGATGACTCCAAGACTTGGTTCTTTGTAGCCAACGTTATCATTTGATGTTCATTTCTTCATTGCTATGTCCTTGTTTATGCTAATTTCCTCTGAGTGGGTGCATCCACAAATGCAATTAGCATGTAGCAATAAACTCCAGTGCACTTTCAGTTGGAGATTATTGCTCCTGGGTGCAGCATTTACATGTTTGCCCAGAACTGCAGCACATTGAGCCAGGGTGGAGAAGCCCCAGCTGGCAGGAGGCCCAGCCTGTCAACCCACCCCAGCTCAATATGCTGAGGAGGGGCTGGCTGGGGCATGAGAGTGCTACAGTGTGGGGCTAGCAGACAGCCAGCCCTGGTCACCATCTACACATGAGGTTCACTGCATGTAACTACGCCATTATAGAATAGTACCTGTCCCAGACAGCACTATCCTACAGCAGTTATTTAATTCACTGCACCCTAATACAGGCACACACGTAGATGCACCCAGGGGGCACATCTACATGAGACTTTAATGTGAAGTAGCATAGTTTACTGCTCAGTAAGCCTATAAGTCTACACATGCACATGAAACCTCACTAATCGTGAATTAACTTGCTACCCATAAATGCAAGTAGCCAGCATCAACCACAGAAGACTACTGTCAGGTACTCAAATGAAATCAGTTATCATAGCTTTCTTCCCACAAAGCTCTCCAAGAGATTGTATAATATTAGAGCACCAGATTCAGTGACCTGAGGGGCCCTCCAGCCCTGTGTTCCAATTTTCATATATCCCAAAAGCTTCCTGTACCACTAATCCTTGAACCATGTGTCGATCATTTTCTTATCATACCACTTTCTTTCTCTATGGAACAAAATAATTCCACTGAAACTCTGAGTTTCCATTTCTTTGACCATTTTACTTAACATCAGCATGGTACGCTTAACATGTAGTTAACCGTGATCCATTCTAGCAGACATGTGGCAGTGTTATTTGTCCCAACATAAAGGCCTCCTGGATTTACAGGATTCTTCCCTGGTCTCATCAGATTATTTTCGTTCTCAGATCTATGAGTCAGTTTTTTGATCCTGGTAGTAAGAACACCCCTCTACTCATTGGGTCCATCCTGGTGAAAAGTAGACTTTTTAACAAAGACATGCCCCCAACACATAGATCTATCTGCCTCTCCCTTTAGATATGAAACCCTGCTCCTCTCCCTTTCATTCCTCCTTCTCTATGCAGACCATAGCCTTCTATCTTCAGTTTTCTCTCACAATTTTCTGTACATCATATTAATTTCTCCTCGGGCTTCAATACATATCTATCTGTATTATTTCTTCTGCCATTCTTGTGGAGATAGCTTCTCTGCTCTTCTGGAGCAGACAAGAATGTCAGGCCATCTTGTTCCCCTGTTTGTTCTCTGGTGCAGAAAACCTGGTTCAGTTCTGCTTCCACCCAGTTACTCAGGGTCCTCATGTTCACATGCTCCAGTGATTCACTCTCCAGGTCCTTTTTTTAGCCATTGTCAGCAAACCTTGTGCTGTGCATGCAGATTTCTCTTGCTTAGCCTGTCTGCTATCTCCAAATCCCTATCTGAGCTGTATCACCCTCTCTGATTTCATCTCTAGTCCTTGGATCTTCTTCTGTGAGCTCTATTAGGCAATTCTTTATAGATCCATAGATTCATAGATGCTAGGGTCATAAGAGACCTCAACAGATCATCGAGTCTGACTCCCTGCCTAGGCAGGAAAAAGTGCTGGGGTCAAATGACCCCAGCCAGATGCCTATTCAGCCTTCTCTTAAAGACCCCTAAGATTGGGTAGAGCACCACCTCCCTTGGAAGCCCATTCCAAATTTTGGCCACCCTTACTGTGAAGAAGTTTTTCCTGATATCTAGCCTAAATCTGCTCTCTGTCACTTTGTGACCATTGTTCCTTGTTACCCCAAGAGGCACCCTGATGAACAGAACATCTCCGATCCCTTGCTGCACCCCCCTAATGAATTTGTAGGTGGCCACAAGATCACCTCTCAGCCTTCTCTTGCGGAGGATGAAGAGATGCAGGTCCCTCAGTCTCACCTCCTACGGCTTGTCTTGTAAGCCCCTAACCATACGAGTGACCCTCCTCTGGACCCTCTCAAGTCTATCAACATCCTTCTTGAAGTACGGTGCCCAAAACTGGATACAGTACTCCAACTGCAGTCTGACCAATGCTGCATAGAGAAGTATCACCTCCTTGGTTCTATTTGTCATATATTGACTGATGCATGATAAAGTGCATATAGCTTTGCTGATGATTTTATCACACTGAAGACTCATGTTCATCTTGGAGTCCACTATGACTCCAAGATCCCTTTCTGATTCTGTGCTGCTGAGAGGGTCACTTCCCAGCCAGTAGGTGTGCTGGATATTTTTGCATCCTAGTTGCAGCACTCTGCACTTGTCCTTGTTGTACTGCATCCTATTGTGGACTTCCTACTTTTCTAACCTGTCCAGGTCTGCCTGCAATCGTTCCCTACCCTCTGGAGTGTGCACTTCACCCCACAATTTAGTATTGTCTGCAACCTTGGACAAAGTACTCTTCACACCCACATCCAAGTCACTGATGAAGATATTGAGGAGTACGGGTCCAAAGAATGAACCCTGTGGGACCCCACTACCCACATCCTTCCAGGTCGATACCAAGCCATCTACTACCACTCTCTGGGTGTGACCGCTAAACCAATTTGCCACCCACTGGACCATGTAAATATCTACGTCTCAGTCTCTTAATTTATTTATGAGAATGGGATGAGATACTGTATCGAATGGCTTGCTACAATCCAAGAAAATGACATCCACCTCTACTCTTGCATCTAAGCATTTTGTGACCTTGTCATAAAACCAAACCAGATTGGTCGGGCATGATATACCTGCTATGAATCCATGTTGGTTTCCCTGCTGCATTATTTTTCTCTCTGGGCTCCCACAAATATGATCCTTCATAATCTTTTCAAAGACCTTTTCAAGGATGGATGTGAGACTGACTGGCCTATAATTACTCAGACCCTTCTTCCTCCCCTTCTTGAAAATAGGGACACATTGGCCCTTTTCCAGTCCTCTGGAACCTGACCTGAGTGCCACGAGTGCTTAAACAGCCGTGCCAGTGGTTCTGCCATGACCCTGGCCAATTCCTTCAGTACCCTCAGATGCAGCTCATCTGGTCCTGCTGACTTGAACACATCCAGTCCATCCCAGTGACTCTTTACTAAGTCAGTGTCAACAGTTGGTGGACTGGTATCCCTCTGAAGCCCATCTAAGAACATATTAG
Source organism: Alligator sinensis (assembly GCF_000455745.1). Taxonomy (NCBI): domain Eukaryota; kingdom Metazoa; phylum Chordata; order Crocodylia; family Alligatoridae; genus Alligator; species Alligator sinensis. The sequence goes on along the minus strand of NW_005841867.1, from coordinate 686,732 downwards.
GAGACTTATCTTGAGCCCTGTTCAGGAACACCGACGCAAAAAACTAATTGAATAGCTCAGCCTTGTGCCCCTTGTCTGTCACTAATTGCTCCGTCTTGTTCATTAGGGGTCCTATGCTGCCCTTCGCCTTCCTTTTACTCCTTACATACCTAAGAAAATACTTTTTGTTGTCTTTAATTTGTGCTGTCAGCCTCAGTTCTGTGGTTGCTTTGGCTTTTCTAACTGCCTCCCTGAAAGTGCGGGCCAAGTAGGTATATCCTCCTTGGTAGCTTCCCCCTGCTTCCTATATGCCTCTTTTTTGCCCTTAGCCTCCCCTGGATTTCCCTGATTAGCCAAGGAAGTTTTTTGGCTCCTCCCCCCTTTTCCCTCGTACTGGGATAGTCTCCCTCTGTGCTCGAAGGATCACTTCCTTTAAAAACGACCACCCTTCCTGGACTCCCATCTTGCCAATACTCTTATCCTGCAGTGCATCATTGACTAGACTCCTAAGCACATTGAAGTTAGCCTTCCTAAAGTCAGGAACTTCCACTCTACTAGTTATCTTACCCACCCTACACTGTATGCTGAATTCAATTGATTAGTGGTCACTGTCCACAAGGTGACCACAAACCTGCAGCTCCCCTACCGGGTCACCCCCTGCAGCCAACACCAAGTCCAGTAAGGCACTCCCCCTAGTGGGACAGTATACGTCTTGAGTTAAGTGAAGGTCCAGCATGCAGGTTAAGAACCTACGTGAACAGTTGGATTTGGCTGACTGCTCCTCCCAGCAGATGTCAGAGTAGTTTAGGTCCTCCATGACAACCACATCCCTAGATTGTACGGCCTCTGAGAGCTGCCTCAAGAATTCCAAGTCTAGCTTTTCCTCTTGGTGTGGTGGTCTGTAGTGGACCCCCACCACCAAGTCCCTTTCCCCACGATCTCCACATATCCTAACCCACTATGCCTCAACTTTCTCCTCCTCTGATCCTATTTTGATTAGGGTAGATGTTTAATGCTCCTTCACATAGAGTAAGTAACCATTCAATAATAACATACATTCCAGTGCCTCTGTATCCATGAATCTTCTTTGTGGCTAAAACTAAGGTCTCATTTACTGTTGCATTAGTCACCTCTTCTTTACCTATGAAGGAAAATGTAACTGCCTTCTTGTCTGTACTTAGCCCAGGGAAGCCCTCTGGGCTTCCCTAGGGTTAGAAAGAGATATTCAAAAGCCCAAGGTGTAACCAATTCAATCTACCCAGGTTTCTCTATGCTGCAGAGATTGAACAGAAGGCATGTTTACTCTTGGGTGGGAATGTGGCATGCAGATGCCTGAACTTGCCAGGCCAGAAGGCAGGGGGTGCTGTCACATACTTCTCAGCGGGACCTCTTTCCTCAGCCACTCCCCCTACCAGTGGCTCTGTCAACAGTGGCCCTGTGGTTTCTTGGGGCGGAGGGGCTGGGACTGGGCTGAAGAGTTGAGAGGTTTCTGCTCCCCACCTCTGGATGCTGCCTGCCTTGGCTGACAGCCCGAATGGCTCTCAGGCCTGCTCCCCCAGCCAGTATGGCAGGGGGGAAAGGTGGGGGAACACAGGGCCCCCCCCAGCTCTGCTTGCTTGGGCCTTGGGGGACTGGAGCTGGGCCCACAGGACAGAGGCTCTGCTCCTCCCTGCCCCCTGCCACTGCCTGGCTCAACTGATGAGCAGGCAAGAGCCATGGTTGAGAGTCATGCCAGGACTGTCAGCTGA
>NW_005841867.1:680740-684974 GCF_000455745.1 Alligator sinensis | reverse complement strand
TCTAGCGTGGGCTGCGAGGCCGGGGGGGGGGGGGAGGGGAGCAGAAGCCCCCAGCTCGAAGACCTGGCCCCAGCCCCCACCCCAGACCCGAGCAGGCACAGCTGTGGGGAGCCTCCCCATATCCCCCTCCCCTGCACTCTGCCTGGCTCAGCTGACACAGGCAGGCAGGAGCTTAGGTCTGCATGGGCTGGCAGCTGAGCTGCACAGTGCCAGGGGGCAAGAGGGAGCAGAGCCCCCTGCCCCAGCTGTGCTTGCTTGGGTCTGGGAGGCTTGGGCCAGTCCCTTGGGTTAGAGGTTCTGCTCCTACCTGTTCCCCACCACTGCCTAGCATCAGCCTGCACAAGCTGGAGCTGAGAGCTATGCCAGAATCATCAGCCCAGCCTCTCAGTACTGGGGGCAGGGTGTGGGGAGCAGAAGCCACTGCCCTGTGAGCCAGGCCTGCTTACAAGCTTCAACCCCCAAAACATATTCTGTAAAGTACAAACTGCACCCCACTGCACAAACAAACCACCAAGCACTGAACAAACAAATTAATTTACACCTTAGAACCAAAGACTTCTTTCTTTCTTATGAAAGACAACTCCCACACAAACTCCTCCATCCATTGCTTTCTATTCACTGGCTTCATTGGTTACTGAGATCATTCATCAGCTACACCACAGAAACCCCAGCATGCAGCACAGTACAAGCAAATCAAGGCATCTGATATATTGCCTTGATATATTTAGAAGTATAAAAGTCATAGCTTCAAGCTGATTCCCAAATACACCTCAACTCTGAGAATACCTCACAGCAAAGAATCAGGGGTTATTGTAGACTTAGTAGTGATCAAAGTGTTAGAAGACTAGGGGCATCAGCTTTGGCAGTAAGCGAGTACATCTATATGTGCAATTAATGTGCCTGAATCTTACTATGCAGTAAATTCAGGTGCATTAAGCTTTGGCCAGGAAAGCATGTACACATGCACCCTATCAGGAGCAGATTTGCACCCAACAGGAGCAATCTGGTCCAGGGCTGTTCCTGTCCTGCTCTTCCTCCCTGAAGCAGCCAGGGGGAGCTGCAGGGTCTGGCCAAAACTGCTCGGGTACTAGGGGCACTCTGTAGCCTGCTGGCACAATTCTCTAGGATGCTGTCCCCTGAGCCTGTGCCCAGTGCACCATGAATGCTCCTCACTCAGCCCTGGCAGCAATGACCAGCACTGCAAACTGCTGTGCTTGCTGTACTCCACAGCTGCACTGAACCCCACCTGGCCCTGGTGGGCCTCAACCTCATCTGCCCCATGCTGCCACATAGCCACACACCCAGACTCAGGGCCCAGCATGTGCCCTGCCACCCCTAGGCCACCAGCTACCAGCCCCAGGGCTGTCTCCAAGACCCCAGAAGGGATGCTGATGACACTGACATATATGCCACCGCAGCCACCATCCATAAGCTCCTGGGGCTCTGGACCCACCACTTCTGGGCCCACCCTGGCAGCTGAGACTAGTGGCACCATATTTTCCAGCCTACCCAGGATAACAACCAGTGGCTGGGCTCAGATGACCCAGGCCACATTCCAGGAGCCAGTCCAGCAGCTCAGTCTGCACCTGGAGTGCCAGCCCACCACCATGCACCCACTCCTTCCCATGGGGCTATCACCCTCCTGAACTCACCACACCTGGCAGCCTGTGTGATGTTAGCTACTTGTTCAGGGTGGGCAAGGTGACCACCAAAAGGCCATGCTGGAGGTCTGCAGTGCCCTCCAGGATGTGCAGGCCCACACCATGCTCCAGGTCACCACCCCTGGAAGCACTTGGCTTCCCACAGTGAATCAGGGCCCTCGACAGGACACCCCCCCCCACCATCACCTACCCATTCTGAGCAGACCACCCCTACTGCAGCTGGCAGGGCTTCCATTCCATCATGCTGCAGACCAAACTGGACCACCAGGGTGCCTTCACAAATATCTGTATTGGCTGGGCTGGCAGCACCCACAATACTCGGAACTCCATCCTGTCAACCCTGGTGGAGAGCATCCACTTCATGCCAGTTGTCTGACACCTGCAGCTGGGTGATGTAACTTTCCCACTCCTCATCAGGGACCCTTCCTACCCACTGCTGCCATGGCTCATGTGCCCCTACACTGGCCAGACCCACTCCAGGCACTTTTCAACAGGTGCCTGAGCCAGAGCTGCATGCTGGTCGAATGCACCTTTGGGTACCTTGTTCTGGAGTGCTGCTCTTTTGCCAGTGTGACAAAGATGGAGATGACCCCCTAGTGGCCATCTCCAGAGAGGCACCCTCAGCCAGAGCCCCTGCTGTGTGTGGCCTGCACCCCAAGCATGTTCCTGGTCAGTCACTTGGGTGTACTATGATGAGCTGTTTGACCACTTTGAGGGGAGCTCAACCCACTGTGCCCTGCTGCTGCTGATTACCATGGTGCCCTGAGTGCAGCTGAGAACCTGGCAGGGGGCCCTGAGCTTTGACAGCACCTTAGGCAAGCCCACACTTTCCTGTAATGTGTGTCGTGGCCTGGAGGGATATCTCTGCCTATGCTATGAGTGCCTAACCCCTGTGGCCAAGGAGGAGATTGCCACTACCATTGACAAGTTTTTCTCCATGTACCAGGTAGGTTGGTAGCAAGAGGACAATCAGGGAAAGTGTGGGTCCCTTACTCAATGGGAGAGGCAACTTTGTGACAGAGGATGCAGAAAAGGCTGATGTGCTCAGTGCCTTTTTCTCCTCAGTCTTCACAGGCAAGGTCAGATCCCAGACTACTGCACCAGGTAGCACAGTTTGGGGAAGAGGTGAGCAGCCAATAGTGGTGAAAGAACAGGTTAGGGTCTATTTAGAAATGCTGGACATATATAAGTCCATGGGGCTGGATGGGATGCACCTAAAAGTGATGAGAAAGTTGGCTGATGAGGTTGCAGAGCCACTGGTCATCATCTTTGAAAACTCTTGGCTAACAGAAGAGGTCCCAGATGATTGGAGAAGGTCAAACATAGTCACCTGCAGAAATGAGTCTCCAACCACCACAACCCGCTGCTTCTTCTTGGTGGTGATTGGCATAATCCTTCCCACCTTGGTGAGGCCTGGCCTGTCCTCCTCCACCAATAGCATGTGCTCCCAAGGTTGCCTTGGGGGGGTGTGAATCGGGGTGACTGCCCCGGGCCCCATGCTTTGGGGGCCCTGCGGAGCGGGGCAGAGCAGCAGCAGCACAGAGCTGGACAAAGCAGTGGGTCCACATCCAGCCACTCACTACCCCCTTGTCCCCTACCACTGCCACTGCCATTGGCAACAGCAGCTTCTTTGGGTCCAGGGCCCAGAGCAGGGGCGGGGACCTGCATGGGCTGATTTGCCCTGGGTCCCACACCCTGCTCGGGTCACCTCTGCATGCTTTTCCCTCTCTGTTGCTAGGGCTGCATATCTGTTCTCCAGACAAACTGCAGGTGGAGGTGAAGATCTCTGCTTGCTGCCAGAGGTCACAAGCTTCCAGCTTCCACCTTCCTGGGAGTCCATGTGCTCTATCTTCTCTAGCGCTGCCTCTGGCAGTTCTTCCCCCACAAGATTAGTCTAAAGTGCAGTAAAGCATCCCATGTAGATGCACCCAGTATTACTTAGTGAGGATTATGGTAGGGATCATCCTGTGACAAAGGAAGAAATTAGCAACTTTGGTGATCTCTTTTCACATATGAATGAGACAAAAATAATCTCAGGCCTATTTTGTTTATTAGTTTAATCAAGATCATTCTGGAGTGCTGCTCTTTTGCCAGTGTGAAAAAGTATAAGCTAATTACTTTCTGTTCCTAATCCAAAATCGAGAGCTCTCCCAATTAATTAAAATGTCTTATATCAAAGCACTAGAATTTAAAGAGACATCATTAAAAAGTCTCCTGGATATTTCTATTTGATTAAAATAAACCATAAATTGTATTTCACTTTGAAACATGATATTGAAGATCTCAATATGTGACGGACAGGGGGGACAAGGCTGAACTCCTCAACGAGTTCTTTGCCTCAGTGTTCCTAAGCGAGGGGCAAGACAAAGTTCTCACTGGGATTGTAGAGAGGCAGCAGCAAGGCACCAGACTACCATGCGTAGACCCTGAGATGGTGCAGAAACACTTGGAGGAACTGGATGCGTTTAAGTTGGCAGGCCCGGATGAGCTCCAACCGAGGGTACTGAAGGCACTGGCTGACGTCATTGCACAGCCACTGGCGGGGAGAATTGGAACACCCCGGGTGACAAGCG
>NW_005841867.1:648932-676105 GCF_000455745.1 Alligator sinensis | reverse complement strand
TCTTCAAGAGGAGGTTGGATATGCATCTAGCTGGGGTCATCTAGACCCAGCGCTCTTTCCTGCCTATGCAGGGTGTCGGACTCGATGATCTATTGAGGTCCCTTCCGACCCTAGCATCTATGAATCTATGAAATCCTGGTTCAGAAGCTGAGGTGCCATTTTCAGAAAGTAGCTTGTAACTTCCTGGAGGACACTGGGCCAGCATATAGAGGGGGAGGCTGGCCTAGAGCAACTAAACCTGTAGAAGTTTTAATTCTGGTGCAAAACAGGTCAAATATAGAATCCCTGGGCAGGCACCTTGCAGAGTGACTCAAAGATTTTGCTATCTAATTGGAAGGCAAGAAACCGTCGTTCGATTAGCTAACTGCAGCCCTCTATTTTGACTGGGTCAGTCTTGAATTACATAGGGCTGAGTACTATTCTACTGTGGTATGTGAGGGGGGAGGATTCTTAAAAAATATATATCTTTCATGTTTTTAAAGTACAAGTTGCCTGATCTGCACACCGGGAATGCTGAGGTTTGGTAAGCATTTGGCCAGAGTATGCTTGTACTAACTATAAGTATAAGATTATTTACTTATTGATTTAAATTGATGTCTTACAGTAAATGCAGGCTATGGGTCACAATAGACAACTGCCAACTTCAACTGTTGGTTGATAGTATTTTGGACATCCACCAGCCTACTAGAGAGGTTGGCTTCACCAATTCTGGCATCACTACCTAAATGGCTGATCACTTACTATACAGAAGAAGAGAATTCAGTTCCATCAGAGACTAACAAGCAAGAAAGTTATTGAATTCTATCTGCACAGATATGTCTGTTTCAATAAATCTTGGGCCTATCACTATTATTACTGTGATTCTGTATTACTATCATGCCTAGGAGCCCATGCTGGGGTCAGGATCCCATTGCACAAGATACTGTATAAACAAAGAACAAAAAGGTAGACCTTGCTCCAAAAAACGTGACAGTCTAAGTCCAGCAATGATACTCCAAGGCCCCTGGCATACATTACACTTAAGATGTTATTGACCAGTTAATCATGTCTTAAGTTGATACCTGGCCACACATTAATGCAGTTAATGGTGTGATAAAACAAAGAATAAGCCACTAAATTATTACACCAAAACTGTGTAATAACCTCCCAGCTGTGTGGTGTCTCTCTGTTGATGGGAATCCTGTCACCTGATGGGATGCCCAGCCCTGGGAGCACACCATGTGCACCTGTGGCTGGGAGCTTTGTTAAATGATCTGGGTTCTCCATGACTCCCATCGGTTGACAGGGATCCCAGCTGCAAGAGCTTGGTACTTGCTGGTTCAGGGGAAACCCAGAATCATGATCCCAAACTCTCCCTGCACTGGTGATAAGGAGCGATGGGATCTGATGCTGGATCCCACAATCACACCTGCTACCATAGCATGGCAGAAAGCATAGCTGTGGGGATCCTGCACCAGATCCTGTGGTGGCTTCACTAGCAGGTTTGCTAGGGGCCTAACATACAGGCCTTATTAACTTCAAGGGAAAAACCTACAAAGTGATCTTTTAACTCTGGATCTGGATTAGTGTTTAGTGGGGGTGGCGAAACATATTACAATAAAATCAAGAGCACTTTTCTCTCCATGGAAGGTTGAATTGATTAAAAATGGCTCTGTGGGATAGCCAACTTTCTACTGACTAGATAAGGAATCATATTCAGAGACCTTTTCAAATGGAACAACAACTCTGGTAAATAGAATCTATTTTTGTAAGAGACATAAGGCACTATAGTAAAATTAATTAACAAATTCTAACAGAAAGTAGGCAATACAATATAGAACGTGGTTTCAAGACAGTCTTCTGAGATCCTTAATAAAATCCCTTTTTAAATATCAGATTAATTTTATTAGATCTGTTGATACAGAACCAACAAATTATGAAATGTTAACCTGGTCAATTCATTCTTTGAAGATAAACTATCTCACAAATGTATTCCTTTTTACTTTGTCTATGGCTTACTATTCATAATATTTTGACTGCTTAGCCAAGCAAATGTCAGTCTAAGGATTATTCATAAACTGTTCACTTTGACTATTTTTGCTATTTGTGATATACAACTCATGGCATTATTGTTTGTTTTCTGACTAGAGGATCAAATATCTTTTAATAGAAGAGAACATTTAGTAATTAACTACTTGGTACCTACAAGGTGCTTTTCATTAAAGGATTGTAAAGTCATTTGCAGAGAAGGATAATAATCATGATTCACATCCTACAGGGAGGGTGACATATCACTCGGGGAGGCCCTCTCAGGTCTGCAGCAGCCCATTTCACTGAGCTCCCTGGATGTAGCCTCCACCAGCAGCTCAGGAGAGTGGCTGGCCTGTAGAATTGGGGGCGGGGGGAGGCACTGGGGCCTGAAGCCATGACAGCAGGTGTTACCAGAAGTCTGGCCTGTCCTAGCCTGGGAACAGGGTCGGGGAGGCCAGATGCCTTTGGCCAGCACCCAGTGGTTCACCTGCCCCTGGAGAGTGAGTGGGGATAGGGAATCTCAGCTGGCAGCTGCCTGGGCCCAGCCATGCCCAGCCAACTTACCATGGTGCCTAGGCACCCATGTGTGCCTGACCCCCAATCTGAGGCGAGGCAGTGCACAGCCCCTTATCTGAGCTTCTTATATCAGAAATGTTGCAAACTCTCACACACAGGTTTTTTTCATGGCTTTGGAGGTCCTGCAGCTGCATGCAGGGGAGAGGCCTCAGGGTCACTACCACCCACAGCTGGGACCCTGAGGATGTGCCAGCTTCACCAGAGGTGGACCCAGGACCACACCATCCTCCTTGACCAGCTGGTGATGGTGTCGTAGGACAGGCTAGTGGACACACAGGCCTGACAGGCAGAGGCTGTTGCCCGTGAGAACACATGGGACCAGTGCAAGGAGGTAAGGGATTGGAGTGAAGAGGCACAGAACTGGGTGGACCAGGAGTTCCAGGTGCAGCTCCTGGCTCTGGAGCATGACCAGGTAGAGTCACTGTGGGAGCAGAATGCAATCCTGGGCAGAGCTGTGCAGGCCATGGGTGATTACCACTGGGTTCTAGACACTGTTCTGGCCCTGGAAGTTGCCTTTCTGCCACCTCTGACACAGCCTCTGACCCTGGTCCCACCCAGCCCCTGGCAGCCATCTGCCGCCCAACAGGAGGCTCCCCCGCATGGGCCTGGGAGGAGGTCCTGCACCACCTCCAGCTGCCAGAAGCCCCTGCCCTGGGTTCCCTGCCACCAAGCCCTCCCACCTGAGCCCAGGTCCACCACTCACCCCAGCTCCATGTGGGCATGGAGCCAGAGCTGCCTGCAGCAGGGCCAAGGGCCAGGAATACACACTGGCCCTGTTGGCCCCAAACACTGGCTGCTGGAGTGGGAGCTGCCTGCACCAGATGACCACCAGCCACCATCGCCCCTGGGTAAAGCACCTACCTGCTGGGCTCACCACAGCATACACACCCATGGGGGGAACTGCCAGAGGCTGAAGTGCTGGCTGCCTGTCCTCGGGCTCTTCCCCCTAGACCTCCCCACCCCATGGCCCCCCACACCAGGGCAGCACACAAAATAGATCATTGTAAATAGTTTGCACAAGAAAGATGGTGTTTTATTGTTGGTGGGTGGGATGGGTGGTGGAGGGGCTCTGTTGTAGCATGGGGGAAGAAAGGGCATTATTTGTTGGGGAGGGAGGCAGGTGGGAGTGCAAGGGGAGGTGGTTTGCCAGTGCCTCTCATACCTGGTGTCCTGGCCCCTGCTGGCAGATGTGTGGCTCACCCGGGACCTTGGCAGGGGGCCCCACCACTGTTGTTGCAGCTGCAGGTGGTGCTCCCACTGCTGGGCATCCTCCACCCACCATGCTTCCTTCACCCAGGCCTCACCAAAGAGCTCTCTCCAGGCCTCACAGATGTTATTCAGCATGCAGTCTGTGACAATAACAAGGGGGGAGGGGGGGAGCTGTCCTCAGCAAACTCGAGGTGGGTGGTGAAGGTGCACCAGTGTCCCTTGAGGCAGCCAAAGGTGCACTCCACCAGGGTGTGGGTCTGGCCCAGGCACTGGTTAAAGTGCGCCTGGCAGGGGTCCAGCTGGCCAGTGTAGGGCCACATGAGCCAGGGCAGCAGTAGGTAGGTGTGACTGGTGATGAGGAGGGGTGGGACCACCATAGCACTCAGCTATCCAGGGCCCTGATGCACTGGGGGAATCCCAGGGCATGGAACCCCACCACCGCCAGGGGGCCATGCACATGGAGTACCATGTGCCCCATCATGTTCTAAAGGGTGCCATATACCTCCAGAATGACCTCCCCAGCAGTGGCCTTGTCCACCCCAAAGAGATGGACCACATAGGGGAAGCTGGTGAGTGTAGCCATCTTGAGGGTGAAGGCCAGCTGGGTGTCCACAGGAAGGGATGGCAACCACATGGTGGTGTCCTGACACTCTATGTGTGGCCAGAGCTGCTCGAGGAGGTCCAGGAAGGTGGCCCAGGTCATCTGGAACTCCTCCAGCCACTGCTCATTGTCCCTGGTCTACAGCCACCAGTCCTGGCTGACCCAGTGGGCCCAGAGATGGCTGAGCTGGAGGCCCATGAGGGTGAGAGTGGCCCCTGCAGTGGCATCCAGCAGCCTATGGTTGGCATCCCTGCCAGGGTCCAGCCAGCTGTATGGGATCCAGGTGGCAGGTGTATGGTGGTGGTAGTCCTGGTATGGTGCACTGCAGCCAGGCAGACGGTTGCTGCACATGAGGCTGCCACGAGGGCCCAGATGGCCATGGGTCAGCTAGTGGTCAGTATGTTGGGCTAGAAGGAGCCCAGGGCACTTGTTATCATTGCCAGGGGCAAGGACTGAAGCAGCCATAGCGTGGGAAGGCAGAGGCAGAGAGCTTCTGTGTGCTGCCCCTGCACTGTGCATGCTGCTCCTGCCCAAGGAAGTGGCTGGCCAGGGTGCAGAAAGTGGCACTGCCTTTTCAAGAAGGCCACGAGCTACCGGTAGCTGCAGCTGAAGCCTGGAGGTCCCCCAGTGGTGGCAGGGGCCCATTGCAGGGTTGCATGAAGTAGCACCACTTTGGTGCTAAAAGCAACAAATCTGCTGCCAAGTGCATGTGTATGTAGATGCCTGCCTGGGAGCATTTACTTGCAAGTAATTTACTTGCAAGTAAACTGATCTTGGATCAAATGCCTGTGCAGACATGCCCACAGATGAGGAAACCAAGGCCCAGACTAGAGAAATGTTTGTATGGAAGGGGTAAATTGCACAATCTGAACAAATATAAAAAGGGGTTGGAAACAGCAGAAGAGAATGCTGGTGTTTTGTCACGATTTAGGACCAAAACCTGGAATACCTTTATTCTTTGCCCCATTCTCTAGGCACACAGAATTTATAAGGAAAAAAAAAAGACGGTAGCAGTTTCATCTCTAAGTTTTCATTCTTTTTTCAGTTGGTAGAAGGATTTGCTATTCACACCCAAACTCAATATGTTAGGGCTCCATCCTAGGAGCTCGGTGATCCCCTCAATAATCCCCAGCCACAGCTGAGGGGGCATGGGAGAAAAGAAAAGTGGCAGTGGCTCTGGCACAGGTTTCAGCTGCCTGGATCTGGTGCAGTTCTCCACTGCCCTGTCCCAGTACTTGTGGGGGCTTGCATGAAGTCCCCAGCTGTTTGTGTACTGCCAAAGTTCCCCAGCCCACATCAGACTGGAAAGGTTGCTGGTTACTGATTTATAAGGTAGTCAGATTAATACACTCAGTTACTGGCTACACAACCTGCACTATAAGGATTAAGAATAGAATAGGTTAAGTTCTTCAGGCTCAGGAGAATTTACCCCTTTGTTTACTCAGAGGTGCACTGTACAGACCTTACCCACTTGATCACAGGAGTAATCCCACTTAAAGCAGTGAGACCACTTTACAGAGCAGCTGGTCACTACCAAGAGCAAGAATGGCAAAAACTAATGGTAATAAAAAAAATCTTCCAAAAAACCCAGAGTTGCTGGTAAACATCTCTGGGATGTGTCTTATGAATACTGACCAGCTACTCTGTAAAGTGGTTTCCCTACAATTTACCTCTTCCTTAGCTGGAACAGGCAATTAGCTTATAACATAAAGCGTCAAGTTGGATTATCTTTATCTAAACATGTATCTTTATCTCAAAACACCACTTATTACAAAGTTATCAAACTTGTTTAAATTATTGTTAGGGCTCTAACACTGACTGTCCAGTTCCAGTACCTTAAATAACATATACTTCAAAGCTGCTTAAGAATTCTTCCAGTTGCCTCACTCGCCCAGTGATTTAAAAAACAAGCCAAAACAACAGCATTAATACCTGAGTGACATGTAATATGTCCACAGTTGTGGGACACAATCTCTTCAGAAACATAAATTGCTTACAAAATGATCCTGCAGAGATAAGTCAAAACATGTAAGATAAATGTTTAATATTTCCTTATTAATGTCTACACCTTGCCCAAGACTGACTACAAACAGGTAAGTTGAAAGCTGAGATATCCAAAGAGCTCAGCTTTGCATCTCTCTTCTGGTTCCTTGTACAGTATGTAGCAATCCTAAACTGCATTTTCATGTTTGATCTTAAAGTTATAAGCAGGCAAAGGGATCATTAAAGCATTTTCTAGCAGTTTTTGGTCTTTTTTTCAGTCACACTTGCTGCTTTCCATGGTTTAAATTATTCATAATAAATTGTGCAGATACAGATGTCAGCAAGTCATCTGCTAAATAACAAATTTGAAAGGACTCTGTAGCCATTTTCATAATATATCAGAGATGTACTGTACCTAGACAGTAATGATCATTTCTTTTCAAGTAACATTTGCAGCTGAACTCATTTCACTTTTTAATGCCTTGAAAGCTACTTGAGGCTTTAAATATACAGGTACTGGAAGAAAAATTCATCTAAAAATTGCCCTAAAAGGATCTAACAAAATGATATTAGCATCCAAAGAAGGTTAAATTAAAGAGACTGTTCACATCCACCAATGTACTGTGCCAGACAGAAACTTCCAAGAAGTGCAGCAAAAGGTTTTGATATTGCCATCTAGATACAAACATTGTTTTAAACCCGGACTAAGCATATGGGCTATGCTGTGTGCCATCTTTGAGTGGATGGTCCATGAAGAGGATTAAAAAAGGAGCCTTTCAATGTATGTTTGGTACAAAGTTCACTAAAAGAAGTCCTCAACTTTTTACCTCCATGGCAAATAATTCCCCAAAGAAAGGCAGAGATGGAGCGGAACTATGTACTGAAAATTTCAAACTAAACAAGGTGACACTGGGAAAATGACCTGTTCCATCCTAGTGGCAAAAACATTTATCCATTCCCCATGTACAATGACCCGATCCTAGAAACACTGCAGTTTTGATCATTCCTATCTGTCTGTCAAGCTCCTCATAGAAAACAGATAAGACACGCTCCCAATTTAGAGGAACTTATGATTTTAAATTAAACATTTGAAGATCTTAATCTTTAAAGCACCAGTACATACTTGGAGGAAAGGAACATACAATTATATATGTACATGTGTATGTACAGCATTCATCCAATGTGTGTATTTGAATCAGCTACTTGCATAGGGCCATGAGTATTTAGACAACCTACTAGCCATCATTGCAAGTACCTGATTTAAGCACACAGGGTTGTAATATAAGTAAGTGAGGTACGCACAGATGCCTTGCACATGTCTCTGTTTGAAAACCTAGCCCCTAGTTTATAAGCAGCTATGAGACCACTCTGGGGAAAATAACCTACAAATCTCTAAATCAACTTATTATCAATGTCCAGTTAAGGTAGATGAGGAATTATCATATAAGGTGCCAATTTTAAAGGAAGTTGAAGGAGGTGAGTAATTCACACCAGCTGCTTAGCAACTTAGAGGAACAGCTCCAGTCAGTGAAAAGACTCCTGTTGACTTAATTGACAACCAAGTCCATAAAGAGCTTGCAAGATGTTTCATTTTCTTTCTTTGCATTCATCTTATTCTACACTCAAAAGTCCACAGTTTCCCTAGAGACTTATCCAGTTTATAATACAACACAAAATTATCTTCAGAATTAGACTGATCAATTCATGGAAACAATTCTAAGCATTATGACTGTGCCTGACCTGTGACTAAATACTCATCATTATATTTAGCTCAACCATTTGAAAGCCTGTGATGTTGAACAAATGTTCTACTTTCCACTAGTTTTGCAAAGTGCTACTAAATTTAACTCTGAGTCAACACTGTACAACTGCAAATTTAAGTTAGCCTGCATAGTCAGCTTATACATTTTTCAGGAGCTCTTCCTACTCTAACACGGAATGTAAATTCAAGTTGTTTGAACAAAGATTCTAATTTGTCAGTTATAACAATGAATACAATTTTGGACTACTCTTGAGTGCTTGAAATGTGCATTTTTCATTAACATTAATAGGAGATGGGTGAGTGAAACTGTGTGTCAAATGAAGAATAAAACACTTAAGTCCAAACCATTAGCTAGTGTAAATTCCCATAACTCCATTGACATCAAAGGGGTTATGTCAACTTATACCACTTGTTACCTAGCCATTAATTTCCAAGCCTGCATATTATACCCATGAATTCTAACACTGTTAATCCTCTCTTTGGCCTGCCTATTAGATCACACTTTTTGCTGTTGTCTTATTGCATTCTTTTCATAGCTTGCCATGCTCCCCCTTCCCCCCCCCCCTCCTTTTTTGAGTTGAAATGATCTCTTCATCTGGTGCTGTATTGGTTTTACTTCTTTTCCTCTTTCCACCAACATGCCTTTTGTGTCATCAACAGGAGCTTTACAGAGTTATCATATTAGAATTTTTTATGGGGCATAAGTGCATAAATGACATGATCCTTGCTTCTAGAAGCTTGCATCCAGTGTTGCCAAAGAAGTACAAATGCACAAAATAGAAAATGGCCCAGTGACGGTGGTACTGGGAACTCTCTGTAAGTCTAAGTGAAATAAAGGAATTTCATGGAAATGTCTGGAAAATTAGAAGTGCGGGAGTGGTGAGTCAAGAAAAGGCTGCATGAAGCAAAGTGCTAAAGTATATGTTGAAACAAGATGAAGACAGAGTTTAAAGAAGACAGACCACCTCTACTCAAAAATTATTTATGATCTCCTCTACTCAAAAATTATTATTTGCAGTACTAGCAGTTAAGTAGCATTTGTACATGCCCAGCCACAAGATGATGAGCAGCGCCAAGCACAGTTAAAGGTCCTGGCTGCCCACAGAGTTTTCCGCTTTGATATCCCTTAAACTCGACCCTCCCCCTCATCATCCTCAGACACATTCAGCTTCACCACCTTGTTCTTCTTTCCTCTCCCTGCCAGGGGTGCCTGGAGTGAGGGAGGTAGGGTTGGAGCCCCATGTCTTCAGCTGCTTCCTAGATCCATCTTGTTCACTCCATCTCCTTCATGTCAGCCTCCAGGTCCTGGCTCAGGACTGGGGGGAGACAGAGGGCACCAACATTAGCCTGCACCAGTGTGCTTTGCAGCAGAGGGGGCTAGAAGACTATATGCCTGAGTTTTCTTTTAGCTCTAGGGGGGGAGTTGCAGTTAATATTTGTACTCTTCCAGCACCTAGAAACCAAGTCATCAACCCAGACGCTATTACACTAAACATTACATAGAAGTGATCCCTGACCCAAGGAGCTGACCTAAAGAGCCAAAGTGGGATATATTTTCCTCACATCTAATCTCGATGCCAGAGTTCAAAGCTGATGGGTATCTAAAATCAACCACAACCAATTCTCTAATTCTACATTTCTTGCTCTACTTTCCCAAAATTCCCTAGATACAGATAGCTACTTGAAATACTAAATGCAGTCCTGTATTTTAGTTCTACCTTCAATCATCATTCCCTCCTAAACAATGGAAGATTTATTTAAACAAATATATTATAATTCATCAGCCACCTTAGCAACTCCCCACTTTTATTTATTGTGTGCATCCTTTTACTGAATTCTGCAACCTGCTATTTTAAATTTACGTTCTCTGTCATAGTTTAAGTACCTTTCTAATTATATGCATGATCCATGAAAACATTTTAAGATTAACCACAAATGAACTACCTTGATGTGTGAAAAAGGTGTGGCCTCATAAAGCCCAAGTTGTAATTTTTAACACATAATAAAAGAAACAGAGAATATACATACAGATGTAAAAAGAAACTATTCAGAAAAGGAAGCTCATAATCTATTCTCATTTTTAAAAATTTCAAAAATAAGTACAGGTTTGAGAAGGTAGAGAGAAGAATTAAAACACTGGCCTGCTGCAATTTTGGTTCCAATCCACTGGAGACAGTTATGTATTTGTTGTCATCGTCAGCAGTCGCTTGATATGAGGATGACAGTCTTCCAGTAAACAGAGGTGGGGAGGGGTCACTGATGAGTCCTGAGATGGCTGAGGAGGCCAGTTCAAGATCTGTATGTTTGACTATGGTCATGGCAAATAGTTCCAGAAGAAAGGAGTGTGTCTTGGTAAATTCAGGTCACAGCTCTTTCCCTTTGATCCTCTTATTTATCCACCTCCATAATGAGAAGAGCTTGCTTAAATCTATATCTATCTATCTATCTATCTATAGATATAGCTTGCTTTTATCTATAGCTATCTGATCTACATGTTGTCATACATCATGGTGTGATAGGGAACAATTCAGTGCTCAAGTCTTCCCAAGTAATGTTAGTATCATGTTTTTTCAAATTGGTCTTCAAGGTGTCCTTGAATCAGATTGGCCTTCAAGGTGACTTTCAAAGTGTCTTCTTCTTTTGCCCAGCTCTAGAATGGTGACCATTGGTGAGCTGGGAGTATAGGACCTATTTCGGGAGCCAGTTGTCAGGCATCCTTACAACATGTCCTGTCAGGCCATGTAAATCTGGCTTCAATGCTGGTACAGTTTGCTTGATTCAGAGACCTGGCATTTGTCCTTCTGTCCTTCCAAGTGATATGTAAGATTTTCCAAAGATATTGCTGAAAGTAACATTCCAAAGCTTTCATGTGTTTCCCATACATCATCCAGGTTTCATACCCACACAGCAGGGTAGGATTGACATGAGCCAGGTAAACAAGAAGCTTGCTTTGGGTCCTGATTTCATGATGATTAAAGACATGGTTTTGGAGATGTCCAGAGGCAGCACTGGCAGATTTTATTCAACACTGAATAGTGTCAGCTGTATTTACTTTTTGGGAAAGGTGGCTACCTAGGTAAGGGAAATGCTCAATATTCTCCAGAGATTGTCTTCTAATTTTAATATGTATAGAAGCAATTGGTCAGCTTTGGGTGAGTTGGTAAAGTATCTTTTTTTTTTGTAAAGTTGAGAATGGACATGAGATGCTATGTCACTATATCTATGAGCTACGGTGATACAGCTTGTCACTATGGCAACATAACATCAGTGGGCATGAACCGTAACACTGCCACTGCTGCATAGTAGCACAGTAGCACAGTAGCTTGTCCCTACCGTGCAGTAGGGTTGGAAACAACTTGTGCGGTGCCAGGACTGTGCAATAGATGCATAGATTCATAGGTTGTGAGAATGGAAGGCACCTCGGGCGATAATCAGATCCAGCTCCCTGCACCAGGCAGGAAAGACAACTGGGAGTCAGGTGACCCTAGCAAGGTGACCATCCAGTCTCCTCTTGAAGATTTCCAGGGTAGGCAATTGGACCGCTACTGGAGGGAGTTTAGTCCACACTCTGGACACCCTGACTGTGAAGAAATTTTTCCTCATGTTAAGCCTGAAATAGTCTTCCACGAGTTTGCGGCCATTACTCCTGGTTTTCCCAAGGGTACCTTGGTGAACAGTTGTTCACCAAGCCCTTGATGTGAGCTGCTATCAAGTTCCCCCTCAGCCTACTCTTTTTCAGGCTGAAGAGTCCTCAGCCTTTCCTCATATGGCTTGCCGTGCAAGTCTCTGATCATATGGGTGGCCTTTCTCTGGACTTTCTTGAACTTTACCACGTCCTCGTTGAAATGCAGTGCCCAGTACTGGACGCAGTACTCCAGCTGAGGTCTCACCAATGCCAAGTACAGTGGGAGAATCACTTCCCTAGTTTTGCTGGAGATGCATCAATTGATGCATACGAGAGTATTATCTGCCCTGTTGGCTACAGCATCGCATTGTCAGCTCATATTCATACTATGGTCTATTATTACCCCCAGGTCCATTTCATTCATGGTGCTGGTCAGTTTGGCATTGCCAAGCCTGTGGGTGTGTGTGTGTTGGGGGGGTTGTTCCCAGGTGGAGCACTTTACATTTCTTGACATTAAGCTTCATTTGATTCCTATCCGCCCAACTTGCTAGCCTGTCTAGGTCTGCCTGTATCTTCAGCCTATCTTCAAGCATGACCACTGCACAGGAGCAACAAGCACTTGCTAAAGCAAGTACTAAATCACTGCTCAGTAAAAACTGCACAGTGGGGTACACATGTAGATGTGCCCAGTGTGCCCAAGAATTTTATACACGTCACAGAAGCCATCAAGAATGACCTGGAGCTCTTTAATTGAGTGGGCACACAAAACTCTTGCATGGATGCAGAAGGTGCTACTCCTAAACCATCCCAGAGAGATGCCTATCAAGTTTCTTCCTTAAGAAATCCAATAAAAAAACTTCCACAACTTCTCTAAGTAACTTGTTCCACTAGCCTACTGTTCTTGCAGTTAGAAAATCAACTAATGTACAATATAAGGATCTGTGAAATAAATTGTGCCACTCTCAATTTGGGCTTATCAGCCACAAACGGATTCATCAAACATCTGACTAGACATCTTACATGTATAGCACGGTCCAGAGGATAGATAGTTGCCTACAATAAAGTACAATGGAACAGCAGTACATTGGCTGAACACAAGCAGCAAACTCAGTTGATGGGCCCTCAGAAATATCAGGGGAGAGTGCAGTTCCCATAGGTATCTGTATTAGTGCAGTGGTAGAACCACAGGCTGGAAAGTGGGAAACACTTTCCCTGGAGAATTTCTGAAACTAAAAACCATGGTTAAATCACATGTTGCAAAAGCCTGTAGTGAATCATAACAGAAGCAACTGTGTTTAACCAATGAATATATTGGCATGGTAATCAGTACGGTTATGTATAACCCCCAAGAACAGGCCAAAGTAATGAAACATTCATCAGTTCAAACACCTATTAGCACATTCAGCTTTTAAAAAAGAGGAGACCTAGTGTTTCAATTTACCTTCTTTTCACATCTTTAAGCTGATTTCATATACATTTTTGATAAACATTGCTATGTATTTTTTACACACAGCACAGTAATGATGGTTGTATATGTTGCTAACATTGCTAATGCCAAAATTGCACTATATACAGATACATTGCAATACACATTTCTAAAAGAGTCTGTGTAAAAAATCTCTTAGTTTCAATTTTCATTCCCTTAATATCTATTATAAAGCTGTTAGTTCTCCCATGGTCTTCCAGAACATAGGGTGAACAAGAATTTCTAAAGTCAGGCTTCTATTGAAAAAAAACATTTTAGGTTTCCTTTATGCACGATAAATAAAATTTGTAAGGCAAACCCCAGACTGCAGGTCACCTTAAAAAGTGTACATAGCAAATAATCCCATGTACTCCATCATACTGAGTTCTGCATATCACATTGCTGCTATTCAGTTGATGTGTCATTCATTTTGGTATTTCTAATTTCCATCAGCCACATGTCATCCATTACGTTGTCACATGTTGGGGATATAAATTATCTTCAAGGTAATTCACTGACACAAGCTAATGAAATATCTCAAAATATTTTAATATTTATTTTATTATTTTTTCCTCTGGAAACTATGGCACTTGCATAGTGATTCATGCAAATGTTGTATTAAAAATGTGATAGGCAGATTTGACACTGAATATTGCAATTTAAATTAAATGAACTATTCATCTTTGAATATTTGACAAATTTAGACCCCCTTTTTTGCCAATTATCTATGGAGATTTTGACTTGTATGAACTTAGTCACCATTAAAAGTTAGTCATATTTTTATGTAAAAATGTTCAGCATCCTTGGTAAGGCTATTTTGACTGGTTACTATCATTTCTGCTTTCTGACAGGATGATTCTCAACCCCAGAAAGTTTTCAAAACAATCACAAAACACTGTCATCACAAATATTTATGGTCATATATATTCACTACACTCTCTCTCCACCAACAAAGTTTGATACTGCAAGTGTTAGTCAAAAGCCTTCCAAAAGAGAAATGCATTCCTTGTTCTTCAGTAATTTCTCAGTGGTTAACTTCCATGCCATATTCAGCATAAAGATGCAAGAGACGTTATTCCATTAGACAAATGTACTTCTACTTGTTCTCAATCACAGATGAAGGATTTTCTCCTCCACAATCACATTTCTCCATACCTCGGGAACCTTAGGATTCATGTAGAGAAGACAATAATTTATTTTGGCATTACATGAATGAGGATGCACAGTAGTGTACCAAGGGAGGAGTAAGCAGGGCCCCAGACCCGGGCACAGACTTAGGAGGAGTGCCAAAATGACAGCCACTCAGGGAGTTTGTGCTTTGGCATCAACAGCCTCTGGGTACAGAGCAACCACACTACTGCTATAGCAGCAGCAGCCAGGGATTCTGTGAGTGTGTCTACACAAGATGTTTAGTGCGGAATAAACTAATTAGTTCCTAGACTAGTAAATATAAGTACTATCCTGCTGCAGAGTTTTTTACTCCACAGCAGTACATGTGTAGACACTGTGCTGACTGACTGGGGCACATGGGTGCTTTGGTGGAGCACCTTCATCACCCATCCAGTCCATCTGCAACACATTAAGCCAGGTCAGAGCAGCCCTGGGCTGGCAGGCTGACCCCCAGGACCCCTGTCAGCTGGGACTGCTCTGACCTGGCTCAAGATGCCACTGTCCAAGATACACATTCAAATGGCTCACCCAGGAGGAATAAACTCTGGAGCAATAAGTTCTGGAGTTTATTGCTTTGCATTAATTGCACGTATAAACATGCCCTGTGTCTCTAGGTAGGTAAGTCTCCTTACCTCTGGTGCTCAGCAGCATCTGCCCTTCTCCCTAATCTCTGGCAGGATTTTGTCCAGCCCACAAACCTTGCTAGTTATACCTTTCAGATTGCAGATAACTTTCATTATGCCTGCCCTGCTCCTCAAGAAGTTTCTGTGCAAGCCAAACAGAGTACCTCTTACCAGGGGTCTTGCAGCCATTGAGGCTTTTTTGAAGGGTATCATACACATTGATATCTTTGCAGCTCTGAAAATCAGTCACACATTCCCAAGAATCTCACTTCGTGGGTCCACCTTATTTGCCAGGTCCAATTTACTTTAGGGCCTTATAATAACTTTTTAATTTCTTTCTGACCAGGTAACCTATTGAAACTGGATTATATCACTCCAGAATAAACCTAATTGAGCACTTGATAATTTCGATCACATTTTCCCCTGAGAGTGTTTCCTAAATCTGTAATTTGCTCTAGGGAATGACATGTGCAGAAAAAGCATTTTTTGAGGACCCTGAGAGCATGCAGCAGGTCAGAGAAATGCCATCTGATACTGAAAATGTCCAGCCTACATGGAGGCCTGCAAAGACCTCTGCATTCCCAAAAATTCAAAATCACTATTCATCTTCTCACTTTTACCAGCTGTTATTTCAGGACATAAGTCCATATTAGTGTCCTCCAAGGTCTCTTTCAAACCCCGTTTCACATTCCATAAGCCTACTTTCTTCCTTTTTGTTTCCACTGTCTTGTTCTCTTC
Source organism: Alligator sinensis (assembly GCF_000455745.1). Taxonomy (NCBI): domain Eukaryota; kingdom Metazoa; phylum Chordata; order Crocodylia; family Alligatoridae; genus Alligator; species Alligator sinensis. The sequence continues at coordinate 660,343 of NW_005841867.1, read as the reverse complement.
AGTTCCAGATATTTATTCTGTCAAGTTTCAGTTAAAGCCGGAGCCCTAATCATTTCTAATACTACATTTTCTTTAATATACTCCTTGCTTAAAAAACGTTTTCTCCTATTTTTTTTACTGTTATTTTGAGCCCAAATATTACTATTTCTTATGTTTTGTTCAACCATCTGCTTATTATAGTTTCTGCTGCTTTACCCTGATCTGAGTTTGGTACCCAGGGCCAGGAGCTGCCAACTGCCGGAGCAGGGGGCCATTTTCCCGGCCGGGCTCTGCGATTGCAGCCCGGCCCGGCAACAGGCAGCTGCCGGGGTAGGGGATTGTTCTCCTGCCCCTGCTGCCCAAGCTGACCAGGAGCTATTTGCTCCCAGTCAGGTATCTTACTATGCACTACTGCGCAGTAACTACAGTAGTATTTGCAAGTAGTAGAAAACCACACCATAGACTAATCTACTGTGCAGTAGTTTCTGCTCATGGTTACCTAGTGATGCTTTACTGCTCGGTAGATTAATCTATGGCACAGTAAAGTGTCTCATGTAGACACATCCACTGAATCACTCCCATTTGGGACTTTGTTACCTGCCTGTCTCCTCCTAGCTTATATCCTTTTGGGTTACTGCTAACTCTAGTCAGTAAGTATACTGCTTACCCTTCTGCTGGAATTAAGCTTGCCACACCCAATCAAGAGAAAAAGCTTTAGTGAAAAACGCACACCACATCTGCCTGTCTAGAACCTTAACTAAGCATCAGGGAATCCCAGTTATCACAGTTAATTACGCTTTTTTTATATATTATCCATTATTTCCAATCTTTCAATCAAAATAGATCTTTCTGAAAAAGGGTGTTGGTTATAGCCAGGGTGTTCTAAGGACATAGGCAGGCAAAGAATCTTGTCTTTTTGAAAGATATGTTTCAGTTGAACTATAAGGTATTGGGATAGATTCAGGAAGCATTGGATAACATTCAACGATCTGTATTCTGCATGAATATTCTGCATGTATTCTACATGATCCTAATGAAGCCTTTTGGCCTTATAATTCCATTAATAGTATGTTCTTACTTTACATGCGGTACTTGTACCACTTTATAATCACAAGATGTATGCAGAGAACATCATAAATATATACTGCATACAGAGGTGAAATGATAATTTCTCTTGCCATTTTACATTCTCAAGTGGTATAAGCAATGGTGAAATTTCATCATTCAAATCTAATGGCAGAAAAAAGCCAATTACAATGATGAGCTTTAGTACAAAGTATGCAGAAAACATCCCCACTTTATCAGCAAATAGTGGAAAAGTAGTTGATAATTTATGTCATAGCATCTGAAGTCTCTGAAGTCATACATTATTCATGGCAAAAGAAGTCAGCTGCTTTGTATCTTTAAAGAAGAGACATTAAAAGTACAATGTTAAAAATAGATGGCATTTTATTGGAGATCATAATTATTTTAAAAGCTGGCAACCGGGTTTTTAGTTCTTAAAATGACCTTTGAAGATGAAATAAGTAAAAAAAAAAAAAAAAGAAAAAAAAAAGCAAGAAAAGAAAAGCTGAAGTCTGGGAAAGCAGCTGTGAAAGATGCTTATGCATGAGGAAGGAATTTAACTTAAATCTGAGATCCAGTAAATTCTCCAATAACTTAAAAGAGGAAAGGAAATTCACTTTAGCAATCTTGCAGATTGGCATTGTCATTTATAGAATGACATAGTGTTTGGAACCTTATCCTGATTGAAGCATGGGTAGTAAATTTTCTATTTTGAAAAACCAAATCTTGCGCAAGCAATAAACCAGAAAAGTTCATATAGACTGAAATCAAAAGTACTGCAACAAAGCAACTCTGGAATACAATTTACATGTCTTAGTGTTCTACATATATTATCAGTAAACAGACTAAGTTCCATCTCCCTTAATCAGTGTTTGTTTTTCTGCTTGCTTTTCTTCTTCATGAAGTCTGTACAAAAATATCAATTGTGTTAGGTTTAAAATCAGCAGAAACAGTGTAATCAGAGATGGACGAATAATTGGGCAAAATTATTCATGAAAGCTTTTGCTAGGTCTGAATTATCTTTCAATTCACCCTTTTTACTTCTTTTCTGCAAATAGGTTTATGTTATTATTGGGTTTTGTGGACGTTCCTAGAGACCTCGATTAGAATTATGGTCTCATTTTGTCAGATTCAGGGGGTACACTTAGGGTACAAATAGATGTCATGTTTGTCATTGTCCCAGTTTTTCCTGTGTTTGTTCTAAATCTAAAAGCTCATGGGCTTTGTATGTACACACATCACCCTTCCAATGAGAGCTCGCTGAATGGTTGAATGCACTGCTGCTTCTCAACCAGAAGGTGGCTGGTGAAAGCATGCATTTCAGCCAACCCATGGTGGTCAAGTGCCCAGATGTTCCAGGGGATTCCCCAGTTTTGAGCAAAGCACTAAGTGGATGTTCATCTGGGTAGGTGTGGCTGGTAAAATATTTGTGGAAGGACTTTGGTAGAAGTGACAACTCAACTCCTTCCCTGGACAGGAGTTTAAGCCAGTGAAGGATTTCAACTGCTCCATTCCTGTCCCACCATTTCTGCTGCCACCACTCCCGATGTGTCCACAGAATGGATCCATATGTAGTCCTTGCCTTGCAGGCCATCCTGGCTCAACACTAGAATCTAGTCTCATGATGGCAATGGTAGATCTTCAGACAGACTCACTGGCTGAGTCCAGTTGTGCAGGGGCATGCGCTTACAGCAGCAAAAATAGCAGCAGCACAAATTTGTGCCTCTACTTTTTGCTGCAGTACATGCCCCTGCATGTGCACTTTTGTGAGAGACAAATTATCTGGCTTCAGGCAAACTGCCTTTGCCCGGCTCCTCCTGGGTCCTGGCGTGCTGGAGGAGCTGAGACACAACTGCAGGAGTGGAGATGCCTTGGCCAGCAGCCAGAGTGTCTCCCTGGAGGACCGAGCCTCTGTGTCTTGTGGCACACACTCTTGTCACATGCACCACACCACTTTTTTTTTTTGCTGCTTTTTGCCATTGGGATTTCCTGATAGTAAATGTTGGCCCTGCATTACAAACTTGCAGTGCCGGGCATATTTTAACATTCCCCACGTGTGACTTGTGGCACTGCAAAGAGTTACAAAGATCCTCCATCCCTGTTGACAAAGCTACAGCCAGAAATTATCATTTCACCTCTGTATGCAGTATATATATATGATGTTCGCACATGCCTGCATGTCTGGACATGGCACCTGGGTGCATCTACACGTGTGCTTTACTGTGGAGCTGACTAATTCTCTCCACAGTAAAGTATCCCGGTCTACATGAGTGCTGGTATTAAGGCACAGTAGATTCATTAACTCTACCATAAGATAGTGATGTCAAGGACAGTACTATCTTATGGCAGAGTAATTAACTCCACCAAAATTCTTATGTAGACAGTGACCAGGGTTAGGTAGGACACCAGTGTGAAAAAGTGCAGGGCCTGCCTACCAGCCCCGTACTTTAACACCCTTGTTCCCCAGCCAGCCCCTCTACCACCTGACGCCAACACCCACAGCCTGGGGCTGACTCCTCAAGGCCCTACCTGCCCAGGGCTACTCCACCCTGGCTCTAACTACTGTGATCCTGCGTGCACCTGAAGATGCTGCAACATTAATGGCCTTTTGTATCAAGGTCTCCATTCAAGAAAGCATCCTTCATGTTGAAGAATACTCTAGCAAATACTTTAATCCTACTGAAGCCAACAGGACTAAAGCAAATGCTTAAAATTAAGCATGGATTTAAATGCTTTGTTGTACAGAGATGGACTTGAGTGTGTTACTGAACTACAGCCTAATTAGGGGAGGTCATTCCATTAATAAGGGACAATGTGGAAGGCATTGTGTGTGTGACTGTGAAAAGCATGGGAGAATGACTGTTCTTTACTCTTTGCCCATATTCACATGCAATAATAGTAGTTGTATTTGATACAGGTTCTCATTATTTTATATTTGTGATTGTATAATGCAATTAAGTTATGTAAATGTGCCCAGAGTACTGAATCAGCCCTTAGTTTTGTTTAATTGTTATTTTACAAACCTAAATGAATCCCTTTGTTAAATATTTCCTTCTAACATGGTTGCCCCATTTTTGTAAAGGTCAGATGTCTTATTAAGAGTAAGAATATCTTAATAAGTAGCAAGTTAGCCTTGATATTGCATAAGACGAACATAGGTTCAATGTACAATCCACAGGCTAAAACAAATTGTTCATTCAAATTTATATGGACTTAGGTAGTAACTAATACACTCAGGGAAGTCTCCCTCTTATTGAGCAATTCCTGACAAGAAAAAAAATGGGCTTAGCTGTTTTATAAACTATTCACTACCCTAGTACATCAGACTGTCTGTAATGGTCCTAGTGCCATGCTGCATGCATGCATTAGATCCTATATGAACAAAGTAAATGTTACAGCACCAAAATAATACTTTTATTCTTGGTTTCAGGGAACACCAAGCATTATATATTCCTTTATTAGTAGTAAACAGTCTGCAGAAAGCTATAAACATCACTTTAACAAAACAGCATTGCATTGTCAGCTCTTGGTAATAGGTTTAATTTTAACTGAAGAAAGCAACAATAACAAATCAAGGTTCTTGTGCCCCTTTGCATTCTTATGGCTACAAATGAGACTTCCAGCAGCTTAAATTCCAAGCTTTGGAGTCTGCACATTGAATCATTAATTACCTAAGCTTGTACCAGTCTAGCTCCTTCTGTTAGAAAAAAATTAATCAGATTGAAACCCAAAGCTGTGATTTGTAGCCTTTTAAAAATCTCATCTGTTAAGTTCCACTCCAGAACATTCAGAAGATACTAAGAAATGAATAAATAAATAAATAAATAAATAAATAAAACTGTTGGTATCATTATTAGAAGGTGGGTTTAACTTCTTCTAGGATTGCAGATTCAACAGTACAAAGTTGTTCTGGCTTTTGAGTTCATCTTGAGAAGCAAAGACTCTGAGATGTAAAGTCTGAATTTGAATCAGAACTTCCTAAAACTCACAGATGTTTGTGTAGCAGGGACTCTAGCAGGAGCCCTGCACTTGGGCTAGCTCCAGAAGGGGTGACCTCTGAATGCACACTGCCAGGTGGAGAGGATTTCACACCTGGCAAGAGGTTGGATGATTAGCCCACGAAAACCAGAGATAAAACTGGCAGTGGAACATGTACTGTTTGCACCAGAAGAGGAACATGGGGATAATTGAGACCCTGGAGAGACAAATGAAGCAAAAGATGTGTAACCTGTGACTTGGGAGGATGCCGGGAGCTCAGGATCTCCTGAAGACACAACAGGTCAGACCCAGCCAGACTTGTCTAAAAAGGATCGTGCGGCTGTGGTGAGTCCAAAGGGACACTGAGGCAGCACGAACCGGTTTGGCAGAGAGCCAAGTAAAAAAACAGTGTCTCTGGGACTATGCGTGGGGAAATGGAGACACAGACAAGTTCCTGACTCCGCTGGGACTGTGATTATTTAGAAAATAGCAAGAAAAACTGTGTGGGAGTTGCAGGGAACCGCTCCTAGCACAAGCTGCGGCCGGGGAATGAAAGACGCAGAGACCATGTTCCACTAACAAGGCAATTAGTGGCTAAGATTAGGTCAACAATGTATCTTTAAAAGTGTCAGCTTGAGGGTTCTCCTTACCTTCAAATCAACTGCTTTCGCCAATGATGCAATTGGCAAGGCTATTGCCATAGTATTTTGCTACTTTGAAAAATAAATCTATAATCTGAGGGTTCAACATCTGGGTACTATTTATAGATCATGGATGGTAACAATTCACTGATCTTCTTCCTTTTCTTATTAAATCCAAGTCGTGGCAGGCGAGTACAGGAAGAACATGGAACTATCACCCAACATGCTCACCATTTGGATTTAAGATAAGGATCTTAACACATGGTGAAACAGCTAAAATGTGAGAGTGGGCAAGAGAAAGATTAGGAGAGAGGTAAAGTTGAAAGGAGCTTTTAGGCATTGAAAGGTCAAAGAGCATATTTTCTTGTACAGAAAAGGCTATATGTCTACTAGGGCTGTGCGAAGCTTCAGGTGCTGATTCAACTTGGTGGAGATTCAGCCTGATTCGATGGCTAATTTTCTGAATCTGAATCGAATCAGGGGACCAATTAAAAGGTCTGAATCAATTCAAAGCTCTCTGAATTGATTTGGAAAAGATTTGGAGAACTTTGGTGATTCGGACAGTCTGACTGGCTGCAGCTGGGAGCTGAATCCAGACTCGGAGCTGGTAAGTAGGGGGCGGAGGAGGGGAGGCTGGAGGAGGGGGGAGGGGACCATGGAGGGACCCATGCCAGACCCCACCCCCTGCCTGCTTCCCCAGCCCCCCTGAGTGCCCCTGACCCCTGCCTGCTCTCCCAGCGTCCCCATGGCTGCCCCACCTGCCCCAGTTTCCGGTGCTTTAAAAAAAAGCCCCCCGCTCACCAGGTGCTGCCAGGCAGGGGGACAATCCCCACTGCCCCCACTGCCCCATCCTGCATGGGCAGCTCTGCCACAAACCAAGCCCCCCAACCCCTGCTCACTCTCCCAGCCACCCCATGGCTGCCCTGCCCAAACCAGCTCTGGCCCTTTAACAAAAAATACCCCCAAAACCCCTCAAACTCATGCAGTGGGGGCAGTGGGGATTGCTTCCCAGCCCGGCAGCAACCAGTGAGTGGGGGCTTTTTTTTCCAAAGAGCCCTGAACTGGGGCGGGCAGGGCAGCCATTGCCAGGGCTGGGACAGCGTGCAGGGGATGGGGCTGGCTGATTCCGAGATTCCGCAGCAGCCAAATCTCCAAATCAGATTCAGACTAATTGATTCAGGAAAGTGATTTGAATCACAAAATTGAATCACTGTCCCCCGAATCAAATTAATCAGAATCTGAAGTGAATACTAAGCGCTTCTCATAGGCCTAACATCTCCCCAATTGAAGCATAAGAGATGGAAAGGGTCTCCTTGTTATTACTGCTACAGATAAACTATTGTAGAAGTGGTAGGAGTCCCAATCAGTGTTTAGGGTCTGTTATATGCTAAGCCAATGGTTCTCAACCTATGGTGTCATGAGACCCTTTCAATGGTTCCAGAGTACTGGCTACCACCACTGCCATTGCCATGGCCATGTGAAACTCATCTCATGAGTTACCATCACTGTATTTTCCTTGGCCACCAAAGGGAGAAGGATGACAGGAGGGCCACAGCAAGTGGTGAAGCCCAGCACAGAGCTGTGGCTTCCCCTGCACTGACAGGCAAGGATGCAGATGCAACTGGTCACTGCCCATCACAGGCAGGGAGAGTAGCTACAGAAGGACTTCAGCAGGGCTTGCTTCATCCCAGTTGCCCCTGCGGCAACATAGGTGCCCTGAGTTCCAGCACATACTGGGCAGCATCCCAACCTGACCCTCTACTACTGGAGCTGACAAAGATGCTTAGGAGGCAATAGAGGCATGTGGAAATAAACAGACTGCAGGATCACAGCCTTTAGGGGACCCTCTCTTGCAGGATTCCCCAGAGATCTATGCTGGCTCTTCTCTGGATGCTGCATAGCCCTGCTTCCTGGCATTAGATAGTGGAACAGTGGTTCTCAACCAGGGTTGATAAACTCAGAAAAGAGAGACAGGGATGCCTTAAGTTTGCAAACATTGCGAACCACTGTGCTAGACACTGCTTAAACATAACTGAAAGACAGTCCCTGCCCTGAAGAGTGTGCAATCAGTAGCCTTTGCTCCTGTCCTCCACAGGCATTGTAAAGCTAAATCTCCTCATTTAATGCCAATGAAGTAGTGTCAAACTAAATAAAGCAAAAATCTTGCTGTGCTTACCACCCTTTTCAAAACACATTTTGTAATTCATAAGGCTAAAGTATAATTTATGCATTTTTATCAGACTGCGTGTTATTGTAATAACATCTGCAAAGACCAAGTTGCAATATGTTCTGGGAGATATCGTAATGCCCCAAGTTAATAAAATGTTACATTTTTTTCAGTTCGCTTTCCTGCCATGGTTTCTTTATCATAAGCCTGCAGTTACCAGTGATTTTCTTTCCATCTCACTAGATACGATTTCTAACAGTAAGAGTTACAAAGATCCTCCATCCCTGTTGACAAAGCTATAGCCAGATGATTTGCAGAGCTTTCATCAGTTGACATGAATAAAGGTTTAAACGAGGGCACAACCAATGGTTGTACAAAATAATAATATGGACCTTTTAATGAATTGTATTTCAACTCCATTCTTAATGTATGCGTAAAATTGATATTGCCAAACTCATGCCTTTCATTAACTGTGCCTTTCTTCTTTAAGAAATTGAGCCCTAAGGAGGACAGCACTCAAATGGAAGCTTTCACCCCTTAGTATCTGCCTGAATACACTCAGTCGGGATTGCTTGCTACAGTATTTACCACTTCTTCTCGAGTGTCCTCTTCTCTCAAAAGATATGTCTTCACAGCACAGGCAAGTTGGGTGGTTGGTACCAGGTTCTGAGCACCTCAGTTAGCCTAGTCCAGGTGTGAAGAGCCACACTGCAAATGTGCTCCAGTATTGTATCTTCGCTGGTGCTGTACCCATGTTGACAGGGCTTCTATGGCTATATCCCAGTATCCTTTGCACAGGGTTAGGGAGACCAGCCAAGTAAATGCAAAAATTAATTATGGTACTTTTCTGAACTTGTATTGAGATCCTATTACTCATGTCATGCTTTTCCACAGCTACTAAGCATGTGTAGCAGGTTGCTCTCTGTTCAGGCAGGCGTGACATATGTACATACTATCCATATGCACATACCCATCCAGATGCAAGTCAGGAAATGGTAATAAGGCAAAAACACATAACTAATAATTTAAAGCAGGAGGAGAACAACTCTCCCATGTTTTAGTCCTGTAGCCAGGGCAGTTACCCAGAAAGTGGGAAGGCCAGGTTCTAGGCCCCCCTCAGCCAAAGGGGGTTTGAGCCTGCACCTTTCTGAATTCCCATCATATTGCTCCAAACACCAGTCCAAAGGTCAGGCATTATCACACCCATCTTTGAGCCCTCCTTTTGAAGCTGAACCTCATGTCAATTGGAAAGAAAATATGTAGGGCCAGGAGAAAGAAAGCACACTAATGGATGTGTGGGTCAGTGAACTAGATGCTGTGAAAGGGTATAGGCCATGGATTCTTGCCTAGACCCTTGGTCCCAATGGGGCAGAAGCCTCCCCACTGTTCTCCATCCAGTGAACATGGAATTCAAACTGCACAGTCTCCACTTCAAGGGCAGGAGTATGAATAATGCCTAAATTGTATACTGGTGGTTTGAGTACTATGCCAAAAAGTCAGAGAGGTGTAGGTTCAAATATTCTCTAACTGAGGGAGATTTTACTGGGCCACAGTTTCAGGTTTTGCATACATACCTGACTAGCCAGAGTGTATAGCTTGTGTGTCCACACTGCATGAAAATAAGATTTAAAACCATGAGTAAGTGCCATTTGTGTGCATTATATGCTCAGACTTTAGATTCCTGGTGAAAGTCATAAGACCCTCCAAAATCTGAGTACCAGAAGAAGTTAACAGAATAGTCATGAACTTTTACATAGAGCCCTCTCAACCCTGACACCACTCTTGAGGGCAATCTAGTAGGCGTATCAGGAAGTTCTCTCTCTCCTCCAGCAACACAGGGTTAGCAGATAAAGAACTAACAAAACCATAGTATAAAAATGATACGGTCAGCATATTATGCCCTTATTATATTGTTGAAACTTAGAACTTCTATGGCTTAGGCTGATCCTTTCCCTGAATCAGACAAAAAAAACTCTAAAGCTTCATTATGCTTTCAACATGAACTATGTATTACATCACTTCAAAAGCCATTTATGTTTATGAGTTTGGAATTCCCTACTCTCCATAATTAATCTAAGATTAAAGTAACCAAGAACCTGACACAAGGCATTATATAGCTTGTGTCGCAATAATACCGTGTATACATTGAGTTTGTACACTGTAATTATGGAAGGATTAGCTCAATAGCTTGCACTATCTACTAAGAACAACTTATTGATAAGTATTTAATGTATGAATAGTTATAATGACGGCTTGACATTGGGTCTCAGATATTTTATTCTGATGTCAGTCCCAACAGAAAAATCAAAGTCACAAAAGTAAATATAGGAGCCTTCATTTTGTAATATAAAACATGATATTTTTACAGATATCATCTTTAAGAAAATAAAATTAACATCTCTGAACCACAGGAAAATATTTTTAAAAATAATGTTATTGTCTCTAAAACATACTCCTCAAGTAAAATGATTTCTTACTTCTACCTGCAGCACAAAAATGCCCATGTAAATCTGTATGAAATGTGGTAATACCATCTCAAGGTGTTAGTGGCCTGCAAGTCCAACAAATTTTGTTCTAGTTGTCAAGAGAACAATTAGAGCTCCTGGTACAGTTTGGCATACACAGGGACTTTCCCTCTTCAGCATAATCATGGGCTAAGAAGAGGCGAATGCCTCTTCTATATTGATAACAAAATTACTTGTTTATGTCATGGGAGAGCTGCAAAGGGTAGAATCACTTATGCTTCTTTGCTGGTAGAAATCAAAAAAAGATGGAAATCAAAAGAAGGGTTGAAAAATCTGATATGTACTTACTGTAGATGAGGCCAGGTAAAGCCTGAACACCCTGTCTGACTATAGCCAAATACTGACTAAGCCTAACCAGAAAAGAGGGATATGCCATCTATAATATTTTGAAATTTTCAAAATGTTTGAAACCTGGATTGGTCTTATTAAAAACAACAGACAAAACTTTTGAAATTCTCTACAGGGAAAGGATATGAGACCTGGCTAGAAAGCACTTCACCTAGAAGATTCTCTCCTCCCCTTCCCTGCTATGACAGACATTCAAAGTCTTGATGTTCCCAACTTTGAAGCAGTCTAGTTGGCTGGCTGTCACAGTCACCAATCTGAGAATGCTAAGGTCCTCAACCCTACGCAGTCCACATGGTAGGCTCTTCCATAAGTACAAATCAGTGAAGTCTCTGCTCCCCCGCAGCCTACCAAGTGGAACCAAGTAGGCAAGCTGGAAGGAAGCTAGTTTGTGCAGGAACTTCATCAAAATTGAAAAATTATTTCAGTATAAAAACAGTGTCCAATTCCAACTGAAAAACACATTTTGCCCAACTTTTCCAACCACCAAACCTAGTAGTAAGCCACATTTCCACTGATGCCCCTAAATGTCTACCATAGTTTCATAGTTTCATAGTTGGTAGGGTCGGAAGGGACCTGAGGAGATCATCTAGTCCAACCCCCTGCCGTGGCAGGAAAGAGTATTGGGGTCAAATGACCCCGGCCAGATGTTCGTCCAGCCTCCTTTTAAAGACCCCCAGGGTAGGAGCCAGCACCACCTCTCTTGGAAGT